>NC_060125.1:229867764-230180562 GCF_021461395.2 Schistocerca americana | reverse complement strand
ATAGAAGCTTTTGAAATGTGGTGCTATAGAAGAATGCTGAAGATTAGATAGGTAGATCATGTAACTAATGAGGAGGTACTGAACAGAATTGGAGAGAAGAGGAATTTGTGGCACAACTTGACTAGAATAAGGGATTGGTTGGTAGGACATGTTTTGAGGCATCAAAGTATCACCAATGTAGTAATGGAGGGCAGCGTAGAGGGTAAAAATCGTAGAGGGTGACCAAGAGATGAATACACTAAGCAGATTTAGAAGGATGTAGGGTGGAGTAGTTACTTGGAAATGAAGAAGCTTGCACAGGATAGAGTAGCATGGAGAGCTGCATCAAATCAGTCTCTGGATGGAAGACAACAATAATAACAACAACAATAATAACAACAACAACAACAACAACAAATAGCAATGAGTGGTAGCTTGTAGCCCCTGAAGAGGAAGACCTGACAGTACCATGTGGGAAGTAGGCTTGAAAGGAGGTATTGTTGAAAAGAACTGGAAATCTTACATTTCTATAGTAGATGTAAATGGCATGGAAGGAGAGAATTCATACATGCATACTAAGAAATATAAATGAATTTGACAGTTTTATAGTAAATAAAGAGAAAACAAACATTTACTTGTTAAATTTAGAATTAACTTCAAACCATGTGACTACGCAACCAGACAACTTGAAAGTTGCAGAGAAAAAAGGTTAGATGATCTAGAAATAATGGTTAAAGGAGGAGACACTCCAGCCACTTATGACATTTTTCTGTTACGACGTACATGAGCAAAACCCTTATAATAGTGATTATATTAACATTTTACAGAGAATGTAAATGCTGCAAAAAATGTCCTACATCTGTATGTAACTATTTAAAATTGTTGTAGGAAAATTTATGTTAGAACTAGCATATTTAGCCAGTGACTCAAAAACACACTATCCAGATGATCCCTTAATAGAAATACAAAGGAAGGATTAATTTGTACATATGCACGCATGTTTTTTGTATGTATTTGTACTTTAGCTCAAAAAAGGATTACTCTGAATGCTACCAAGTTTTCTTTCTTTTTGTGAGCGCTATCGACAACTCATCACTCCTGCTTTTCGGTAAGTGGTTTCCTTTAATCCAAAAGTCCATGTACCGTATTTGGGACAATTGTAATAATGACAGGATAACGTTTGATGTTAATTATTGTAATTCTGTAACTGTGTCACGCATTCTACTTCAGGACAAGTATTGTAATCATCTAATAATTTTTGACTGTAGTTATTGTAGTATTGTGACTATGTACAAGACAAGAAAATAGTTGAATGTTATTGCTGTACTACTGAAACTATGTAGAAGATGAAAAATATTTGAATGTAATTGTTGCACTACTTTAACTATGTACAAGATAAGAAAAACGAAAACAAAAATCCAAAATAACTATTCAAGAAATTGACGCCACTCTGAAGACTAACGCCAGTTTTTCCAAGGGGAGAGGTGTTGTGTTCATAGCTAAAAGGCAAGTCCTGCAGATGGGATTGAAGTTAACTAGAAAATAATATTGGAGTCTGACTGCAGCAGCGGAAGCAAACAAAGACAGGACAGGGGACCAGACAGTCGAGATCAGAGGGCATGGATTAGAAAAGTGCTATGAAATAAGTTAGGAGACAAACTTAATGAAGCAAGGGCTAGATGATAAAACAAGAAATTACATGACAGAATTTATGAAGGGAATCCTTAGACGATAACAGAGTAAACAAGCAAAGAGAATTAGGAAGGCAGTCCTTACATGATCAGAAATACCATAAGTAATGTAACAGAGGGCACGGTCTTAGAAACAAGGGGGCAAGAATTTGGGGGAGTGGGTAGAGTGGAGGGGTGTGTGTGGAGGGTTGGGGTTGGGGAGGGAGAGGGGGAGGGGGGAGAGAGAGGGAGGGAGGGAGGGGGAGAGAGAGGGAGGGAGAGAGGGGGAGGGAGAGAGAGGGAGGGAGAGAGAGAGAGAGAGAGAGAGAATGTGCAAGTGAGCTTGTGGTTGGGAGATGATAAATCATAAGCAGGCATGAAAAGCTTAGAACAAAATGTTCCCCTAGTGTTCCTAGATATAAATGAATGGTGCAATTTTAAAAAATTAATAAAAAAATCAATTTATTACTTTATTTAGGCAAACCTTACAGCAAAAGCAGTACAAACTGTCCAAGTTTCTGAGCATTAATCGCAATCCTTCAATATGCTTACTGCTAGGCACATGACACACACATCTATATGGTAATTACATTCTTCCCATACTCAGTGTAGCAAGTCCTCCATGATGGTCTGCGGTGCATGCTTTATCTGATCTCATTCTTCCTCAAGAGAGACAGCATTGGCTGTTAAATACGGCGATCGTGATGGCCAGGGGAGAGGGTTGTTGACTGCTGTTGCTTTGCAGCTCACCCAATCTGGCATTGCTCAAGGACACAATCAAGAAGCTCTTGTACATTCCTGTGAAAACACGGTGGAGCACCATTCAGATGCAAAATGTAATCATCATAACCGGTGTTCAGCTGGGGTAACAACCAGCTTTCCAACATGTCTTGAAGTGAGTTACCTGTGACTGTTTATTGTTTGAAGAAAAAGGGGCCATGCACTTTCTCGCATGATACTTCATGGAAAACATTCATTTTGGGGAGTCATGCTGATGCTCCATCAGTGTATGTGGTTTCTTGCATCCCCTGATATGGACATCGTGTGTGTTCACCTTGCATTTACATGGAAAGTGGATTCATTGCAGATTAGTCATTTTACAAATCAGCATCCTCTATTTTTAACTGCAGCTCTTCACAAAAGTCACCTTTTCACTTTGCCTGCTGGCGTAAGGGTCTGCACTAAAATATAGCTACTGATGCAGAATGTTATACACCATAATCTCTGGTATAATTCTCTGCTTGCTTTACTGTGTGACTTGCGAGAATTTCAGTGAAATGACTCATGCACTCTTATGACATTTGCATCAGACACGTTGCCAGGACTCTTCCCTTTACAGGAGCATCCTGTTTCCACAAACTGTTGATTCTACTTATCTAGGTTATTCCTCTCTGGTGGGTCTTTCTTAAAGCATGCATGAAACTCATGCTGCACTGTAACCACAGATCTCAACACCTCAAACTGAGCACACAGAAAGTCGTTTCCTGTTACGACACCATCTTGGAAAGAGACACTAGGCCTGCACTGTAAGCATGACAAGTGAACAGCAGATAGCGCATCAAATATTTTGGACAGTTGCTGCTGCTTATGGTGTAAGGCTTGCTTATATAAAGTAATAAATCTATTTATTATTAATTTTTAAAATTGCACCATTCATTTATAAGCATCCTGTGTATCTGAAATTGCTAAAAAGTTATGTGTATTAATTTTTTTAAATGCTTTCAGCCGATTTTATGTAGTGCAAAATGGACATTTATTTCCAGACATTTATATGTTTTAATTCTGAATACTGCATGAGTGAAAATGCACGAAAGTGTCACTGTAAATATTGGTTCTAATTCAACTTTCAGCTCTACATTAATATATCATTTATAGTTAACGTGAGAAAGTAGAAGGAAAATGAAGCAGTTCAAAAACATTTGCATATCAGGTACAGAGATGATGGAAAATTAATGCAAGAATTGAAAAAGAGTGCCTGAAGTTGAACCAACTGGTTTTCAATAAAATCTACTTCACAGCCAGAACTTTATTAAATGAAGGTGGCATTTTTCCACTGGTGGAAAAATTTGCAATCATTCAAAGGGTTTGCATTGCGCAGTAATGAACACTTGTGACTAAAAGTTGATTTTTTTAAATGTTAATTACAGTCTGGGTCATTAACATACCTGTTTCACAGAATACTAAGTAACTGAGTACTTTGGTTTCATTTCATATAAATGTACATTAAGCAGCATGGGACAACTCTATTAGCAGAGATGTAAGTGCACTGTCGTGAAAGGAAGTGTGAAGATGTTAGATGATTGGTATATTGCCAGTGCCCTCACTTCAACACCACAGTTGCTAATGTGTTGTCTCAAACTGGTAGGACGAGTTCATTTTACACAAACATTTTACACTGAAGTGCCAAAGAGTGTCAAGTATCTTGCACAGTTGTTAGATCGGTTACTGCTGCTATGATGGCAGGTTACCAAGGTTTATGTAAATTTGAACATGTGTTATAGTCGGCATATGAGCGATGGGATGCAGCACCTCCGAGGTAGTGATGACATGGGGATCTTCCTGTATTAGCATTTCATGAGTGTACCGTGAATATCGCGAATCAGGCAAAACATCAAATCTCCGACATCGCTGCGGCTGGAAAAAGAATGGGACCAACACAACTGAAGACAATCATGCAACGTGGCAGAAGTGCAACCCTTTTGCAGACTGCTGAAGATTTCAATGATGGGACAAGAAGTGCCAGTGTGTAAACCATTCAACGAAACATCAACATGGGATTTTAGGGCCAAAGGCCCACTCATGTACTGCATAACACGAAGCTGTACACCTCGCCTGGTTCCATCAACACTGACATTGGACTGTTGATAACTGGAAACATGTTGTCTGATTGGACAAGTCTCATTTCAAATTGTATCAAGTGTATGGATACGTATGGGTATCGAGACAACCTCATGAATCCATGGACCTTGCATGTCAGCAGTTCAAGCTGGAGGAGTGTCTGTAAGTGTATTGGGCATGTGCAGTTGGAGCGATATGGGACCCCGATACGTCTAGATACCACTCTGACAGGTGACATTTACATAAGCATCCTGTCTGATTATCTGCATCATTTCAAGTCCACTGTGCATTCCAACAAACTTGGGCAATTCCAGCAGGACAATGGGACAACCCACACATCCAGAATTGCTACACAGTGGTTCCAGAAACACACTTCTGAGTTTAAATACTTCCACTGGTCCCCAGACATGAACATTACTGAGTATATCTGGGATGCCTTGCAACGTACTGTTCAGAAAAGATCTCCACTCCCTCAGACTCTTATGGATTTATGAACAGCCCCGCAGGATTGAATTGTGTTAATTCCCTCCAGCATTAGTCCATGCCACACTGTGGGGAGACCCTACACAATATTAGGCAGGTGTACCAGTTTATTTGGCTCTTCAATGTAGTAAGCAACCAAGATTAATGGCAGAAAACTGTGAACTATTTGATCATAGCCCATGTCTATCTGCTGTGGACCTGCCTTAAAAGCAGTCATCTGTACTACAATGGGCCTCTCAGTTCGAGCTCCTCTTGTGACTCAGTCACTTGATGGTCATCAATGTGTCACACCTCACCACCATTGTAAGAATTTCTTCTTTCTTTTTCATATTTCACAGAAAAGGAAGTACACATGCAAGATACTTCCCTTGGAAATTACATAAATATTCAGCCTGTAATTAAAGTCCTCCCAGGCCCTTGTACCACGTTAATAACAATCTGCTTGATAGAAGAATAAAGTCCCAGGAGTTCCTTGTCATTGTGTCCAACAAAACCCATTCATCAGTTTCCCAGTGTCACATATAAAAATTCTTGAACACTGAAATAGAAGTGGCAGGGACACCACCATCTTATAGGTGGATGAGGTACACACTGTCAATTACTAGCTTCAGCATACACCAGTTCTGGAATACGTCAGTATACACATACTGTAAAGGTTTTTTTTCCATTATGAATACATGACAGTAAATTTTAAACTCTGACATTGCAAAGGTTACACTGAATGGGCAGCACAATACTATCAAGATTTTTTTTTGTCTTAGATTTGTATAATGTGTGTTCACTGGTATCATTAAAGTGTTTTGTCACTAATAAGGGAGTCTTATGGATTGGCTCTTTTCACTTTTCTTCATACTCATATTTTTGACATTTTAACAGAGCCATAGGGACATGAGTGTGTAGCTTATAAGTTTGTAATAGCAAAGTCACTGGATTGATCCTTGCTAGTGGTAACCTATTACATATATTTGAATTGTATATCTATTATCAAATGGAAATGTTTAGCAACAAATATTGAATCATAATTTTTCAATACAAATAACTACTTTTTTATTTTTAATTACTAATTGTGCAAAAATGAAAATTGAAAACAGAAATATGAAATGCCATATTGTTACATGAAAAGATTATATATAACAATATACTGTGCAGTCTTTAGAAACAAACAGTTATTTTATTTTCTTTTAGCTGATTTGCATTTTTACCAAATTTTAATTTACTACGCCTATATGAATTTTCATAGATTAATAATTAAAAATACAAATGCTATTTTCATTATAAATTATGGTTCGATCTTTACCAACACTTACATTTGATGATAAACATAGAATTCAAATAAATGTAAAAAGAAGCTGCTACTTACACTACACAACAAGCTATCAGTGGCTCTGCAAAACTGCTCAGAATGGTTTGCACTTAACAGAGATTGAAAATCTTAAAATCTGGAGTTATTTTTAGAAATGCATCGCACTACTTTAGAAAAATGATGTCTAGGCATTTACCTTCAAATCCTATATCCTTTACCAACATGTTTCTTTGGTCACAGTTGTCTGTTTCATTAATTTGCCTGTTACAGAGACATCATTGCTAAATGAAGTGGACACTCAGTGAATCTTTGTGAAAACTCCTTCTGCAGTGTTGTAAGAAACACAGAATTCAAGCACAACATAAGTTTTCTATTTGTAATAAGTGTGTACTTATGTACTGTAGTGGCTGTCTGGCTTGAATTTTGAAGAAGTGTTTAAGCCAGATCATATTTTCATGAAGAATTTCCCATGCACAGCTTGAAAACTTAACTCTTTTCATTGTTTTTCAGTTAGTTTTATCTCCATAAAATCACATGCAAGGCATTGTGACTAGGCTTATTGTAATAGCTATTGTGGCAGCCTTTACGGCTCAGACTTATGTTAGTATCATTACATATCCTTCATCATAACTGAGAACTAAATTATACAGAAATTGCTTTGACTCACTCCACATCCCTGTAGGCACTTACCCTTGATGGAATTTACGGAAAAAAGTGTGTACATGAATGAATAATGGCAGCATGCTGTCAAGCATAGTCATAAAATTAGCAAGCTGGCACTGCTGTAATGTGTTACTGTGTATACACCTGTATCATCAGAAGTGTGTGAAAGCTGTTCACTTGCCTCACTGAAATATATGCCTAAATGGTAAGCATATTTCATTAGTATTTGCAAATTACATGTTTCTACAATTACGTCCAGGGTGTACAGCAAGTTATTGAAAATATTATTCATGTAGCATAATTGTACATTCACATTGAAAATTAAAACCCAAACAATGATTGAGACAATTCTTTTGGATAACAATAAAAATAACAAAAAAAAAAAAAAAAAAACATTAATACTACTAAATGTGGAGGAACAGAAAATACTCTTCAAAAGACACTTATTTAACTTAAATGCCAACTACACTCAACATTGTTTGCTTACAAATCCACATTTAACCATGTTAATAAACTTATTGCATTAATTTCATGCCGTCTATTAATAAATGTTGACTGGCATCATTAATAAACATCAGGTGATTTTAAAGTCCTTACAGCAGTCAAGTGTGCTGACTAAATTGTGGGAATTCAGATTCACCTATCACACAAACAGTTGCTTTCTTTTTCTTAAAAAAACTAATGCAGTTCTTATTTCCTATGTTGGTAGATTTTCTAAATATTTTATACCTTGGCATAATTATTTTCACAATAATTGTTCTGATCTGAATGCTCTTACGTTGCAGAAACACCCACAGAAACACAACCTTCATTTTTGAAGAACTACACTCCATTTTTGAAGAACTACACTCACAAGATAAAACTTCAGACTTCACAAAACACAATGTTTATGTTGTCACCCAATGTGAATGATAATCTTACAGGTATTTGAACTCGGGTCTGCACTCTGAAATTCTCGTGAAAATATTTCAAAGACTCCTAAAACGGATGGTACAGATGTGAATTGCATCTCTCTCCTCTTGAATACATTTGAATTAATACAGTATTTGAGCCATATACCAAAGGTTAATTTTAAACCATAAAATATGACAAAAGCTGTGTGGTCAGTCATTAAATCTGAATCAGGTGCTACATTCCGTAACTAAGACATTTCAAAAACTAACTCAAAGAGCATACTACTTCAATGAATTCTTGATAAATCAGTAACATCTGATGCCAACGTAACAGATTATTACAAAAAAGTAAATCCCACTGGTGTTGAATACTTCGAACACTTTACAAAATTTTTTAAAAGTTTCGTTGAAGGTCATAGAAAATTCAACCCTAGCATTAAAAAACAAAAACCCATTCTAGAAACATCCCCCAGACTGTGGCTAAGCCATGTCTCCGCAATATCCTTTCTACCAGGAGTGCTAGTTCTGCAAGGTTCGCAGGAGAGCTTCTGTGAAGTTTGGAAGGTAGGAGACGAGGTACTGGCGGAATTAAAGCTGTGAGGCCGGAGCGTGAGTCGTGCTTGGGTAGCTCAGTCGGTAGAACACTTGCCCGCGAAAGGCAAAGGTCCAGAGTTCGAGTCTCGGTCCGGCACACAGTTTTAATCTGACAGGAAGTTTCAAAAACTCTGGAGGTTAAGATGGAATACCCACTGAAGTGATTAAAGCAGTACAAAACATATCTGCCAATCCACTAGCCCAAATAATAAAGTTTTGAAGAGGGCTGCTCCCAGAGGTACTGAAATGTGCTGATGTTAAACAGCTTTTCAAAAAGAGTTCAAGAGAACTCGCTGGAAATTATCATCCAACCTTAGTTCTCTCAGTCATATCTAAAATATATGAAAAAATTGCTGTTGCCCAAAATCAAAACTTCACTGCAGAATTCTCTGTTATTATAAACATTTTGGTTTGCAACAAGGGAAAAACACCTCACACACAGTAAACAGTTTCACTGAGAATATAAGTTCAGCATTTGTCAAGAACAATAAGGTGGTAGGGATCTTCTGTAGCTACATGAAGGTGCCTGATTCTGTAAACGATGCATTGATTTTTTACAAACATGAAAAGTAAATCCTGCTGATCGAACAGAAAGCAAAGGGTTAATATTTCTATAAATGGAGTAGATTAATATTCTGACAATATATATACATGAAATTCAAGCTTTCGCAACAAACTGTTGCCTCATCAGGAAAGAGGGAAGGAGAGGGAAAGACGAAATGATGTGGGTTTTAAGGGAGAGGGTAAGGAGTCATTCCAATCCCGGGAGCGGAAAGACTTACCTTAAGGGGAAAAAAGGACAGGTATACACATGCACACACACACACATATCCATCCGCACATACACAGACACCGTAGTCTCACAAGCAGATATGTGTTGGCCTGCAAAAAGACCGAACGAAAGTGCTGGCAAGTCGATAGACACACAAACAAACACAAACATACATGAAATTCAAGCTTTCACAACAAACTGTTGCCTCATCAGGAAAGAGGGAAGGAGAGGGAAAGACGAAAGGATGTGGGTTTTAAGGGAGAGGGTAAGGAGTCATTCCAATCCCGGGAGTGGAAAGACTTACCTTAGGGGGAAAAAGGACAGGTATACACTCCCACACACACACATATCCACCCGCACATACACAGACACAAGCAGACATTTGTAAAGGCAAAGAGTTTGGGCACAGATGTCAGTCGAGGCGGAAGTACAGAGGCAAAGATGTTGTTGAAAGACAGGTGAGGTATGAGCGGCGGCAAATTGAGGCTTGTATGTGCGGATGGGTGTGTGTGTGCGCGCGCGAGTGTATACCTGTCCTTTTTCCCCCCTAAGGTAAGTCTTTCCACTCCCGGGATTGGAATGACTCCTTACCCTCTCCCTTAAAAACCCACATCCTTTCATCTTTCCCTCTCCTTCCCTCTTTCCAGATGAGGCAACAGTTTGTTGCAAAAGCTTGAATTTTGTGTGTATGTATGTGTCTGTTTGTGTTTCTATCGACCTGCCAGTGCTTTCGTATGGTAAGTCACATCATCTTTGTTTTTATATATATATAAAATAGAGGGAAACATTCCACATGGGAATAATATATCTAAAAGCAAAGATAATGAGACTTACCAAACAAAAGCGCTGGCAGGTCGATAGACACACAAACAAACACACAAAATTCAAGCTTTCGCAACAAATGGTTGCTTCATCAGGAAAGAGGGAAGGAGAGGGAAAGACGAAAGGATGTGGGTTTTAAGGGAGAGGGTAAGAGCCAAACGGTCAAAACATTACTCACAACCAAGATATAGAAGAAACTGACTTTGTTAAATTCTTACAATTAAATTGGGATAAAAATTTGAGCTGGCATACAGACACTGACTGCCTAGCAAAGAAATTGAGCAGCATTGCATTTGTAATGCAAATAGTATCAAAAGCAACAGACATGTACATATGAAAAGTAACATATACAAGGTGCTTTGGATCAATTATTAGTAGGTGTGGTAATTTTTTTTTTTTGACCCAACAAACACAGTGCAGATACTAAAAACAAAAACAAAAAATCAACTGAAATATGTGCACTCAATCATAAAAAATGAAGACGCCATTATTTAGAAAACTTAAAATATTAACTCTGACATGCTCACAGACCTCAAGATATGACAATGAAAATTTATAATAAATTTAAAAGGAAAAAGTTAATGCAGATGAATTGACGTCTACTCAAAATAAAGCTATATGACACACTGACACTGAAATGTTATTTCTGCAGGGCGATCTGAATACAGTATGTTGCATATCCCATGAAACATAATTTTAGTGTTGTTATTTAATAGTGTAAAAATCATTTTAAGTGTATTGTAACTATTTGGCATATCTTCTGCATGCAAACCAAATGGATTTTAAATATGCATCGTGAGATGAATAAACCACAATTCCACAGAAAGAGCAATTTTAATACACAAGGAAATGGCCACAGCTGAAACTACAGTGTCTTGGCCTCTGTTTTTACAGTGTATACTTCCCGACATCCTCAGAGTTTTCTGTCTGAATTCATAACACTTTTAATAAAACAGGCGTACATATATTTCTTTTATTTTAGTAAACAGTTAACCATCAAAATAAATAAAGGACAACATTTTTACCTAACATTCATATATTACACACAAAATGCGCATACTTATTACGTCATTTTTTTTTAAACACTGTTAATATGTAATGCTACAGAATGTTACTCAGGAATTAGTGTGAAGTCACAAGTATTCACTTAATCTACTGAGCATGACCACAAAGTTCATTCACATCTTTAAAGAGGGCTTTGGACATACTAAACATTGACAATTGTTTGTCATATTAATAAAAAGACAATTTTTCACATTTATGAATTACAGTCAGTAGTAAACACATTCATTTTATTCAGGCAACTGACTGTGAGCAACTTTAAAAAAGCAGCACTTCTACAAATATAGAACTGAGCTTGAGAACATGTATAATATTGATTATTGTACTTTCCACATGCAAAGCCCTTTAAAAAAGCCACTGCAGGCACTTGCTGCAAAATTCCCAAATTCAATTAAGAAATATTCTACTAATTGTAAACACATATGCAAACTGTGACCTCAGAAAAACAAGACTGAAATACCAGACACCTTTTCCCCAAAATCAAACTCTTGCATTCTTCAACGAACTTCTGTAAGAATGAAACTTGAATAGAATTTCAAGTCTTCATTTACACTTGCCAATAATGAATTAATTTTTAAATCCCATATTGCACCGACAAAAATCACCATACCATGCAATACCTAAAATGATACTTCAGTGCAAGCATGAAGCAGTAACAAAACAAACATGTTACGGCAGTAATAGCAAATGCGCAAATATCAGAGCTGAAGAGATGGGGGTAATTAAATTAAAGATATTCGTAACGACTACGAAGTCGAACTTCCAGGCCATGGAAAGGGGAGGGATGGAGAGGGGGAAGGTAGGGAGGTAGGGTGGGGGGGGGGGGGGGGGGGAGGGAGAGAGAGAGAGAGAGAGAGAGAGAGAGAGAGAGAGAGAGAGAATGGGGGGAGGGCAGGGAGGAATCGCATGTTGTCTTTGGAATGTGCAATTCTTAAATTATGCAACATATAATTGTACGAATGTTATTTATGACATACAATAAACATCCATCCACTTCCAGAGTGTGAGCAACAACCATATTTTTTCAATATACTAAGAGTACTGGGCAGTTACTAAAACATGACCAGCTTTAGTAATTACCCTCTAATATATCTGCACTTTTGGGTGAAATCAATAGCTCAGTTTTATTTTCTCTACTCCTAATCATATACAACACAACAATATTCAAATTTGCAATTTTAAATATATTTTCAGTAACAGTGCAATAAATATTTTCATTCTAAATTATTAAATATAGAAAAAGTCACATTTTGTCTCAGCTTAAGCATTCAACAATGTTCTGCAGCAACAAGCCTACACCAGTTATGGTATTGCTATTAGACGGCATAAGTGAGAACCACAATCATACATCGAAAACCTGAGCACATAATAATAGAACATCATATTCAATGTAATACGACAGTGTGCAAAGATAAAAAGTATCAACAGTTTTATTCAATGTGATTTCACAACGTTCATCAAATGTTCATAAATAGTTTACTTGTGAGCCACCGATAAAAGCCCACTTTAAGGAACGAAACGGAACCATATTGTACAACGTCAGGTAAAGCGAATACAGGATAAGCCAGTGAACTGTTAGTCCAGCTGTAACCAGGCAGTGGAGCAGGCGATTAAGTTGCACCTGAGCTATCTACCTGCCTGCGCCACCCCCGCCGCCACCCCCACCACCTCCCCCTCCGCCAGCAGCACCTTCAGGGTTAGCAGCACCAGACAGCAGCACAAAGATCACCACTGGGACTATGTACATCCACTGAAACATACAACATGCACTTATAATACAAGTAGATAAACATAATGTGTAGACCAAATTATGAACGACCTGGTGCTTCCGTGGGCAATTTACATGGCCAAACTACTATATCAAACAGTTTGTTAACATGAAAATACAAGAACTATGAATGAATGTTTGCTTAAAGCATGTGTGAAAGAATACAGAGTAAATATGAAGTTACAATCAGATTGAGGAGACAAGAGGTGATGGGGCAAGGGGCTACTTGATAATTGTTCACTGCTGCAAAATAAAATGACAGAAAACAGCCAAATCAAGAGATAAATTTTCAATTCCTTAAATAAATGAGAATTTTAACAATAGCTGGATCTTTCTCAAGCAGAAAACATTTGTGTTTTGGGCATGAATACAAGCACCATTAAGAATAATAGTTAACAATTCCTTAACTAGAAAATTTTCCTCACAATATGATATTCTAAGTCATTTAATTTAATGTTATCAACTCCATGCCAAGAGCAAGTCAGTATATTATATTAACATACTTTTTCACTGGGGTTTCAAATATGCATTTTTGTATAACTGTGATTTAGACAACCAATTGGTAAGTATGTTGAATAACAAAGAGACAGAATGGGTGGCCAGTACTTGCGGTTAAATTCCAATACTGCTGAAAGTCACATTTAAATGTGAAAAACTAATCCCAGCTTTTGGAACTACTATTTCCTTCCCCAGTGGGGAAAGAAAGGTACATCAGGGGAGGTTAGGAAGGAAGGGCAGAGACCCCAGGGTGAGGAAGACCTACAAGTTGTGAGGACAAAAGGAAAAAATAATGGTCTTCCCTAGTACTCACAGCCGGTGGTCCCTCTATCATCCCATGATCTCTGCCCCTCCTTCATGACCTCCCCTAACTTATACCTCTTTCCTCCATGAGGAAAAGAACCTATCGTCCCAAAAGCTAGGAATAGTTTTTTTACTTTTAAATGTATCAATTGACTATATTGGAAATATGTCCATAAAGGCCAGCCATTCTGTCTTTCTGTAACTTTCTCACTTACTCACGTGAATTTTTCTTCCAATATAGATAAGGCTTCTGGTTGTAACATAGTTTACATATATTTGTCATTTTAATATCAACAGGGATGTTACATTACAACGCAAATGAAACTAATTCTATCACTTTTTTTTTTTGTACTTGCACATCTCTGTAAGAGACCAAATATATACGAAACGCTTTCAAATACATCAACTGTTATTAATTTATAACTAAAAACCAGAAACAATGCATAATTTTCCAAACAAAATGACTGCAAAGTAAAAATTCACCTCCAGCCAAATATCATTCCTTGGATAATAAAAAAGAATACACACACAATTACATAGATGACAAAATTAAGCAACGTCCAGAGGAATTTCTTCATGTAACTTACATATTTTGCTAGGAAAGAGCGGTTGTCTTGTGTTTCACCTCTTTCTCTTGCTTCTTTCTCTTTCTCCAATTTCTGTATGTAGGTAGCAGTATCAGGCCTGAAAAGCAAACAGCACAACTGAAGAAAATAACTTTTACATAATTACATAAAAAAAACAAGCAGTGGTTGCTCCTATCTGTTACTAGATCGTGATTGTCCCCACATCCCTGAAGGTTCTCCTTCATGCTGGAATTTATAGGGCATTGTGTGTGAATGAATGAATGAATGAACAACTCTTGTTGAAATAGATATGCATCTCTAAAACTTAAAGAAAGGATAAAATACAATCTTGGTTAAAAGTCACATTCAATATCTCCCATTCTTATTCACATCCCCTCACCAATTCACACCTAAGTTTAATTGTAAAAGTCTAATCATTATTCTAAGCCTTCTTTGAAACACTGGATAAAATGAGGAGAAAGTTATAGTAAGGATACAGGAATGAGAGACTGTCTGGTCACTAACGAAAAACATGACTGACTCAGATTCCCTGGGGGTACATTTAAAACTCTTCCCCAGTATTTCATGGAGCAAGTCGGACATTTAACAGAATCTTGAAGTTTGTACTGCATGTCTTCAGGTGGAGTAGAACTGTCTTCACTGATGTGTCCCATAACTAACTGAGCCCCAATGACCAGCATCTAAATTTACAGACGATCAAGTGATAACAATTTCAAAAAATCGGATGAGTTATTCAACAGAAAGAGTTTCACAAATTAAGCAGGCCAATAAGAAATTGTCCACATTTGGCCCTTATGCAAAAAGTTATTTGGCTTGGCACTTTTACAACTCTTGGATTACCTCCCCGAGCGATATCGTCCCCGGAAATGTCTTTGCTGGTCATCGAAACTCAATTCGAAGTGGGACTCATCACTGAAGACAATTTTACTCCAGGGTCATTCCATGCCAAGTGGTCTAAACCTTCCCACCATCATGTCTCCAATTTTCTTCAAATTTTATCTGTAGCACTAGTCAAGTGCTAAATTAAGTTTCTCAAGATTTCAAGCCTCTAGCTGCAATACTTGCTGATCTACACCCCCTTGTCTGAAGGGTAGTAAGTTCGCATGCGCGCGACATCAGACAAAATGCCATTTTTGGGGTCTCATAAAATTGAAACCAATTCATAAGAATGGTTAGTAAGATGAGACCCTGTACAGTTTTTTGTGCTGATTCAAACGAAATTAATTATAAGATTACTGATGCAAAATCCGGTCAAACAAGTCGACTCAAAGTGTACCCCTAATTCTGTCGTGACTTAATGCGACAAATTTTGACCAATATTCAGACTGCAATAATTTCCTTGCAGATAAAGATATGGACTTGAACTTTTTACCAAGTCTTATCTTTGTGCTGGACATAATACAGCTGGATTTCCAACTACCCAGGCTTTATAGTCGCCTTGCAAAATCTCTTCAAATTTGGCAGTGTCAGCGCAAATGGCTTTATTTACCAAAGTTCAAAGCCCATTACTACAAAATAGTCAGCCTGGATTTAATTGTGAATAGTATCATCTGAAAGAGAAACTCTTGCTCTACGAGATGGATATATTTTTCTTTTGCAACGCTTCCATTAAGTGCTTATTTACTCAGGTCAAAGTATCTTATATTTTGTGTGCGCAGTGCCCTGCGTTGGTCCATGATGGCTGAGCCATTACTGGTTATCACAATAAAACCAGCATCCCCATCGCCATAGGGGCCACGCCCGATAGCCATGCAGTAACAGCCACGGGTGGGTATCTTTACTGCAGGTTCCCAAGCCTGATTACAGGGTGTCTTTACCACAGGATCCCAAGCCTGATTGTGGGTTTCTTTATGCAGGTTCCCAAGCCTGTCTTCCTCAGTTACTTCATCATTCTGGAAGCATCGTTGATTTGCAAGAGAATGCTTTCAGGAAAACTGTATTGCCGACCAGATGATGTCACTGATGGAGCTGGAATAACACCAATGATAAGTTGTTCTGGAATCCAGCAAGTATCACGTCTTAAGGGCCAATAAAATGAACTTGCAGGACCATGAGGATGCATAAAGCTTATGAAAGCATCTTTCTGTTCGACTGAGATTTCAACGATGTTTCCAATCCACCATTTCTTTTCATAAATGCAAGCAACATACTGCCCAGGCTGAAGATCCATGACTTGAACTACTACTTCAGCAGCACTAATTTTGGCCAAAAAAGATGTCGCATCATTAGAAACTCTACTGACCTTAATTGTCGTCATATCAATGGGCAAAAAATGGTGGTTTTCTCTTGTGCCAGCTAGAGTGTGCCCTTGCAGGAATCTTTCTTCTTGAGAAGCTTTTTCTTCTTCAACTTCCTCTTTGCTGATGAAAAAGAATTTGATTCCATTGATATTATCATTGCAGAAGTTGAAAAGATCTTTGGGTGTTAGAATCTGGTTTTCATATGGACGTTGCAAACTTGCTCTTGCTGCCAACCGTTTTGTTGTGCCTCCAATGCCATCACAAGGCGACTTTCCATGGCTTGTTCCAAAGAAATTCCATTCTGCTGTTATTTCAAAATCTTCTTTGTGATAGCATAAGTTGAGAAAATTCTTGAAATTCTTATATTGTGCAGCTGAACCATCACTGAAGTAGTGGATGTGGCTTATTTTGGAAAATTGCATCTTCAGGTAATTGATTACTTTTCCAATGTAAACATGGACAGTAATCGTATCGTGTCGAAGGCAGTCACTAATAACACAAAGATTCACACATTGCACCTCTTCGTTTTCACAGTAGTAGACTACAAATGGATGAACTGTTGCTTGACTGTTTTCCCAGTGAAAGCCTTGCACTGCATCTTGAACAATAAATGAATAGTTTTCAGCAAAATCCATTAGTATTATGAATTCGCCTTCTTTCAAATCAGTTTTGAGAGCTTTCAGGTGCTGGCTTTGATGCTTGGCAATGTAGTGATGACAAGACAGGTTCCAAATTTTTGCTGCAATATCTTCAACATACTCTTCTGTTGAAAGCTGCTTTGTTTCTAAAGTATCCCTGTCGGTATGAATCCATTGTTTGTACTCAATCAGTTCTTCAGGGTCATTATCTTCAAAATATGTTGCAATAACTGCTTCTACACCTTCTGGACCAGGGCAGTTTTCACAACGATGAAGCATACAATCCTTGTTTTCCAAGCTGCAAACAGCTTTGCTAAGAATTTCCTTGTAGTCTTCATTGATTGATGCACCAGTGAGCATAAGCTTGACATTTTGGTGTATTGTACAGACACAAACTGAGTGCATTCCAGCAGAGCCAACTGTAACACACCATTTTGGTCTAAGCTCGCAAAACTTTGAGAAGCCAATTTCTGGTCCATTTTGCTTCTGATAAGACACGTACATTTCCTTCAAATTGCAAAGCAACAACCGCTTTTGCTTGTACACCTTTGTTCCTGAAATTCTCACAGGCACACAGTCTTTCTTCCCTGGACAAAGTCTGCTGAATTCGTCATCTTGAAAAAAGTCATGTACTTTCTGAACAACTTCATCTGAAAGCTTCCTTCCTTGCCGATTTGCTGGAAAAGCTAGAACACCTTGCTCATTCTTCAGTTTTCTCGCTTGCTTTACCATTCTTTCTGATACATTAAATGCTGTTGTCGTATCTTTAATTGTCCAGCTTCTTGGAACCAAGGTCAATATTTGAACTTTTGTCCTACGATTTGACACTTTACATTTTTCTTTCAACTCTTCTATAAGATTATCAAGATCTGCACAATTATTGCATGGGCGACTTTTACTTGAACTTGGCTGTTCATCGTAATTGATTCCTACAGCAGCAGCAATTTGATTCCCAATTAAACTTTGTGCATCCAAGATCTTTCTTTTTGCATAGCTTTGCTTATCTCTTTTACTTAGTTGTCTTCTTTTCAATGGTGAAGCACCAATAAATGATAAACTTTTGTTGATGGCTGGTTCAGTTTCATCCGTTGTGAAATCTTGTTCAGATTGGGTTGATAGTGATGATGAATCTTCTAGCTTTTGGTTCAGTGCCGACATGCAGCGAGGGCAAAGCTTCTGACCAGGTTTTATATCAATCACTTCTTTTTTCTTTAACAGGCAAAGTTTGGCAGCTGTTTCATTATCAAGCAGTCTAAGTCCAGCTTTTACATTGTGATTCCTCTTCTTGAATGGATTGCAACATTTCTTTTGCATCGCTTGATATTCATGTAGGAAGAGGGCTTCATGGTGGAAGCAAATGATGGAATTTTCGTCAAGTTTGGCTTCTGAACGCGAAACAAGCAATTTCTGGTCACATTCTGTGAAATCACTAAACGCTTTGAATCCAGTCTTCTTAGCATAGAAGATAACATGGCACTTCGATGCAGCAGCATCTTTTCCAATTGAACAGGGGGCCAACGATTCTTCTTCTTCATTAACTTCTGACATCTCTCACTGGCCAATCACTGAATAAAACACGAATGAAATATCCAATTATATCAGTAATTCTAAGCGACTATTAAGATTCAAATTCCTAGAAATGAAGAAAAATTAGTGCATCGCGCATACAAAATATAACAACTTTGATGTGAGTTAATGAGTACTTAATGGTCGCGTTGCAAAAAAAACAAATGTCAGTCTTGTAGAGCAAGAGTTTCTCTTTTAGGTGATACTATTCACAAGCAGATTCAGGCCAACTATTTTTTAGTAATTGGCTTGAAACTTTGGTAAATTTTACCGTTTGTGCTGACACTGCCTAATTTGAAGAGATACTGCAGGGCGACCATATGGCCTGGATCATTGCAAATCCGGCTGCATTATGTCTAGCACAAGCATGAAGCTTGGCCAAAAGTTCAAGTCCATATCTTCAACTGCAAGGAAATCATTGCAGTCTTAATATTGGTCAAAATTTGTCGCGTTGTGTCACGACAAATTTTGAAGTATACTTTGAGTCGAGTTATTTGACCGGGGTTTGCATGAGTAATGTTATACATAATTTCGTTGGAATCAGCAAAAAAAACTGTACAGGGTCGCATCTTACTAACCATTCTTATGAATTAGTTTCGATTTTATTAGACTCCAAATATGACATTTTTTTTATGTTGCATGCACACGGACTAAGTACACTTCAGACAAGGGGGTCTAGATCAGCAGCTATTGCAGCTAGAGGCCTGAAATCTTGGGAAACTTACTTCAACACTTGACTAAAGCTACAGTTAAAATTTGACGAAAATTGGAGACCATGATGGTGGGAACTTTTTTCAGTTTTAGACCACTTGGTGTGGAATGACCCTCCAGTCAATGAGATTCCAGGCCGAAGATGTGTCTGGAGACATCCCAGACAATGATGGGCTACCAACCTGACTGTCACCTGCCATGTTCCCCGAAACTAAGAAGTGATGGTCTTGGGTGCTATTTTTTTCATAACAGGACCCCTTTGGTTGTCATCCATTGCACTGTTATAGCACAGCAGTACATTGAGGATATTCTACATCGCATTTTGTTGCCCTTCACTGCAAGCCATCCTGGGATTACATTTCAGCAAGATAATACCCTTCCGCATATGGTGAGAGTATCTACTGCTTGTCTTTGTGTTTGCCAAACCTTACCTTGGCTGGATCCCTCCCCAATTTAGAACGTTTCGAGCATTATGAGCAGTGCCCTCCAACCATCTCGGGATTTTGATGATCTAACACATCAGTTGGACAGAATTTGCACAATGTCCCTTTGGAGTGCATCCAACAACTCTTATCAATGAATGCCAAGCTGAATAACCGCATGCATAAGGTCCAGAATTGCTCAATTTGTGAAGCTCTTCCTCTTGAATAAATCAGTGAATTTTCTCCTGAAACTGTACTCATTTGCTTGTCTGTACATGTACATCACATCTACCAATTTGCGACCCATTTGGATAATTTCTTCACTGTGCGTCTTTTTCTGACCCCCCCCCCTCTTTTTTTTGAGTGAATTTTGCAGGATTAATGGTGACTTGTAAGGTACCCATAAAAAGGTTCCAGTACAGAAACTGTTAAAAAACCTATGTAATACTGACTTTTAATTAATTTTCTTGAAAGAAAATACACCTGATTACACTATACATTTTCCTGTCCCTAACAGCTGGAAAGGGGGAGGTGTGGACCGGACCCTTCCCCTTTTCCCCTATATGGGTGCCTTTGAACATAACAGATGTATTTTGTATATATACAATTGAATATCCTTTTCACTAAGATATCAAGGTAATTTACCTTAAAATTAATAATATCAACAGTCTGAGGTATAACACGTTGGCCAATTCCAATAGTGACTCACTGATATTATAGTCATACAATACATTTTTTCATTTTGTGAAGGGCGCAATTTTACATTTTTTAACATTTAAAACAAGTCACCACTTTTTGCACCACTTGTTGCATAGTATTTAAATTGTTGCACAGTCACATGCATAGCCTCAGATGTAGAGGAGTGTTGCACACTTCACAAAGGGACATAATGCCTCCTACAAAGACCTGGTGTCTTTGGGGTGTATAAATCAGTGGTAGGGAACATGTACACCACTCCAGTCCTAGATGTTGTCCTTGTGTTCAGTTTGTTCCGCTGATTACCCATCTCAAAGGCTTCCTTTTGAGGATTGCTACAAGCAGTAGACTGAACCAGAGGTAGAAGCGGTCACTGGAATGAAGGTCATCTGTAAACTAGGTTTGTGAGAAATACAAACCTGAAATATGTACTTTTCCTCTAAATAACACTGAAATGAACCCAATGGTGACCACATAAAGATAATTTATGGAACTTGGTGTATCAAGTAAGAAAATATATTTACAAACAACTTAAGACAGCTAGGTTTGTAATTTCAACACAGGGTAGCAACTGAAAAGGGACATGGAAATCATACACTGAAATATAGGGGAAGGAGTAAAAGAAAAATGACACTGCAAGACTGACACAATGGTTTCTAAAAGCTTTAGACATAGGAGCGAAGAGTAGGAGTTTAATCTGTGCAGATTCCTGGCAGTTTACATTCAAACCGGTCCACATATAAAACTAACATTCCCCTGTACTGTATGGAGTTGCTGAACACACCACACAAAGGATGAGAGAAGTTACATGACATGCAGTACAGTACGTAAGTACTGAATGGGTCACCTCAAGGAACTGTATTGATATAATAATTTATTTAATGACCTCCAACATAACTGTGTAGTGTGATGTGACTGTGGTGCAGCTATTTGAAATGGACCATGGGTTGTTGGTATCAGTGGTTACACACTTCAGTGTGGGATTTTTATGCTTCTCAATTGTTTGTGGGTAATGTTAGTGAGCAATGGGTTTCTAATGATTTGTTTTGGAATTGTTAGTAAATTGTATTATTAATGGTTTGAAACTTAATTTTTGTGTTTTTCGTTTTTGATACTACATATGGATTTTATGTGTAAATTTACTAGCAGTTAGTTAGTCGTAGCTGGAGCTGCACAATTAAAGTTCTTCAGTTATATGGCTTTATGATCAATTGTCTGTGCAGCATGGTGAATTTCCGAAATTGACCAAAGTCACTGCTTCTCAAACCAAGATTGAGTACATGTGGTGGTGTTGGTGTGACAATATTTGGAGGCCAATCAGGTGAGGTTCCTTGTTCGTTAATGCTTATTTTGTTTTTAGTGTGTGTGTGTGTGTGTGTGTGTGTGTGTGTGTGTGTGTGTGTGTGTTTTAATTGCTGAGGTTCTCATTTGGTTCTTTTGCATTAGTATTCACTTGGTATGTCTTTATTATTAGGATTGTTGTACATTTAGTTTGTCCCTGTGTGTAATGCCCTAATTCACACACTTGACTTGATAGTTTCTGCTATTAAATATTTTTTGTGTTGTTTCTGTCTGTTCATTTGTGTCATGTGTGATGCTATGGTTGTCATATTGCATAAACTTTACATAGGAGTATGCATCAATTTGAAGATGGCACAGGTCAAAGCCAATATGTGGAATCACAATCTTTGATATTAGCCAAAAATTCTAATGTGGCAGGGAGATACTGAGACTGATTAAACTACCAGATTACACTTTTCTGTAACATTACAAGGATACACGATTGGGGTCGACAGAAGCGTCCGATCCCACGCGTCGGCTTTGACCCGTGACGTAAGGGTGTTGTCGTCTGTGACGTCATGATGGCGCGGAGTTTGGTTTGAGTGTGGCTGTCTCCAGTTCTGTTTTATCTTATATTATTTACTTTTCTGATCTGTTCGTTCTATCTCGTGAGATTTTTTTTTAAATTTAAAAACACTTATTACTTATTTTAATTATCTGTTTCCTCCAATTTCTGTTTTAGTTTATTATATTTATCTTTCCGATCTGTTCGTTCTATCCCGTGAGATTTTTTTAAAAAAAGACAAAAAACACTAGTCAACTACTGAAGCATCTTTATCTTCTATGGGTTGCAGGGGTTACGACCCCTGGGGAGGTGGGTGGGTATTCATGCATGGCTGTCTTCACTTACACGTTGTAGCTACGCAAGGCGTCTAAATTTGTTTATATTTAGTTTGCCCCCCACCCAAAACACCCCATTTTCCACACTTGTGGCGTTAGTGTCATTAGGCTTCTTGTGGAAAGTGTGTGTGTTTGTTTTTGTTTCCGCCATATTTGTGACGTCATGGGTCAAAGCAGACGGGCGGGATCGGACGCTTCCGTATTTCCCACGACTGCTAATATTACTTACATTCAGAAGGCAAAATTCCAGTTAGGCTAATGTGGATAGTCACATACAAAATTAGGAAATACTATATTGTTAAGTTTCTTTACCAAGGAGGGAAAGTGGATAGGTTAGGGGCTATCTGAAAGGCAGGACAGATCACTCAAGCCTCAGATTGGAAGGGTCCCACCTGTCGTGAGGACGGTCTGCAATTTGAAAGATCTTGTCCTCCTACATACCCTTAACCAACCTACTTCTGAAAGCTATATGTCTATTAGCAGCAGCTGGAATTTCACTACCTGAAGGTAAGTGCTGGCCTGCTCCAAATTATATCTTCCCTAACTTAACTGATGTATAGTATATGTAGCCTAATGTTTTTAAGAATAAGCCTATTAAATAAGTAGCAAATGTTGGCAACAATAAAGTCTGACAAACTAGTGATGGTTGGTGCAGTTATGAAGCGCAGTTTAAAGTGTGCAACATGGAACTAACACTGTAAGAGATGAACCTAAATGGACAGACCAGTTTGTTGCTGCAACCATCATTTCATAATCACATTTCTTGATTTTTCAAACTCACATCCACATAGTTACATTCCAACTTAATTGATATTGGTCTGACATCGCTGACCTTGCGAGACTTTATGGTATATGTTGCAACAACCTATGTCTTTTTATGAAGGGAAATTTCAATTTAAGCTTTGAGAGATCAGTTTCAGAAAATTTTGAAAGCATCCTCCCTCACATCCTACAACACTATTACATATGTATAACTTACAAAATCATAGTAAACACAAAACATAAAACTTACACAGGTCCCTGTTCCATGTGCTTGACAAATACACTGGTGTTAAAGTTGCGTAGATCTTCAATAATTTCTAGGTCTCCATGGCACCCATCTGATATAGTACTTGCAGTCACAGCAACAGGCATTCCTGTATGGTCCAGTGAGACCGTTAGTATATCTGAGAGCCCCGACTCCACCAGAGAGCACTAAAAGTTAACATAAAAATATTGTAGATAAGGGGGACACATCCAAATACTGATTTTTAATTATCCACCCTAATCTACAGAAAAATTTACAATGATACAAGTAGTATAGTTTCAGGGTAACTGGAGCATAGCAGTATTATAAATTCACATTTACTTACAGCTTTCACAAATGTCAAAAATGAAATTTCCTTTCCATCCACAGTCCGAACGGTTGCATTAATCCTGTACAAGCCGTCTTTTTCTGCGAGGTG
The DNA here is from genome assembly GCF_021461395.2 of Schistocerca americana. NCBI lineage: Eukaryota > Metazoa > Arthropoda > Insecta > Orthoptera > Acrididae > Schistocerca > Schistocerca americana. The sequence goes on along the minus strand of NC_060125.1, from coordinate 230,156,428 downwards.
CTACAACAAAATTAATAATGAGAATGTTTTTCTTTCAAAATATCATAATGCTATCGAAGTTGTAATAATATGAATCAAGATATGTAATTAGTCTGAGACTATTGCAAGTTTCTGCAAACCTTCAATTTCTGTCTGTCAAATGCAGAAAGGGAAATCTGTTGTGCTGAAACAGCTCCAGTTCGTATGCTCTGTATCGTTATTGCACCACGATCAGTGAACTCTGGGCTAGGAACATGATCAAGAGCATGGCGCAGTTTCACATTTAATACTCCATCATAGTCTACTCCTGACTGAAACTGTATCAAACAATATTTAATTTCGTAAATGTTTCAGACCACTGATTAATAACCCATTAAAACACAATGAACAACACTGCAAAATAATTACCCCAAAAGTAATAGCTAAACATTTGGCCAAAAAGAACAAAGCACCAAATAATTCCATCTTCTGATCACATAACACTTTCAAAACACTATGTTTACGTTCTTCTGCACGATCACATTTTCCAAACTCCAAAGTTTACATGAGTGGAAAACAAAGTAGTAACCAATGTGCAGTATTGCCAACACACTCTCAAATAATGGCTAGATCCGTAAATGGAATCTCAAAAAAAGTGAGCGCAGCATTGTACTGTCGTATGTTAGTAGAATATAGCCCTTAGCCGCTCATACAAGCAATTTGGTCAGCGTGCACACATTACGGTGATATGGTAGGACTTATGTGGATAGCTTAATAATGGACTAAAGTCCAGAACTGGTCGCTACTTAAATTTTTAAAAAAGCTACTGTGCAACTTTGACGGTTTTATAATTTCATAGAATTCTGAAGCGTTATGAACATATATGTATTCATATAAGATGACAAAAGAATTGCCCGTACGCTTTAATTATGAGAGCATATACTTCTTTGAGCTTTCTTATTGATGAATTTCTCAGTAAAATGAGAATTAATATTCTTTTGAAACAAGGTCATTAACCTTGCAACCTATTTTGACGAACGAAGAAATGAGCGAACAGGAGTTCTGAGTGTGCCTCACAAAAGCACCTTAAACTTCAACAGATGAGAAACTACAAAAAAGGAATTTTGGAGTCTTCTTACCAGTGCCGGCGCAAGCCCAAGTGCCACCCCATGCGACCTGCTAAATTGCCCCCCCCCCCCCTCCCAACCACTCGTTTTTTTTTTTTTTTCAAAACGTTTGTGGAGTTTTATTTATAAAAAATTTCTGTAGAAGATGTCAGCAATCAATAGCAATTTTTGTTTTTACTTTTCAGATCTACCTACGTTTCAGCCACTGAGTGGCCAGTCTCAAAGCTTTTAGTATATGCTTACATCTAAACCGTGATGTTGACAGTTACATTGAGCATGACGGTATAGATGTAAACATAACTCAAAGCATAGAGAATAGTCACACTGTGCCCGAAATCTATGTAGATCAGAAAATAAAAACAAAAATTTCGAAGGATTGGTGACATTCTCTACAGATTTGTACAAAACAGTCGCTGGGCATCAGCTGAAAAAATGGAGTCAAACCTCACTGCAGAAATCCAGCTAATTTTAATAAACCTTGTGAATTTACAAAAATGTTCAAATGTGTGTGAAATCTTATGGGACTTAACTGCTAAGGTCATCAGTCCCTAAGCTTACACACTACATAACCTAAACTATACTAAGGACAAACACACACACCCATGCCCGAGGGAGGACTCGAACCTCCGCCGGGACCAGCCGCACAGTCCATGACTGCGGCGCCTGAGACCGCTCGGCTAATCCCGCGCGGCATGAACTTACAGTTAACGTAAGTGAACATTTTTCAGTGGTTGTGAACAGTGTGGAAAACAAAATACACTCCTGGAAATTGAAATAAGAACACCGTGAATTCATTGTCCCAGGAAGGGGAAACTTTATTGACTCATTCCTGGGGTCAGATACCTCACATGATCACACTGAAAGAACCACTGGCACATAGACACAGGCAACAGAGCATGCACAATGTCGGCACTAGTACAGTGTATATCCACCTTTCGCAGCAATGCAGGCTGCTATTCTCCCATGGAGACGATCGTAGAGATGCTGGATGTAGTCCTGTGGAATGGCTTGCCATGCCATTTCCACCTGGCGCCTCAGTTGGACCAGCGTTCGTGCTGGACGTGCAGACCGCCTGAGACGACGCTTCATCCAGTCCCAAACATGCTCAATGAGGGACAGATCCAGAGATCTTGCTGGCCAGGGTAGTTGACTTACACCTTCTAGAGAACGTTGGGTGGCACGGGATACATGCGGACGTGCATTGTCCTGTTGGAACAGCAAGTTCCCTTGCCGGTCTAGAAATGGTAGAACGATGGGTTCGATGACGGTTTGGATGTACCGTGCACTATTCAGTGTCCCCTCGACGATCACCAGTGGTGTACGGCCAGTGTAGGAGATCGCTCCCCACACCATGATGCCCACCTGCACGGTGCCAAACACGCATACGACCATCATTGGCACCAAGGCAGAAGCGACTCTCATCGCTGAAGACGACACGTCTCCATTCGTCCCTCCATTCACGCCTGTCGCGACACCACTGGAGGCGGGCTGCACGATGTTGGGGCGTGAGCGGAAGACGGCCTAATGGAGTGCGGGACCATAGCCCAGCTTCATGGAGACGGTTGCGAATGGTCCTCGCCGATACCCCAGGAGCAACAGTGTCCCTAATTTGCTGGGAAGTGGCGGTGCGGTCCCCTACGGCACTGCGTAGGATCCTACGGCCTTGGCGTGCATCCGTGCGCCGCTGCGGTCCGGTCCCAGGTCGACGGGCACGTGCACCTTCCGCCGACCACTGGCGACAACATCGATATACTGTGGAGACCTCACGCCCCACGTGTTGAGCAATTCGGCGGTACGTCCACCCGGCCTCCCGCATGCCCACTATACGCCCTCGCTCAAAGTCCGTTAACTGCACATACGGTTCACGTCTACACTGTCGCGGCATGCTACCAGTGTTAAAGACTGCGATGAAGCTCCGTATGCCACGGCAAACTGGATGACACTGACGGCGGCGGTGCACAAATGCTGCGCAGCTAGCGCCATTCGACGGCCAACACCGCGGTTCCTGGTGTGTCCGCTGTGCCGTGCGTGTGATCATGGCTTGTACAGCCCTCTCGCAGTGTCCGGAGCAAGTATGGTGGGTCTGACACACCGGTGTCAATGTGTTCTTTTTTCCATTTCCAGGAGTGTATATTTACAATTTAACGATAATTTGGTTTGAACATTAATATTTACTATAACTATTTGATGTTGAACAAAATAAGAAACATCACAGTAAATAACCAAGACACTAATCATAACATAAAAATTTAAAAAAATACTAGACAAATCGAACCTTCCTGGCTTTTGCTTGTGCAAACTCTTACACACGATATGTGTATTTTAAGTCCTCTGCAAGCTCGTGCTCAATCGATATTCCTGCAAGATCATTCAAACGAGTTTGGGTCATCATTGATCGTTGGTATGTCTTTATCAATTTCAGATTTGAGAAACTCCTCTCTCCACTCGTAACTGTCCCTGGGAGCATTAGGAGAATTCTCAGAGCAATGTTAACATTAGGGCTAAAATTATGTCTTCCTATAAACTTCAGAGTCTCTTTTGGACCCATTCCAGGTTTCAACAATGTTGAAAGCTCTTTTAGTTCTTCCCTCAACTCCAGTGCATCAATGTCGCTTGACTCATGATCTTGCAAAATCGTTGCGAGGTTTCTACACTTTGTGTCCAGGCTCCCAGGAGGTGCATTCTTCAGCTCGCCAATGTCGTAGAGAAAATCAAAATAATCACAATGAGATTTCAGTTGATTGAATCTCTCATCCAAAGATGTGGTTACTATATCTACAAGATAATAGTAGAATTCAACCTTGCAACGTTTTGTTGGGTCATCTATTGTCTCATCCCTTCCTACATAGGTAAAGTGTATTGGCTTCTTACTTCGTCGCTGGGAAACACTTATCCGTGATAACGTTAGATCTTGTAGCTCCAATTCTGTAGCCAATTCTTTGAAATCCGTCAAGAAAGACAGAAACTTTTCTTCTGTTCCCCAGGTCTCAAAATATGCTTTCGTTTTTTCAAGCATTTCCACGCCCTCAGAAACATTTATGTTAATGGTCTGGAGGATATTACTGACTACACTGATTTGAAGCAGAACATCGTACCAGATTATCAGAGAAATGAGAGAGCTGTAATTTTTAATTTGATTCCCAAGTGACGTTGCTTCGTCAGCGGTCATGCCATCAAATTCTTCTGATATCTAAACCACTGCATCATAAACGCCTCCAATTTGAAACCTCAGAGGAGTATGTGCATCGATTGGCCTTTACCACCTAGTATCGCTCAGTGGCTTCAGCGACAGGTTAGGCAGATACTTCTTCAAGACATCCCAGCGTCGAACAGAGGACGAGAAAAAGTCATACAAGCTTTTAACTGTCGAAAACATGAAAACAGCATATTTAGAAGACATAGCGGCATTGTTTACAACAAGATTCAATGAGTGACTGCTACATGGTACATAAAATGCTCTCTTGTTCATATCTGAAATTCTTTTCTGGAGACCAGACTTCTTTCGCTTCATGTTTGCTCCATTGTCGTATCCTTGCCCTCTCATATTACACAACAGGATTTTCTATCTTCCAGGAACTTGAGTACGATCTGCGTCAAAGTGGAGCTTGAAGAATTGGGCACTGGAGGAAATCCCAGGATATGCTCCCGAATTCGGACATTGTATACCCTGTCGAGTTTTGTCTTCTGGGTGAAACGTACCACAACTGTCATCTGCTCAACTTATGAAATATCTGGTGTGCAGTCCTGAATTATACTGTAATACTTTTCAGATTTTATCATTAACAGAATGTTGTTGGTTACAGATGATCCAATAAGATGAATTATTTCATTCTGTGTTTCTTTTCCAAGATAATGGTGACCCTTGTTCTTACCTTGCTATGTTCTGTGCACGTGCTCCATCATCGCAGTGTCGAACTATCCGAGTAATTCAACAAGTTGCAAGAAGTTTCCGTTGTCAGGCTGAAAGAGTGTGTCTCTACATCCCCTCAAAGGCAGACATTACCGACCCAGGAAATGGATTATTGCTATTAAGCGCTCAAAAACATTTTTCCAATGTTCGCTTTCAGTATTCATAGGCCTTTGATGATGGGCGTCGGCAGTTCGTGACTTTTTTAGTCCCTCGGAAAACACAACCTATTTTTATATGAATTCAAATGCTCGGTAGACTTCTCGTGACTTTCGAGATACGAAGCACGAAGCAAGGTGCCGCCAGTCGATTATACCATTCTTTATAGTTTTTACTGTAGATGACGAAAAAATTTTGCAACAAGAGCAGAATAAAGCATCCTTGCTCTTTGAGTATACCAACCAATGTATATCTGCTACTTCTAAATTCTCCAAAGAATAGCTGTAGTGCACAGGACTGAAACGCCGGTTGTCCGCGTTTTTAGGACATTCTTCAGCTTCCTTAATGCGCTCGGGAGGACCTCGCATGACCAAAGTCATTCGAATGCAGTCGGTAATAATTACCGGCCATCTTCCGGGATCTGAGTCAATTGTGTCTTCCAGTTTAGGCTCGCCTTCAGTCCCTTCTCCGGTGGTGAGTGCCTCGGCTGATTTTCCTCTGGTATTTTCCGAATCGGGTCGCCTAATTTCAGTTCTGCCTGATGTTTCAATCTCCGAGCTTTCGTCACAAAGCAGGTCTTGAGTCCAGACGAGGTCTGTTGAACATGTTGTGGATGGCCCACCGTCAGCATTGCTAATGTATGCGGTGGTCGCAGTACTGTGTTCGTCAACTTTCCATTCATGTCCTGAAGATAAAGATGTAGCTACAGTAGCTCCACTAGTTTCTGTACTTTCAGGATCTACTTTTTCACCTTTGCTGCTGCTAGGTCGTTCTCTCTTCGGCTTGAAATATCACTGTAGTGCATCATAGAATAAACATCTCTGGAGTGAGCATTGCGTTCTGCTCATGTTGTCAACATTAAACCAGGATTGTCACGTGTTTTCGGGACTTCACTGTGCGTGTGTGCTTTCCACAGAGTTTCAAGTTCATAATATCAAGAGTTTTGTTGTGTTTTCACCGTTTGTTGATAGTGTAATAGCGATGGTGAATTACTGTTGTTGCTGCGGATGCAAAGAAAAATATGTGAAAGGAGGGATAGTAACTTATCATGGGTACATACCATGTAGCTCTAATTATAGTGTAACCTCCCCACAAAAATATAAGAATAATATTGTCTTCCCACAAAACTGCATAATAATAATGAGCCAAGCGTAACCTGCTTGAAAAATTAAAGAATAATAATGGCCCAAATGTAAACTCCCCACAAACATTAACTAATGAAGATTGCTCATTAAACTCACAATAATATTAATTAAATAATGAAGCATGAACTGGATGTAACATCTCAACACAAATAATTAAACCTGATAAATTTTATAAGGGCAGCTGCGCTGACCTTCGGCCCTGTGAAATAATTAAACCTGAATAGAGAAACCAAAATCCTTACTTCAGTAAAACTGCATCAATATCTGCTCTTATTTTTCGGCACGGCTCCGTGCAATGCTGGCCTATTTTTGATTTTGATTCTTGGAGGAAATGCATAGGAAATATTATTTAACTTGAAATGAATCTTTTTCTTTAAAACAGTACTTTATAAGAAAATTATTATTGGGGCAATTCTTAAACAAATTAATTACAATTAACATATGTTATTAGCTGAGCGCAATGCTGCTTCATTACCTTCTAAAGCAATATACCTCGTCCCTAACCGTGACCAGAGAAGCAAGGAAAGCACGCCGCCGACACCCTCTCAGTACAACCGTCCACTCACTACAACTACTACCGACTGACTACTACTGCAGACAGAGTGCAACTCGCAACTCAACACTCGCGCGGTCAAGCACAGACTAGCAACGATAAATAACTCTCTGGTCAGAGATTCTGTCATGCTTCGCCATCGCTGGTAATGAATACATATGTGTTTCATAACCCTCCACTGGGGGGGGGGGGGGGGGGGGCAAAAATTTGGCAGCGATGGTGAGTCATTTGGACTTGCCATGAGCAACAGATTATTTCTTAACTGACTAACTTTACAATCACAAAATATAAGTATATAGGTGTAGAACATGAAGTAAATATAGTGCACATGCACCGAGTACACAACATATCAGACAATGACAAAAATTATATATACAATGAGTATAGAACATATCAGCAAATCACAAAAAATGTATATACAAATCATATTGATAAATGACAAAAGTGCACACGCACTGAAGTAGTGAACATATTAAGTAAAGACAAAATGTATATACAATGAGTACAGAACATATTCACAAATGGCAAATGTGCACATGCACTGTAGTTGAGAACATATTTGCAAATCACAAAAATGTATAGGCCATAAATACAAATCATGATAACAAAATGATTTTTTTTTTACTATGTCACAAGAATTAGGATGGGAAAGGGAAGGATTGCGTCATGGTTGTAGCACTTTAGGTTGCACGCAGCTGCACTGAAAGTCCATATCTTTCTACAGAAGCACAACACCAAGTGAGGCAATCTGAAGTTCTTTTCCTTGAAGTATTAATCAGTGTAGCCAAGACACTGAAATGTCGTAATAATATTCCATGTTATCTTTTTGGTGGTACATTAGGTACACCAAACAGTGGGACCATAATAGCATCTTCATCGCTCAAAGTAGTGGTCAGCATGTCGTGTCAACACCATGTTCTTGTAAAGTAGACCAACGTAGAATTAGTGCAAAAAACCAAATATAGTGCTCCATGACCATGAGTATAGACAGGACAAATGGATATTGCGGTAATTTCTGGTAATTAGGTCAGAAGATGAAGGACATTAAGTCACATAAGAGTCTTAATTGAGAATTACATTAGTAATGGGTGGCACTCATCGCCCAGTTACTGAACATTTCTGTACCATGTATGTAGTATTACAGAATAATGTTCATAAAATTAACTGAATATAGTAATTATTGGGATCATGGGTAATCTTATTACAATAAACAGTGGCATTCGTTGGCCAGTTACAAAGCATCATTTTTTTGTATTATTAAGAAGTCATTATTGAAAATGAGTTAATTATTGGCATAGCATTTATACATAATTAGTCAAATTATAGTAATCATGGGCATCATAGCTAATTCATTCAAAACATAACCTAATGAATGGCATAGTATTAACATAATTCACTTAATTATAGTAATTATTGGCATCATGGATAATCTTATTACAATAAACAGTGGCATTCATTGGACAGTTACAAAGCATCATTTTTTTGTATTATTAAGAAGTCATTATTGAAAATGAGTTAATTAATGGCATAGCATTTATACATAATTAATAATCATGGGCATCATAGGTAATCTTATTACAATAAACAGTGGCATTCATTAGCCAGTTACAAAACATCAGAAGTGATCATTCAAAACATAAGCTAATGAATGGCATAATATTAACATAATTCACTTAATTATAGTATTTTTTTTGTATTATTAAGAAGTCATTACTGAAGTGACATACTATTCAGAGCTGATCAGTATTATTCAGAATTCTCTTAAACTAGTAGCATTATTTGGGACTGGTAATTACTTTGTTTGCTTTTGAGTTATTGCTGCAAATGAAAATGTGTAACGTCATTCGTCATGAGTCAGCTGTAGCAAGGTTATGAAACAAGGCAGTATATGTGATCATATTTATAAATCATAGACACAACTGGGTAAAAAAAATGCAATTACTAGTTCAGGTTTAATAAATAACAGGTTTAGTAAGTATCATGAAAAGTTTCTCGTGGAAAAAAATACAAAATGGATTATTGAGCTGAAAGAAGAAACGCATACTATGCTGAAAAGTAGTGAACTTCGAATTAACAGGTAGTGAAATGTGTATAAAAATATGTGTTCTCTAGCTGTCCTTTCCAAAACCTTCAGTCATCATACCATACGATATAAAACATACTGTCAAAACGAACTGCAACAAATACTTAAATAACTACATAGCATCTCTTAACTAACAGCAAATATATAAACTTCATCATCATTTTCATCTGCAAAGAAAAACTTCATTATCCGTATCACCATAACTCCATTATTGTCATCACCTGTAAAGAAAAACTTCATTATCCATAGTAGCATATTCTTCATCATTATTCATCACCACTCATTATCATCTGCAAAAAAAAATCATTTCATTATTCATTATACAACAATTCCTTATTTCTAGCATATTTCATCACTAAAACTAAGATGTGAAGTTCTGTCTGACAGCCTGCATCAATCGCTTCGTATTCTGAAAGAAAAAATTAGTTAAGACTGCTATTCTACGATGTGTATAGTATATTCTTGTTAGTGCTTGTTAATTCTGATCCATTTACTCTTCATCACGAAGTATTGCATCTTCTTTCGTTTATTCCGTAGGTGAAATTCCCATTTCTGTTTAATTTATTTCCTTTACACGTTATTTCTTTCTGAAAATGATGAACAAAGATTAATGTCTTGCATTTAATTCATATACCCATTAGATAAAAACTGGTTTATAGTAACATAATCGAGCATACAGCATAGCATGACAGAAAACGTAATACACTCCTGGAAATTGAAATAAGAACACCGTGAATTCATTGTCCCAGGAAGGGGAAACTTTATTGACACATTCCTGGGGTCAGATACATCACATGATCACACTGACAGAACCACAGGCACATAGACACAGGCAACAGAGCATGCACAATGTCGGCACTAGTACAGTGTATATCCACCTTTCGCAGCAATGCAGGCTGCTATTCTCCCATGGAGACGATCGTAGAGATGCTGGATGTAGTCCTGTGGAATGGCTTGCCATGCCATTTCCACCTGGCGCCTCAGTTGGACCAGCGTTCGTGCTGGACGTGCAGACCGCCTGAGACGACGCTTCATCCAGTCCCAAACATGCTCAATGAGGGACAGATCCAGAGATCTTGCTGGCCAGGGTAGTTGACTTACACCTTCTAGAGAACGTTGGGTGGCACGGGATACATGCGGACGTGCATTGTCCTGTTGGAACAGCAAGTTCCCTTGCCGGTCTAGAAATGGTAGAACGATGGGTTCGATGACGGTTTGGATGTACCGTGCACTATTCAGTGTCCCCTCGACGATCACCAGTGGTGTACGGCCAGTGTAGGAGATCGCTCCCCACACCATGATGCCCACCTGCACGGTGCCAAACACGCATACGACCATCATTGGCACCAAGGCAGAAGCGACTCTCATCGCTGAAGACGACACGTCTCCATTCGTCCCTCCATTCACGCCTGTCGCGACACCACTGGAGGCGGGCTGCACGATGTTGGGGCGTGAGCGGAAGACGGCCTAACGGTGTGCGGGACCGTAGCTCAGCTTCATGGAGACGGTTGCGAATGGTCCTCGCCGATACCCCAGGAGCAACAGTGTCCCTAATTTGCTGGGAAGTGGCGGTGCGGTCCCCTACGGCACTGCATAGGATCCTACGGTCTTGGCGTGCATCCGTGAGTCGCTGCGGTCCGGTCCCAGGTCGACGGGCACGTGCACCTTCCGCCGACCACTGGCGACAACATCGATGTACTGTGGAGACCTCACGCCCCACGTGTTGAGCAATTCGGCGGTACGTCCACCCGGCCTCCTGCATGCCCACTATATGCCCTCGCTCAAAGTCCATCAACTGCACATACGGTTCACGTCCACGCTGTCGCGGCATGCTACCAGTGTTAAAGACTGCGATGGAGCTGCGTATGCCACGGCAAACTGGCTGACACTGACGGCGGCGGTGCACAAATGCTGCGCAGCTAGCGCCATTCGACGGCCAACACCGCGGTTCCTGGTGTGTCCGCTGTGCCGTGCGTGTGATCATTGCTTGTACAGCCCTCTCGCAGTGTCCGGAGCAAGTATGGTGGGTCTGACACACCGGTGTCAATGTGTTCTTTTTTCCATTTCCAGGAGTGTATGTCAAAAAACATAGACAGTGTTCAGATGCAAAAATGTACACAGAATATCACACAGAAGCAGCAAAAAATGTAAAACAGTCACGGTGTTGAGATATCATAGGGCAAAAATATCAAAGTCAACTGGTGTGTGTCATATCTGAACTATTTCATAGTGCATACAAACAAAACATCAAAACAATCGTACATACATAAAAAATGGAAAATATGCACGGTCTGATGTGTAACGACAACAAAAGCGACCTGCTAACCTTACCTTGCCGGGCACTTGCCAAGAAAAAATACGACAATCATCAGTAAGTAGTCACATAAATATAATTGCATAAGTGGTCATAAAATGTGTAAGTTCATCTGGAAAAATATGCACGGTCTGATGTGTAATGACAACAAAAGCGACCTGCTAACCTTACCTTGCCGGGCACTTGCCAAGAAAAAATATGACAATCATCAGTAGGTGTTCATGTGAATATAATTGCATAAGTGGTCATAAAAAATTAGGAAATGGCATTACAGTGTGATAAATCATAAAGTATATTCATTCAATAAAAGGTTTGACGTTCGACACGTGATGGTTTCCTTTCGATTTTCTGGTTCTCAAAGTTTCGACGTGTACAACATTAGGGTGAGGAATGCTGCAAATCCGATATGGACCTGCGTATAGAAGTTCAAATTTACTGCACCTACCTTTTATTTTGTTGGATAAATAGTGTGTACGTACTAATATCTTCTGTCCAATGCGGAAGTCACGGCGTGTACAAACCTGTTTTTGCTGTCTTCTCCGGCGTTCTGCGGCACGTTTGATGTTGTTCAGCGCAATGTCAATTATTTCATGGTGTCGTAGTCGACGAGATGTAGGAAATGTTACTAATTCTTTAATTTTGTTAGGTGGTTCAACATTTTTCAGTATAACAGACGCAGATAGCATAGTGGATTCATTTGGTATGGAATTAATTACATCCTGGAATGAGTGTATGTGTGTGTCCCAATCAATATGTCTTTTATGGCAGTATATTCTACAGAGTTTACCAATTTCTTTCATTAATCGTTCACAAGGGTTCGAAGAGGCATGGTACCTGGATATATATATCGGAGAAATGTTTCTAGCTCGTAACATACGTGTCCATATAGCAGATCGAAACTGTGGTCCATTATCAGAAACTACTTTCAACACATGCCCTACATGAAATATAAAATGTTTTACAAATGCTTTCGAAACAGTTTTAGCAGTAGCTTTGCGTAACGGAGTGAAGGTAACAAATTTTGAAGTGAGTTCAACAGCGACAAAGATGTAGCCAAAACCTCTATTAGTTCTGGGAATCGGACCAAAAGTGTCTACAGCGGCCATATGTCTCAATTTAACAGGTACAATGGAATATAATGGAGGAATATGTGAAGTTGTGTCTGACTTAGCTTTCTGGCAGATTTTACATGACGCTAAAACTCGTCGAATATGCTTCTCCATGTTGGTAAAATAACAGTTCTGTCTCAGTATAAGAAAACATTTTCTAGCTCCGTAATGTGCGTAACTTAAGTGAGTATACCAGATTAATTTGTTAACAAGCTCGTCAGGAATGCATAATAACCAATGGTTGCTGTCAGGATGAGAGCGGCGAAACAGAATGTCATTGCGTACAAGTGTAATGGTTTCTAATCGTAACATTATTCCTATCTTGCCAGAGGTGTTTAATCTCTTTCCATACGTTGTCTTTACTTTGCTCTTGTGCTACGTCCTGTAATGACGACGAAATAAAATTTTCAAATACAACCTGTTGAATGTACATGACGCTGAAATTTGCTTTGCAGAAGTTGGTTGCGATGTCTTGCTGATTGTTGCTGAGAGAACGAGATAGTGCGTCTGCTACAACATTTTGTGTGCCGGGAATGTGAACAATTGTGAAGTTAAATTCCTGCAAATAAGGTTTCCAGCTACTTAATCTGTCGTGTGTGAATTTAGCCGAAAGTAAAAATTGTATTGCTCTGTGGTCTGTGTAAACGGTGGTGTGTCTTCCATAAAGAAAATGCCTAAATCTTGTAAAATCCCAAACAACACATAATGTTTCCAGTTCTGTAACAGAATAATTTCGTTCAGCAGGTGACAGAATGCGACTTGCAAATGCGATGTTTTTAATTACTGTTGAGCCATCTTCTTCAATTTCCTGAAAAATATGTACGCCTAAAGCGGTGTTAGAACTGTCGGTCGCAATGGAAAAATTTCTAGTAAGATCTGGGTGCGATAAAAGTGGTACATTCAACAAAGCATGTTTCAGGTTCATAAATTCAGAATGTGCTTGCTTATCCCAGGACCAAATAGTGTTTTTCCCTGTCAATTGGCATAATCTAGGGGTGTCTAAAGCAGAGTAATGAATAAATTTACGAAAAAAGTTAATTAAAACAAAAAAGCTGCGTAGTTGTTTTTTCGTCGTAGGAACAGTAATGTCACGTAAAGCTTGTAGTTTTTCCGGATCAGGCGCAATGCCTTCGGCTGAAATTACGTGTCCAAGAAATTTTATAGAAGTTTTGCCAAAGTGCGATTTACTGAGATTAACTGTGAGTCCTTGTGCATGAAAAGTTTGCAACAGTCGTTCAAGAATCAGATTGTGTTCAGACCAGTTAGCTTCAGCAATAAGAATGTCGTCTACATACGTTGTAATTCTGTCTTTAAGTTCAGTCGGAAGTATTGTATTCAAACTGCGAATAAAAGCTGCTGAGGAAATTGTTAAGCCGAACGGTAATTTACAAAATTGATAACAGTCACCAAAACAGAGAAATGCTGTGTATTTCCTGCAGTTCGGATGGAGCTGAATTTGCCAAAATCCCGATTTCAGATCTAATGTAGAATAAATAGCAGTACCGTGAAATTTCTGTAGTAGTTCCTCTAGTGTCTGTGGTCGATCTGTTTCATTAATAATTATGTCATTGATGTGACGTGAATCAAGTACGAGGCGAAGTGAGCCATCTTTTTTCTTAACAATATGGAGCGGGTTTATGTACGGACTAACTGCCGGTTCAATAATTCCTTGGTCGAGCATATCTTGCAATTCCTTCTTAACTTGTTCTCTATGGATATATGGGATGGGATAATGTTTGTCTTTAAATGTATCATGCTGTTTGACTTGAAATTCATACATAAAACCGGACATAGTACTAGGAATGTTGTCGAAAACTGGAGCTTGCTGTAAAAGAATTTTGTATAGTTGCGTGCGTTCGTCGTCTGTATTTGCACTGCTCTGTTTAACTTTATCGGAAATCATCTGCATAACGTCGTAGTCAGCTTCGTCTGGAGTATTATAGTTGTGTAAGTACGTATCTGTGAACAATATGGAATTACAGTCTATGCTACGTGATACGGAAATGACCTCTGTACAATTAATTGTTTGTTCTTCCGCAGATAAAGAGTGCTGAAATTCTAAAGCCAGTTGTACATTTTCATCCTTTAACATTAAATAGGAATTTTGAAAATCAATAATTGCGTCGTGTTGTACCAGAAAATTCGTACCTAAAATAACGTCTGTTGTCAATAAAGGAACAATCCAAAAATTTGAGTGAAATGTGTGACCTCCAATACAAAATGATAAATGTGTCTGTAATTTTACATCTACTCCTTTACTCGATACTGCTCCTTTTATTTTCGTTTTACCTAATGGTAACGTAGGATAGGCATTCTCTTTGTTACACTCGCTGAAAGTTTCTTCATTTATTACTGACAGGTGATCCGGAATCGATTACTGCTGAAAATTTCGATGAACCAATTTTAATTTCGATGACAGGATGCGAAATGGTTTTCTGAACAGCTGGTCTTTCCTGCAAAAGAGTGTCTCTGATGTCGTCAAAAGTAATTACATTTTCGTGAACAACATTCTGCGTGTCTGAAGTAGTGCTTGTGTTACTGGAAAATGCGACCTGTATAGTATCTAGTCAAATTCTATCTGACATGTTATTATTTTCGGGAAGATGCTGTGGCATTTCCACTATTTGAACTGTTCTGTTATTTCTTCCAGACGTATTACGTTCTGGATGATACCTACTGTCGGGTTCATTCACGAGAATATTTTGTTGCTGATCATTTTGCTGCTGACAAGACCGACTGTTATTAAACGTATGTAGATAATTGTGCTCATTGTTTTTACATCTTTCGTGATAGTCATTCCTATACGATGCATTGCGATAGGAATTGAAGTACTGTGTTTTCTGCACGTAGTTATTTCCTTGCTGCCATGCGTTACTATTTGTTGGAGCTGAGACTATACGTGCACGCGGCGAAACATTAAAGCCTGGTGGTTGTCATTCCTAAATCGTCTGTTACCTTTGCTATTGAAATTATGTGGCTGATCGTAATTGCTGTACGTTTGTTGACCTTGGTTATTATAAGAAAAATTTTTGTTTATAAAGGAATAATCCGATTTCTGTACTTCCAGAAGCTGTAACAGATCTCTGAATGCCGAAATATTTTCCTTCTGCTGACCCGTTAAAAGTGACACTCTTAATGACCATGGTAATTTAGAGATACATAATTGAATAAGTGCAGATTCACTGTATGGTTCACTTAAGTACTGATTTTGTTGGACCATGTGCTCAAAAAATTGCGTGACACTGGGAAAATTTGAGTTCTCATAATTTGGCAAACTAATTAGTTGATCTTTAATTCCGTGCTGTGTTGTCTTCGACCAATACGCTGACAGAAAAGCATTCTGAAATTCTTCTACTGAATAACATTGTCTTGCGATCGGTCTCATACGAGTTGCCGGTTCGCCTTCCAAAAAACTGCAAATAAATTCAAGTTTATGTGTTACGGGCCAAGTCAGTGGAAAAGCAAAGCTGAATTGTTGTATCCAATCCAGGGGGTGAATCTGTGTTCTGTCATTTTTAAATACTTCAAATTTTCTCACTGATAGAAAATGTTTGTAATCAAAATTATCGTCTCTGTATGTCGGAACCGGTTCAGGATTGAGTGAAAATCTATTTGTCTGGGACTGCTCGGAATCTAACTCACGTACTCTTTGTAGATTACCTAAATTATACTGGCTGTGTGAGTGTGAGAAATGTTCGGTATTCGCCATATGCTGTGACGTGTTATTAACTGAAATATTTTTTATCTCTGTTACCTCTTTTTGTAAACTTGACAATTTTCTATGTAATGCATTATTAGACGAATCTATCTCACTGATTGTCTGCTGTAGATTTTGGAATTCAGGTGTTTGGTTAAACGAAACCGGTGAAGTATTGTCTGATTTGCTGTCATTATTATTTTCAATAACGTCAGTACGACTGGCCAATTCATCATATTTTTCAGTCAGTATTTTTACCTGATCATCGTTTTTAGTGTCAGAAGTATTAATCTGTTTTTGTAATTTACGTGTGGTTTCGTTCAATTTTTTAACATCAGCTTTGATGACATCGGAATCCTGTGTTAGTTCTAATTGTTCGAATCTGTCTGTCACTGTCTGAATATCTGCTGTGTGTGTATCTGTTTTTGATTTAAGATCAGAAATTTCATGACGCAATTCTGTGTTCAACTGTTTGATGGTATTAAATTCGTCGGACATTGTAGCAATATTGTTGTCTACATATGTTTTTGCCTTCGCAAACAATTTACGTTTATCTTCCTGCCTCTGTGCGGTGATTGTTTCCATGACTTGTCGTTGTACTTTATTCTGTTCCTGTATAAATTTACGGAAACGTGTATCACTGTTTTGTAGGTGAAGATTAAAACGTTCGTCAATTTGAGTGTTCTGTTGGTCGAATTTCGCGTCTATCTTTGCATCCATTGTGCGCAGAAGTTCTGCTGTCATTAATCTAAACTCGTCGCGCAATTGTGTTGCCTTTTCAGAGCATTGTTTACCGACTGCACTAATTTCGTCTCTAAGTGTTTCTGTTGTAGCTGTTTGCATATCCCTTAATTCTTGAGCTAATTTCTTCACTACTTTTCCTAGCATAAGTCTCAATTTCCTCACGTAATTGTCCCTTAGTATCATGACACTGCGCAGCAACGGCTCTAATCTGTCCACTAAGCTGTCTGGAATTGTTGTCTAATTTTTCATTTAACTGTCTGCAATTGTTGTCTAATTTTTCATTTAACTATCTGTTTTGTTCATTAAGTTGTTTGTGATTGTATTCTTGTCTTTCGTTCTGTTGTTTGGAATTTTCACTAAATTGTTGTTTGAAATTTTCACTAAGTTGTTGTTTAAGATCTTCACTCTGATGTTTGGAATTGTTATCTAGTTGTTTGAATTTTTCATCAAATCGTTGTAGCAGTAGTGCCACAATTTGATCCAAGCCAATATTACCTACTCCATTCTCTGTGCTGTTTGATGACGTGCCTGCAATTGTCACGTTTTGTGTAACCACTTGGTTATTCTGTGATTCTCCAAAAGGTTTGCCCATCGGATGCGCACTGTTAGTCACTACCTCGGAATTAAATAAATCCGACGCATTCTGATTACACTGTTCGTTTTCATTAAAAAAATCTGTCCGTTCGTCATGTAAATCCTGCAAACCGGGTGCGTTAAGCTGGGCAGCGCTCACTGCAACAGAACGCCCCGCGTCATCAATTGTCGTCAAATTAACAGAGGACACAATTGAGTTCGTCTGTTCATCACTAGGATCAAAATTAACATTAATGGTCGGTACACACTGATTGTCTGTAAGTGGAGGATTGTCATCATTACACTGCATGTCGCAAGTACTATCGGTCAAGTTGTTTAACTCGGTTATTTCACTCACTATACCTCGTGATGTACTATTAACAGTCTTTCGTGGCATTTTTACACTAATCACAATTATTCAATAATGAAACAAAGACAATGCAAAATCCAACAAATACACATACAACAAAGAGCAACGAATTGCCGATGATCTGTGGAAGAAAGTGACAAAGTTAGTAAAAGCGTTGCGCCAAATGCTAATTATATTTAAGTCAATAAGAGCAGATATCTGACTACTTATCAGAAGATTCTCAAAGAAATACGATCCTGGTCCGGATGTCGCCAAGTGTAACCTCTCCGCAAAAATATAAGAATAATATTGTCTTCCCACAAAACTGCATAATAAAAATGAGCCAAGCGTAACCTGCTTGAAAAATTAAAGAATAATAATGGCCCAAATGTAAACTCCCCACAAACATTAACTAATGAAGATTGCTCATTAAACTCACAATAATATTAATTAAATAATGAAGCATGAACTGGATGTAACATCTCAACACAAATAATTAAACCTGATAAATTTTATAAGGGCAGCTGCGCTGACCTTCGGCCCTGTGAAATAATTAAACCTGAATAGAGAAACCAAAATTCTTACGTCAGTAAAACTGCATCAATATCTGCTCTTATTTTTCGGCACGGCTCCGTGCAATGCTGGCCTATTTTTGATTTTGATTCTTGGAGGAAATGCATAGAAAATATTATTTAACTTGAATGAATCTTTTTCTTTAAAACAGTTACTTTATAAGAAAATTATTATTGGGGCAATTCTTGAACAAATTAATTACAATTAACATATGTTTTAAGCTGAGCGCAATGCTGCTTCATTACCTTCTAAAACAATATACCTCGTCCCGAACCGTGACCAGAAATGCAAGGAAAGCACGCCGCCGACGCCCGCTCAGTACAACCGTCCACTCACTACAACTACTACCGACTGACTACTACTGCAGACAGAGTGCAACTCGCAACTCAACACTCGCGCGGTCAAGCGCAGACTAGCAACGATAACTAACTCTCTGGTCAGAGATTCTGTCATGCCTCGCCATCGCTGGTAATGAATACATATGTGTTTCAATAGTTATCATATTTGTAAGAGACACTGTATATGTTTAAAAATTTCGAGATGCATTATAATTAAGGCTTGATTCTGTAGACCTATTTTTCTACGATTTTATGATTATATAATAGATATTACGGCTCGCACAAAAGCTTACAAACAATCGCTTCCTCTCGTAAATTTGCTAGTGGAACAGGAAAGGGAATGGTCAGTTTTTTCAGCAAATACTATCCTCCATGCATTTATCAGTGACTTGTCGATTATGTATATAGATTTGAAAGACAGGAGACAGATAAATTCAATAGAGTGGGAGTCTGTAATTGTCTTCGTATAATATGTGTCCAAACCTTTTTATTTACTATAAAGTCACAGTAGAAGACCATGTTAACTGTGTGTAGGACATGGAGAATGATTGTGTGTGATTTATATATTAGTTTCCCGAAGGATGAACAGCGAGTAAACATGTGGCTCCAGAAAATAAGGAGGAGTAATTTTGTCCCCTCAAAATCTTCCAATGTATGTTCATAATACTTTGAAGAGGAATGTTTAGACACAGAAAAATTTGGATGTGTGTGGCTGAAGGTAGATACTATACCAACTATTTTTAATTTTCCACAGCACCTACTACCAAAAGTACCCACACGAAAACCACCTGTAAAACGAAATTTGTCAGGTTCGCATATATTACTTGTGGTTATCATATCTGCTACTTTCTTTCACTGAGAAATGCGTTTCATTCTGCATTATTTGTCATAGGTTTGTACACTGAGGTGTCTGTTTCATCTTTACACTCAGAAACCTTGACAAACTGTGATGACAACAGTGCAAAAATGTCAAGATGAGCGTAAAATATTAGCAAATATGTCCCCAAACTCTTTCATTTGTGTCACTTTCCACTTCCCTTAATGGTATTATATGGGTTTGCTTTACAGTACATTTTTCTCCATTCGCCTTTCCCCCCCTTTCTTACTCAGTCTACTGTTTATTTAATAAACTGGGAGCAAGTACGCAAAATGCGTTAAATAAATACTTCGAAGTGTAACCAGTAAGAAAATTTGTGTTTTAGGTCGCAAAAACGAGAAAATAAATACGCAGAAATAGCAGAAAAAAGGACGAATTAGCAGGGATATAACCGCTAATGTGTGGCAAATTCGGTGTTTTTCGGACACTTGCAAAAGTACTAGCGTACTGTCAAGTCGTTTTGCAAGACTATCACTGCAAAAATGTACGTCAGGCTCTGTAATACTATAAAGTGCCGTATCATACCGAAAACTACAAAAAATCGAGTGCATCTGAACTGTGACACCTATCGCAAAGAAGCAGAATGCAATATCACTTGCCGTTAACAGTTACGTAGCTCGTTTACTCCCGGTATCAAATGGATACTGTTAAAATGTCTGCGCAACATATATAAATAATCCACGACACGTACGAAACGAACTTGTCTGTACTAGGGATCTAGTGACATTCTAAATATACAGGGCGCTATACGGACAAACACACGACGTCCCGAGAACACATGACCAGGCCGGCAATGTATGTTGACAACATAATATCTGTTCTGCGCATGTGAATGCTCACTCCAGAGATATTTACCCTATGTAGTGCACTCTTTTCCTTCTTATCGCCATCTTTCTTCAGCGCCCGTCTTTTCCTATATTCACAGCCAGACAGTCTTTTTCTACCGTCGGACATGTTTCGACCCAGCCTGTAAAGAACGATTACGTGAAACTAACTGTTGATGTCAGTGTACTAACTTTATTTGCAACACACTTCACAGACAATTTCCTGATATTCCACTGCACGAAAACGAAAAATTATATTACTGTAGGATACACTGTTCAGGAGATGAAGTCATAAGAATTGAGCCTTGCGAAATTGAATTTCAGGCCGAATTTCACTACAGACGCAGGTGAAACGGTCAAAGAGTGGGGCGGAAGACAATGGAGAGAGGAAGAGTAAGGAGATAGAGTAACATAATAATGCAATAAATACACACCCAGGCATCGACGGGTACTAATGCTAGTCGAAATATATTAACTCACTGCACTGCGGTTGTTCATTTCAAAGAACTGACACACGACATCTGTCGGAATTTCCATGTGTCACTTCTTTCGTGCCTGATTATGGAATAAGGGGTAACAAATTAGTCATCGCCGTATCACTTCATTTTTCTTCGCTTTACTTTGATTCTCGCTGTTGGGATGGTGTGTGCTTATTTGCTGACTGGCCAGTTTTCGAAGTAACAGATCATAAGAAAAATAAATTTTCCTATTCTGCAATCTTGAAGGAAAAATCTTCTACCAGAAGTTAGAATGTGCATCCGCAATACTAATTGTACGTTGTGTAAAATGCACTTACCTATTACATCCCAAGTTGCAAGAAATTCGGACGCACAAATTCTTCTGTTCTTACGAAAAGCAATGAAAGTGCTTCTGACCAATCTTGACTCCCTCGGCCAACTACCGAAACGAATTTTGTAGTTATTGTTGTAGAGAACACAACAATACTATTGCCTGGAAAAGCGAAGTGGTGACACGGCAGTGCCAGGAACTAGGTCACGTGACTAGGTACAGTGAGGCTATGGTTAAACTAGCGCCCAAGAAGGAGAAGCAAGAAGCTCCAAATAAGTATGTGACTGATGATACCGATAAATGTATTATCAGGGAGCAATTTCTGTGGCATTACGAACAATAGAAAGAAATAAGACCTTTGTGAAAACTGCACAACTTTTGTAAACAGAAATGAACTTCAAAGCTAGCAAGGAAACCCTTAGAAGCAATGTCCTGTCTATGGATTTTCGTTTTAGAAGGTATCAAAATTAACATTTTGTTTTGTGTGGGTGAGAGGGAATTGTTGCTAAAAGACCAAACTTTCTCATGTTTTCATCAGAATCAAAGCGACCAGTAGTTTACTAAGATGAAACATGGATTCACACTCATTATACAGTAAATAAATGTTGATAACGTGATAGTGTGCGAGTAGTATTGTCAAACAAAAGCGCCGGTCAGAGTTTAATTGTTGTTCATACAGGCGGAGACAGGTGTTTAATGGCTCATAAACAAAAACGTCCGACTATCACCCAGAAACGGATAGTAAAAATTTTCAAAAATACAGTGAAACCCAACTTATGCCAGGCGTATTAGTAATGTCTTTATCCCTTGTAATTACTCGCAACGTATTTACCCATTCGGAATACTTGTAGCCGTTGTAGGTGTTGGACATGTTTGACTGTAGTAATGTTCAACCATTATTTTCCATAATGCTGGAAGAATAAAACACTCATTGAAGGGCTTAGCAAAACTGCTTCACGCGTAACATGTACCCGCAGTATCGAAAATTGCATTCCAATTTCCAAATTACATTTCCTCTTCTGCAAAATTAGTTGTGAGGAAACGCAAAGCGCATAACGGGTTCGTAGCGCTCCACTGATAAGAATACTGGCGTGAACGCCAGACTGCTTCCCCCTCTCTGTTCCTCCGGCGTAAACACGATGGTGCTGCCACAGTGGCAAGGAAGAAATTAGTCCTCCTCCCTCCCCTTGTTCAACATGGGCAGCCGGCAGGTAGTCGAGGCGCCATGCCACAGCTCCTGAAGCCGGTCCCTCTGAGGTTTGGTCTCGAATCCCCTCTTGGGCATGAATATGAATGTTGAGTTTGCCCTCGCCCCTCAGAAAGTGCCGCCCCGTGCAGCCGCACGTTTCGCACGCGCCTTGCGCCGGCACTGCTTTTTACCCATTGTCTTAAGGAAAAGTCGTTAATGACAACGTTAAAGGCAAATATATTTTATGTTATATAAAAAAGACACGAATGCCATCCTGAAATTGTATTAGAGTTTTCTTAAGGAGATTAAATTTTGCT
Source organism: Schistocerca americana (assembly GCF_021461395.2). Classification (NCBI taxonomy): domain Eukaryota; kingdom Metazoa; phylum Arthropoda; class Insecta; order Orthoptera; family Acrididae; genus Schistocerca; species Schistocerca americana. The sequence goes on along the minus strand of NC_060125.1, from coordinate 230,133,803 downwards.
CCACTGTTTGGCATGTGGTGAATGTAAATACTGGTGCAATACTTATTGGTGTTCTGTGTATTGCATAAGTAAGGTATGTGTATGTGAACATTTCTGTAAATAAAGTTTTTTAAATTTCTTAGTAGGTTCACGTCGTTGTGTGTGCTGGTTATTTTCTTTGTTATATTAGTGTTTGTAACAGAATATGGGGCATTCCTATTTATGTAAGACAAGTACGTGCTTCAATATTTGATGTTTTTCACATTCCACATGTAAGCGTGCGCTCGCCCAGGACAAAGAAATTCTAAGATTTTGTAACTTTAGCTTGACTAAAAAAGGAGAGATGAAATTATTACGTTTGAAACGAACAGCAAAGTCATTTCTGTTCGAGCGTGTCACAATTATATGGGAGCTTTTTTCCGAATGTGTCACTATTTCTGAGGGTCTGCATAAATGGGAACCTAAGGGACAGGTTATATGTCAGTAGCGTTCATTACAGGTCAAGTCACCAAGCAGAGCTGTTACGTCTTAAATTACGAAGTATGAAATGAACAGCAATAACGTTGGTATTATTTCTTGTCAGGAAAATTAAGCTATTTGTTTCCGAATATGTTGCGATATTTGAGGGTGTGGGTAGGTAGGAACTGAAGAGGGCAGATTAATGTCAATCGAGCTACTCTCAGGGCAAGTCATCAGATAGTGCTATTAAAGTGTGTCCACAAGATACTTTTTACTTTTCAACTTTGTGCATGTGCCTGCATTTACAATAGCACAACTATACATGAACATTTGTGCATGCCTAATTTCTTCAGAAGGTGGAGGTGGTGTGTAAGAGCATACTGCTTTTCTCATTCATTGCGAATTTTTTGTGCTCTTTACCAGGCAAGAAGCAGCTGGGGCCCTTGTGAGTTTCGTTGTGTAGTGTGTTGAGGTTATGTTTTAATGCAGTTTACGTGTAATTAAGTTGGCTGCCTCAAAGAAACCATGCTCAAATTTATAGAATAATACAGACAAAGAAAAGTCATATGAAAGTACAGAATTCTGCTTCTAAAGATTATTTGAATAAAAATTTGTAGTGTGATGTCGTCAGTGTCAAATATTAGATTAAAAGTATTCAATAATATCCCTGTGAAGAGTGAAATAAGTCTTGAAGCTGAAGAATAGACAACAAGATGCCTAAAAACTTACAAAAAGTGCGTAGGAAAACTGTGGATGCATATTCGTGTTTTGGAAACCTAATACCACAAATGTTAAGGGGACAGACATTTGCACAAAATAAAAGGTGGGGTATGTGCAGCTTCTCAACCAACTACTAGAATTGAAATGGCAGACACTGATGATGCATGAAATACAAAATTGGAATACACAACCTCCAGTATTGTGGATTTTGGGATCTATGCCATTACTGACTTTGTTGAGTATGAAGATGTTCATCTACAATTAATCCCTGTTGATTGAAGTTGTGTATTTATAAAATAAAATAGGAATTCAATTAACTTTCACAGAATGACTAAGAACCTCCCTTAAGCAGATCCTACTTAGAGAAATAATCACTGAACTTGTCTGTTTTGAAATGAGAAATAAACAGATCAAATTGGTATATAAGTCGCAGTCTGCTAGCTAACAAAAGATTATTGCCAGCCTTTTTGCTGCAGTTTTCCAAGCACCAAATATTAAACCTCACTGTGACTCTTTGAAACCTGATAAAAAACATCGCTGCCACTTTGTATTTCTCATACATCCGCTATTTAGAAAACTCCTGAGCAAAAAAAAAAAAAAAAAAAAAAAATGAGTAGCAGACCAAACAATGAGGCAGTGCATGGACATGAAAACACACACACATATATGTGTGTTCTTTCTACTAATTCTTCGGCATGCACTATGTTCCCATGCCCCGACAATTGTGCATGAAGGAAGTGTCGTCATGTGGACATGCTTTTACAAACTTTCAGAATAAAGTTCAGTTGTCAGTTGCACAATTACTTTTATTTTGCTTTACTGGTTTAAACAAATTAATCTATCATCTTCAGAAGCCTACAAAATTTGGGATATTATAAATCATTCTTGTTAACTCTTTAAGCACAAATTCGCGTTCTTGCACACTATGATAGACTGGATTAATGAGATCCCCCACCCCATTCTACTGTTTCTTCTGAACTTAATAACTTGAAGTATATAGTGGTCAAAATGGATATCAAGTAAGTCTTGTGCAAAAACTTTATGAAAATAAAACCAATAAGCTCATAAATTCCTCTACACTCATTAAAAATGGGTTTACTGTTAAGAATGTCTACACTCCCGTTCTAAGGTGACATTTCGTATCATATCACCAATTTGTTTAAAAATATGACATCACTGTATCCTTTACCACCAATAATGTCACCAAGCTACTCTTTATATATAAACAGAAGCCTGCAACTGACAGATTTGTCAAATCTGCAATATATGAAATTTAATATATAATATGTATGAGTTTTTATATGAGACAGATGGAAAGCGCATTTGAGACTCACTTTCATGAGCCCTTTCCTAACAATGGTGGTGAAAATTCATATAAGTCAACTTTTGCAGAACATCTTCAAATCGAGAAACACACTGTTCCTCCTCCACCTTTGTACCGCACAGAAATTTTGCACATAAACAAGGGCTACCAAATGATCCTCTTTGAAGGGTGTGAAATATATAAACAGTTCAACACAAATTCCAAATATTTGTTAATCGATCAGCTATGGATAAACTCATAAATCTACTATGTAACAAATAAAAAAATCTTTCGCCACAGACATGACCATTAAGGACAAAATCCTCAAAGCTATATTTTCTTTAACAAATAATACCATCTACAAATCTCTTTCCTAAATATATGTCAGCATATACAAAAATTCAGAAAAATTATGCTTCTTCAGTACTTATGAAGAAATTTGTGGTGGTGGTGGTTGTTGGGATGTTTAAGGGGGACTAAACAGAAGAAATTTGTGTCTTGCTTGATTAATAATGAGATACATGCAGTATATAGTAAGAAAGACTATCTTAACCCTAAAACGTATCTTTTAAATTTAGAATTTAGTAAATTATTGCATGCCAAACAATTTGACATTATTTTAAAATCCATTCATGAGTAGTCAATTGTGGAGTGAAATCTGATAGTTCAATAACACCACAAAAACTCATAGCCCTTTAATATGCTCAAAAAGCTCATTGCCGTAAAAATAAAACAAATTGCCCCTCATTTTGCTTTTTAAGAGAGGGTCATTTACAAAACCAACATACCCAAGGATGCAGCAGAATTTAACACTTTAAATGAAGATCTAAAATATAACATCGAAACTCCTCTAGATCAGACTACTGTTGCTGAACTGATTGTTGATGTAAATAGTTTCTGTGGATAGTGTCAAGCTCCACAGATATGAACAAGATTATCAAATTCACTTTTCATACCAATTCGCAGGGGCTGGATCTATTTCTTTGGCAGGGAATGCTCATAATTCTCTGCTATTTATTTAGTTTTAGAAGATGCACGTCTTGTAAAATACATGGAAAATAAGTAATTAACTAATAAACAGATCGCTTATCCAGGAATACCATAGGGAAATTGATATCAACATACAACACTCACCACATGCAAATTACATTGTTCTAGACTGCACTAAACAAATATGGCAAAAACCTACCGATCGCATCTCCATGCACACCACACTGCACCACACGTGCTGTACCACTGGCAACCCTTTGAGTCCCGAGTGCTAGATGGGAAGGCGCCAGTCGCCTGCAGAGGAATATGTGATACCAGATGTCGGTTCTTTTGAAATTTGATACCAGACTCACTTCTTGTTTTGTTCTGAAACACACATCTTCCACACCATGTCAGTAGAAGCAACTGCTACATGTGCTCGCCCTACTGCGCAGATACTGACGAAATTATGACGAAATTAGTTCACAATACCACCACCAGAGGACGCTGGGGGAAGTAACCTCCCCAACCCTTCTCCTTCCAGGCCCCATCCTCCCCTCCCCCCTCACGCCTCTGGTTACTTTGAGTCACACAAAGCATCAAATGGCAGTGGCTCTTTGATACCGATATCCAGGAAATTCCTGTCGAAACACATGCTCTCTCTCTCTCTTTCTCTCTCTCTCTCTCTCTCTCTCTCTCTCTCTCTCTCTCTCTCTCTCTCTCTCTCTCTCTCTGTCAAGTGATTACCCCTCTTTTGTCCTGAACAAAGTAGCGGATACCTGGTAGGTACCCAGCCCTCCCCAGAATGCTGGGCTGCAGATGTCTTGGAAATAGTCCATTTGCACTATCCTCACTCAATCAAATTGATTGACTAATTAATTAAATTAATACCCTATATGTGGGACACCTTTCCATTGCTTCCTACTGGTAGATACTAGGACTGGCATATTTGGCGGAAAATTCTGGGGCTCTCCGGGATTCAGTCGTGCAACCATCCACTTTCCATACCCTACTTTCCCCCTTCTGCAATTTCCTTGCCTCCTGTTGGTGGCTACTGGCACAGTTAGGTCGTTTGACAGGAAATCCATTACATTGGAGGTAGGTGAATACGGCAGTGAGATTTTGCAGGAGACAATTTGCAGGAGACAAGGCACGCAATACCAGTATCGGAAACAATAAAATGATCACTCGAAAATTTGACATTGGAATCAGTGCTGTTCAAAATGATAGCTGTAATTTAAAATTTCCTGAACAAATAGAGGTCTGATATATGCATTTCTGAAAGCACTATAGCATTTCCATGTTAGTTCTATCTGCTACACCAGGAAGAAGAATGGGGGAAAAGGGTCTATGGGGTGATCAGACAGTACCAACAACAAATCCACCGTTATTTAAACAAATACCACTCCACCTTCCTGCTGCAAGACCGAGTCCACTGGGATGTATTGAGAAGCACTCAACACCACACATAACAGCCATCATCAACTGGACAGAGCACTTTGTAAACGTATACATTTAATGCGGATCCATTCTGTAGTAGTTGTCAATGTCAGATGTGGGAGAATGCAGGAATTTCTGTAGACCCTTTTACACTACCCCCGTATGTTCTTCATGCTGGCAGTTGCATACCCATCTCCCGGTATCCTCCCTAGTGCGGCGATAGATGTCTGATAACAGAAGTAATGGGACAGAGAGAGAGAGCAAGCACAATTTGTTAGTGTGGGTTGCCAACATCAGGGGCAGGTATGCACTCAGGGGCAAACCTATTGTTCTCCTTTGATTGACAGTTACTGAATCTAATGTTTCCTTTGACTGACAGGTACTTAGCCTATTGTTCTCCTTTGATTGACAGCTACTTAACCTATCGTTCTCCTTTGATTGACAGGTCCTTAACCTATTGTTCATATAAAAGGATCCTTCCCTTTGATTGACAGGTCCTTAACCTATTGTTCTCCCACCCCCTGCAACCCCCTCCCCCCTCAGGAAACCTCCAACCCACCCTCTCCCCCTCACTGCTACAGATACACTGTCAGGTTTGAGTTATTGGAATAGCCCCTCTCACTCTTATCAGTTTGATTGAATACTTAATTAAATTGATCAATTAGTTAACCTCTCACCCTCTGGTAAACTCCCTCCCACCCTTCCTCGCCGGCTAGAGTGGCCGAGCGGTTAAAGGCGCTACAGTCTGGAACCGCGCGACCGCTACGGTCGCAGGTTCGAACCCTGCCTCGGGCATGGATGTGTGTGATGTCCTTAGGTTAGTTAGGTTTAAGTAGTTCTAAGTTCTAGGGGACTGATGACCACAGCAGTTAAGTCCCATCGTACTCAGAGCCATTTGAACCATTTGAACCGCCCTTCCTCCCGGAAATTGGGTCATTTCGAGGGAATTCGATTACAGTATGTGGGATATTGTTTAAACAATTTAATTACTTATGGCAGTGTTTGGAATATAGTTTTATATTTACACTACTGGCCATTAAAATTGCTACACCACGAAGATGGCGTGCTACAGACGCAAAATTTAACCGACAGGAAGAAAATGCTGTGATATGCAAATGATTAGCTTTTCAGAGCATTCACACAAGGTTGGCGCCGGTGGCACAAGCTACAATGTGCTGACATGAGGAAAGTTTCCAATCGATTTCTCATACACAAACAGCAGTTGGCCGGCGTTACCTGGTGAAATGTTGTTGTGATGCCTCGTGTAAGGAGGAGAAATGCGTACCATCACGTTTCCGACTTTGATAAAGGTCGGATTGTAGCCTATCGCGATTGCGGTTTATCGTATCGCGACATTGCTGCTCGCTTTGGTCGAGATCCAATGACTGTTAGCAGAATATGGAATCGGTGGGTTCAGGAGGGTAATATGGAACGCTGTGCTGGATCCCAATGGCCTCGTATCACTAGCAGTCGAGATGAGTGGCATCTTTTCCGCATGGCCGTAAAGGATCGTGCAGCCACGTCTCGATCCCTGAGTCAACAGATGGGGACGTTGGCAAGACAAGAACTATCTGCACGAACAGTTCGACGACGTTTGCAGCAGCATGAACTATCAGCTCGGAGACCATGGCTGCGGTTACCCTTGACGCTGCATCACAGACAGGAGTGCCTGCAATTGTGTACTCAACGACGAACCTGTGTGGGAGAATGGCAAAACGTCATTTTTTCGAATGAATCCAGGTTCTGTTTACAGCATCATGATGGTCGCATCCGTGTTTGGCGACATCGTGGTGAACGCACATTGGAAGCGTGTATTCGTCATCGCCATACTGGCGTATCACCTCGGGTGATGGTATGGGGTGCCATTGGTTGCACGTCTCGGTCACCTCTTGTTCGCATTGACGGCACTTTGAACAGTGGACGTTACATTTCAGATGTGTTACGACCCGTGGCTCTACGCTTCATTTGATCCCTACGAAACCCTACATTTCAGCAGGATAATGCACGAACGCATTTTACAGGTCATGTATGGGCCTTTCTGAACACAGAAAATGTTCGATTGCTGCCCTGGCCAGCACATTCTTCAGATCTCTCACCAACTGAAAACGTCTGGTCAATGGTGGCCGGGCAACTGGCTCATCACAATACGCCAGTCACTACTCTTGATGAACTGTGGTACCGTGTTGAAGCTGCATGGGCAGCTGTACCTGTACACACCATCCAAGCTCTGTTTGACTCAATGCCCAGGCGTATCAAGGCCGTTATTACGGCCAGAGGTGGTTTTTCTGGGTACGATTTCTCAGGATCTATGCACCCAAATTGTGTGAAAATGTAATCACATGTCAGTTCTAGTATAATATATTTGTCCAATGAATACCCGTTTATCATCTGCATTTCTTCTTGGTGTAGCAATTTTAATGGCCAGTAGTGTAGTTAAAGAATTTGTATAGAAATCGATTGCAGTGTCTGTAATATTGTTTAAACAATTTAGGCACTGTGGGGAATATTATTTATTTAAAGAATTTTTCAGAAAATCGATCACCACCCCCGCCACCCCATCCCTGCCCCCCTTGCCCCTCCCGTCTCCGCCTCCCCTCCTACACCTGGAAATTGGCGGTTCGACTGTCCAGAGGAAGGACCTCACGAAGGGAAATTCAAGGGCATATCGTTTATTTATTAAAAAATCAGCTTGTGGGCTTGGATTTCTCTTGCTCTTTATTCTCTGCTCTTTGGAAAGATGCAGGTCTTTTTATTCCAATTGCGCAAGGAATACCGTCACGAAACACACGTCATGCGTAATTACACAGTTAAAAATCTTTCGATCGCGAAGCACGCACTGCCCGCCGACCTCTGTCCACTGGGCCACACAGAACGCCACCGCACTTACTGCCAGGCGTCGAAATGCACCAGCGGTCCCCACAAAGTGACGACGCGGCCGTCAGCTGCCGACCCACGCACAGATGTCCGTTCGGGTCCTTTTCATACTTGAAACCTGAGAAATTCGTTTCGAAATACGTGTTCACATAGGTAAGAAAAGCGCTTCGCTACACTTTCAACCTAGCTTCAACTACTTTTCAAGGACATGCAACCACTCACTTCCACATCGATCTATGTGCCTGTATTTCGGATGTGGAAGTGAGTGGTTGGATGACCCTGAAAAGTAGTTGAAACCTGGTAGTTGAAAGTGTAGCTAACCCCTTTTCTTACCTATTCGAACGGAAATTCTTGTCCTAACAGGACCTGTTCATGAAAATAGCCCAGAATAACACTGATTGCATTCTTCCTGATGGTTCTAATGAGGCACCCCGTCCATCACGAGTTACCCTTCCTGGAAATCGTTAAGTACTGCTCTCAACAAACATCTCCGAAACACAAACATTCTCACCATGTGTAGAGGTTCCTATGCCCCAGCACAAAGGATGTCTTGCGAATGAATGGAGCGTTCTGATTGGCTCTTACTGAATTTACCCGCCAATTTACTGATGCTGCCAGTGTGGAAGCACTGTCCGCCTTTATTTTCTGCAGGCAAGACTTTCAGTGGCAAAAACTATTTTGTACAGATCGCCATATTGCACTGACCGTTAAACCCTGCGAAAATGATTTACAGATCGTCAAATACATCCCACATAATCACCGTGCCGCTGTGCAGCGCCCACAGAGGAAACTACCACGGCCCATGACCGCAGCCACGGAAGAGCGTGTCAACCAGAGAGAGAGACCAGCCAGCCGTGGAAGACCCCACATCCAGGGAATATGATATCAATATTCCCAGCATAAACACTCGTCGTATTGAATCCTCTGAAATTTCCGCACAGTATACACGCGACACACGCGGTCTCAAAGGCAACTCAACGCAAACTGGGTATTAGTCCACAATTCGCCCGCCCAGGGGGAACCGCGAGCCAAATCGTCATAAGCCACAAGCTTTTTCGGGCTCTCTGAACTGATGTACAAAGAATGGGCAAGCCCCATCTTGGAACTGTTTATGGTCCCCGACCTGCTTGCCTGCTGCTACACTTTCTACGGCAATCTCCAGACTCACAAGAATAAGGGGAACCAGACACAGATTTATCAGTGCAACTACAGTTAAATATTAGGATTGCTGCTATAGTCTGATACCGAGCAATGTACTGGATATGTCTCCTCTTTACGACTGTGGTTCTGGAACAAATCTCAGTATCTATAGCACTCATAATTTTCAACATAAAAAAATCTTTCGTTCCCCTTACAGCTGTCGATGTGCTGAATCTATACCTCCCTCACGATAGGACATTCATTAGCGACCACCAGACACTCGTACATGTACTGCAAAGACTGTTTCACAAAGGCTGGGTCGGTTCCCCTCGGCACAAAGGCTGCTTCTAGCCCCGACCTATTGCTTGCTTGCTTTCTACACACATCTCCAGACTCCGTGATTGCAAGAACATATGTATTTTCACGTGGTTTGCCAGAATATTATGCCACTTATGCAATACTTCTCGATATCAAGCACATAGCAGTATCCTGCCGATCACTCGCGCAACGTAATTCCGAAGATAAAGATCAGAAATTATTTTTCTACAAATTCGAAACTTTAGCGAGGTGGAGCGTGCTGTAAACCATTGAGTAACTAGAAACGTATTCCGTCTGCGAAGACCTGTACGTGAAAACTCGAAAAAAATAGAGGAAACTGATATTTCCACCCGCGAATACCGATGTCGGTGATAGAATAGATTCCAAATCATCCTTATAATTAATAAAATCAACTAAGGTGTTTCTCATGTCTAGAGAACCAGCAAACGTGTCCTCCACCCGTCTTTCACCTGCTAGATGCACTCAACAGACACCACAATCGATCTTCTCTCAACCAAATAAAGACGAGAAATGTGAAGAAGCAGTCAATCAGACAATTTACATGGGAGGGAGTAATGGTCCAGCGCAAACACATGTCCATATTGAATCTTCTCAAATTACCATGCAATCATGAAAGCTGACCAACACATACTAAGTATTAGTTCGCTATTTGGCCGTCTAGAGAATGACATGCTTAAGTCAGCTACATTCCTGCATCCGAACAGGCCTTTCCATTCGGACGGCTCCTGCTGTTAATGGGAAACGTGAATCATTCCCGTCACAGGCCAGCGCGCCATGCACCCCCTACACAGAATCACCCTAGGAAATCAGTCACATATACCGGGTGATCAAAAAGTCAGTATAAAAAAACTTAATAAACCACGGAATAATGTAGATAGGGAGGTAAAAATTGGCACACATGCTTGGAATGACATGGGGTTTTATTAGAACCACCCCATATTGCTAGACGTGTGGAAGATCTCTTGCGCGTGTCGTTTGGTGATGATCGTGTGCTCAGCCGCCACTTTCGTCATGTTTGGCCTCCCAGGTCCCCAGACCTCAGTCCGTGCGCCTATTGGCTTTGGGGTTACCTGAAGTCGCAAGTGTATCGTGATCGACCGACATCTCTAGGGATGCTGAAAGACAACATCCGACGCCAATGGCTCACCATAACTCCGGACATGCTTTACAGTGCTGTCCACAACATTATTCCTCAAAAAAATGGTTCAAATGGCTCTGAGCATTATGGGACTTAACTTCTGAGGTCAGCAGTCCCCTAGAACTTAGAACTACTTAAACCTAACTAACCTAAGGACACCACACACATCCATGACCGAGGCAGGATTCGAACCTGAGACCGTAGCGGACACGCGGTTCCAGACTGTAGCGTCTAGAACCGCTCGGCCACCCCGGCCGGCCATTATTCCTCGACTACAGCTATTGTTGAGGAATAATGGTGGACATATTGAGCATTTCCTGTAAAGAACATCATATTTGCTTTGTCTTGCTTTGTTATGCTAATTATTGCTATTCTGATCAGATGAAGCCCCATCTGTCGAACATTTTTTTTAACTTTCGTTTTTTTTTTTTTTTTTTTTTGGTTCTAACAAAACCCTATGTCATTCCAAGCATGTGTGTCAATTTGTACCTCTCTATCTACATTTATTCAGTTTTCAAATTTATACTGACTTTTTGATCACCCAGTATATTTGATTGCTTTACTTACAATTAAATGTTACAACTGTGGTCTCAGTTGGACGACATTCGACAATGAGCGAAGTATTGGAAATACATCCTGCTGACGGCTGTGGTTCTGAAAATAGAAATATCTGTACCACTCTTATGATTTGACATGCTCTTCCCTTTGCTATCACACTATTCCACGTCAAATCCATACCTTCCTTACGACTGGACCGAAAATTAACGGTGAGTGGACATGTCTCATAAGTTTTTCTTGCGACTGGTACCACTGCGTCTTAGAAAGTGAGGCTTAATCATCTTACAAACCGCCAGACGTTAAAAAACCCGATCGCAACAACTAAAGTATGTTACTGTCACAAGTGGTCTTGGTTCTAAAGGTGCATACAAGTATACATGTTAAAAGCTATACTGGCTTTATAAATCGAGGTATGGCATTACCTCTGAATGAAGTGATTTTTTTCCAGACAGATACTGCGACACTGAATATAGACGGTGATCGCCGGAGTGTGTAGTATCAGACCAACAGTGCTGTTACACGTCGTCGACGCTGCAACCTCGCATTGAAATTGCCGAATTTATAAAGTGATTCCGCTAAGGAACGTGGTATGAAACCAGTATTTGCAACTTCCTCACGCCGCCGCCGCTAGATATTTCTCCCGTAAATACTCGACGCCATGTCAGATGTTCAGTGATACATCGACTGGGTTGTAGGTAATGGTTGATTGAGAAGGATCACAAGCAATAGATGGAGATGGTGTGCTGATTGAGGTCATAAGAAATGTACACTAGCTTTTCAGATCTCTAGTGTTACGCTGTCCGCTAGAAATGCTGTCTGGGATTTGATATCAAGTCTCTCGATTCAAGCACATATCTGTGTTGGATCCAATGGAGAAGTTTTAATGATTACAGCCACTAGTGAATAATATTTCTGGTAGTCTGACATTTCGAAACGAGTCACCTTTCTCGAACCTATCTGCGACAGTAGAATTCCAATGTCATTTTAGGTAGCTTGGTTCAAATGGCTCTGAGCACTATGGGACTTAACATCTAAGGTCATCAGTCCCCTAGAACTTAGAACTACTTAAACCTAACTAACCTAAGGACATCACACACATCCATGCCCGAGGCAGGATTCGAACCTGCGACCGTAGCAGTCGCGCGGTACCGGACTGACGCACCTAGAACCACTCGGCCACTTCGGCCGGCTTTTAGGTAGCCCCTATGCATCTTGCAACTGCTGCCGTTTCTGTAGCTGTACACATGTGATCGTTCCAATGAAAGTCGGAACTGAGTAGAAGTCAGAGGAAGCTATATCTACCACCTTCTGCAACCTGTATAGAAACAGGCTAAGTTGAGTTAGTGCGAGAGGACTGTGTTTTGACCATTTGATGGAAACAGGAACATGTTGTCGTAGCTCCACCAACTGAGCATGAAGAGTAACGTCAGTGCCAAACGAAGCCCGCTCCTGCGACACAAAGTAGTATAAAAGACAGTACGGGAGCTGGGAGAGGACGAGGATTTTGCTACTGCATTGTGGTGTGCTTTTCCAAACTACACACAGGTACTACAGATTCGTGTCCCTCAGGGCCCATTCACGTCTATCACCCCAACATGCTACGTATTATCGTTATTCTGTACCATCCAACAGAGAAAATTACGAATTATGAAAGCTCCACTAACTTCATCCGATAGAGAACTCGATAAGATTTTTACCGCATTTCTCTCATTCCATATATCTAAAATAAATACCATCCGTGCGCCGGCATCGAGCACATGCGATGATCCTATTAAATATATGGCTACTGATCCATTGCACGGACCAGTGTAAAGGTGCATCACCTGTACTGTAGGAGGATTACCGTATCCCACAAACGATACTATAAGTCGAAGAGACCCTCCCTGTGGTCCTGTGTCGTTGTTTGAAACATTGTTTTTTCCTGCTGTAACACGCTTTGTACACTGCCATACATTTTGTTTTTTCCACCACGACTTCGAAGTCTGTGTCAGGTTCTAAACTAACATTAACACATTCTGATCCATTGCTTCTCACAGAAAACCACACATCGCACAGTATAAGTCATGTTGTTACTGCTGGTACCGTAATACACCACACACACTGGATGATTTTAAATAAAAGACAATTACAACATAAGGAAACTGGAAGTGGCGGCATTGTGGAAAGTTTCCATAATGCTGTCTGAAGGTGACTGACGACCTCTACATTTAAACTCCTCTGTCACAGTGGCGGAATAGCTGATGGCTCTGCATTCCGTTTCAACTGACTCCTCACATTGCAGTCATGTACGTGATCACTGTTTGAGTGCTAGCCATCCCCATAAGGTGTTGCCACTCCACCAAAACTCTTTCTCCAACTCAAAAAAGCTATGTCAGTCAATCATTATGTGGTAACCAACAGTGTACCAGTGGACGGATGGGATGGAAAAGACGCCATCGATCTTATGAGGAAATAGACAAATGTGTAGCAGTGGTGTCTGATATGTGAAATTACACGCCATGCTGCACTAACTCCATGAGGACAATACAGTCTCTTCCACACATAACATACGTCAAGTAAATGTATACACAGGGTTTGCAGTACCTCACAAATCCTTGTCACTGACTAGAATCACTGCAGTTATGAAACTGAAAACTGAATTTATGTCCAAGATGTGGCAGGGAAATGGAGTACTTCGTATACATCTTTTTTTGTCAAGAGAAGAGTGCCAAAATAAGTTTACCATAGGTTTGGTGGACATGATTCATCACACATACGTTGGAAGTCCTCTGCTGACTGTGGTATGGGGAGGTTGGCTGTTAATGATTGCAGGTACATACCGCTCTAAGTCATACACAGAACACGCAGTTGTGTAAGAGTCGAATGCAGTTTATGCCACGCAACTGACACAGCCTGAGAGAACAATGGGAAAAAATGGTTAAACATGTGATAAACGATCTGCCACAACATCTCTCTCTAGAATGTGTCATCACTCTACCATTAAATCCTAACTTGTTACAACCCCTCTCAATCGATTACTTTTTATCATCCTTGAAAGTTTGTCATGACGACTTTCAGGAAGCTTTGACCATAAATATGCATTATGTTGCGAATTTGAAAAATGTACTCAACCTTTGTAGTATCGATATAATCACATTCTTTGTAAGACTGTGTTTGACAGCAAAGATGTCAGATTGTGCTGTACTAGTCAGTGTATGTTGACAGTCTGCAACGTACTTGGTTTGAAAAAATGGAAGCTGGCCTGCTGTGTAGTGCAGGCAGCATTATTTAAACAGGTTTTTGTAATAACATGTTTTGAGGAAAGAGATTGAAAAAATGAGATTACACTAATGTAAGAATGATTGAAGACAACCATTAGGGTAATGTAGAATTTTTTATATTTTTAACTGTGTAGCTTCTTATTGTTAGAAGAATGCATATGGTTGAAGTTTGCTGTAGAAATTTTATAGTGGAAAATATCGTCTTGTCTTATAGTTGCAAGAAGTGTCAAGGGAGGCAATTGTACACAGGAGTGTTATTAAGAAATATTTTGCTAACTTGATAGGTGTGAGAACTTTAAGAAAATGTGTATTGTTGTCATTTCTTAATGAAGTGTAGTTACACTTGGAGTCTTTGTTCTGATTTATCAGTCGTTAAAGTTAGTTCCCCATTTTCATTTACTGTCATGACTTAGTTTGAACCCTTGCACTGCACATCGCGAGGTGCGTACTGAAAAGCATTTTTATGAAAATTGGTAAGGTACCGCCTGGCATTTCACTTCGCAAGTACGACAAATGAAATTTAATTTTTGACAGTCACATCATTATTCCTAACAGCAAAAAGTTACAGAGTCGACGAGCATTCCCTGCGCACATAGCGCCAAAGTTCCTGTCCTTTGTAAGGCACAGTGATTGTTAGCGTGTTGTGAATTTTCAAGCATTTTTGTCAGAGAGTCAGATGCATTAACGTTTATATTCATTTGCTGTGTAATTACAATAATGATTCTGTTACAGTGATTGTCTGGAAGACTTAAGATAAAGATTACAATATTCAGGGCCAACATTTTAATCTGAATCATTTCGATTTGCAGTTACATGGAATCTGAAAATTTCATTGAAAACGGATTTGTTTCTCGCAGACGTATTGTTTGGCGTGCTGGATAGTCTCGATTTCGCATCGGGTAGCCTGAGCTCCACATACACTATGTGATCAAAAGTATCCGGACACCCCAAAAAACTTACATTATTCATATTAGGTGTTTTGTGCTGCGACCTACCGCCAGGTACTCGATATTAGCGACCTCAGTAGTCATTAGACATCGTGAGAGAGCAGAATGGGGCGTTCCGCGAAACTCACGGATTTCGAACGTGGTCAGGTGGTCGGGTATCACTTGTGTCATACGTCTGTATGCGAGATTTCTACACCCCTAACATCTCTAGGTCCTCTGCTTCCTATGTGATAGTGAAGTGGAAACGTGAAGGGACGCGTACAGCACAAAAGCGTACAGTTGAAGACGGTCGTAACGTGTAATAGGCAGTCATCTATCCAGACCATCGCACAGGAATTCCTAACTGCATGAAGATCAACTGCAAATACTATGACAATTAGGCGGGAGGTGAAAAAACTAGTATTTCATGGTCGAGAGGCTGCTCATAAGCCACACATCACGCTGGTGTAAGGAGCGTGAACATTGGACGACTGAACAGTGGAAAAAGTTGGGTGGAGTGACGAATCACGGTACACAATATGGCGATCCGACGGCAGGGTGTGGGTATGGCGAATGCCCGGTGAACGTAATCTGCCAGCGTGTGTATTGCCAAAAGTAAAATTCAGAAGCGGTGGTGTTATGGCGTGGTCGTGTTTTTCATGGAGGGGGCTGTTGTTTTGCGTGGCACTGTCACAGCACAGGCCTACATTGATGTTTTAAGCACCTTCTTGGTTCCCACTGTTGAAGAGCAATTCGGGGATGGCGGTTGCATCTTTCAACACTATCGAGCACCTGTTCATAACGCACGGCCTACAGCGGTATGGTTACACGACAATAACATCCCTGTAATGCACTCGTCTGCACAGAGTCCTGACCAGAATCCTATAGAATACCTTTGGTATGTTTTGGAACGCCGACTTCGTGGCAGGTCTCACCGACCGACATCGATACCACTCCTCAGTGCAGCACTCCATGAAGAATGGGCTGTCATTACCCAAGGAACCTTCCAGCACCTGATTGACCGTATGCCTGCGAGAGTGGAAGCTATCATCAATGCTAAGGGTGGGCCAACACCATACTGAGCTCCAGCATTACCGAAGGAGGGCGTCACGAACTTGTAAGTAATTTTCAGCCAGGTGTCCGGATACTTTTGATCATATAGTGTACCTTCACTCAAAATTTAACTTTCAAATAGCTCTACTGCCCTGTTCCAGTACTTACACATTTCAATATCAAAATAAGTTATACACATTTCTTAGATATCAACTTGACGTTTAGAAACACGATTTTAAAATAAATAAGAAACTTTCATCCTTTACTGCAAATCCATGTCAGTTTAGAGGCAAATGGTTCTCATTTCTAGGAAAGCATCCAAGGCAGCACTCGAGTTCCTTGTATTCCTATTGCCTCAGTAGACATACAGCATAACGTTGTTAAAGGTCATACAGCAGCTGTTTTGTATTGAATTTATTAGCTGACATCGCATGGTTGTAATCGGTAGAGAGTACACGGAAGTGCATTGTACATATTGTTTGTTAGAGTTAAAACATTTAATCAGTCTTGCACAAGGCCAAACACGCGATCCATTCGTTAGTTGTATATTTCAGTCCCCAAGTTGGTAATACAGCGCTCTTTAGCTAAGGAGCTTGTCTGAAATGTGTATGTCTTGGAATGTAAAGTTACTGTGGTCAGAAAATGATGTGGATGGGACTATGTCCAGTCGTAAGGGAGATATAGACCTAACACGGAAAACTGCGATTTCAACGCATCGATAGCCATAAGGGAAATGAAAGCTTTTACGTGGAAAATTATGTCGACCCATTGGGAGGATATAGATTTATGTGGGTAATTTATATTTCCAAAGCCACTTCATAGTGATGTATTTCCAGCACTTCACTCATTGTTAAATGTCACCACATTGCTGCTGCAATCGTAATATTTAATTGTAGTTACGCTGATGTACACTGAAGCGCCAGAGAAACTGGTACAGGCATGCGTATTCAAGTACAGAGGTTTGTAGAAAGGCAGAGTTTGGCGCTGAAGTCGGCAGAGCCTATATAAGACACTAAGTTTCTGGCACAGTTGTTAGATCGGTTACTGCTGCTACAGTGGCAGGTTATCAAGATTTAAACCTGTCGCGCATAGCGTCCACTACAGTGGACAGCTGTTGAAGGCTGCTTCTTTAGCATTTTCAATCAGGTCTGTGACTACAAATGCACACAGTTCACTGTAGTGGGCACTCCCTACTGATGTTGTGTCATGCATGGATTTGCAGCCTCATGATTGACTGAAAATTCCAGAGAATTGACCATTAAAAGTTGTCCACTGCAGTGAAATTCATGCACCACAGGGTTCAGTGAGTTTGAACGTGGTGCTGTAGTCGGCGCACGAGTGATGGGGTGCAGCATCTCCGAGGCAGCGATGAAGTGGGGACTTTCTCGTACGACCATTTGACGAGCGTACCGTGAATATCAGGAATCCAGTAAAACATCAAATCGACATCGATGCGACCGGAAAAAGATCCTGCAAGAACGGGACCAATGACGACCGAAGAGAATCATTCGGCGTGACAGAAGTTCAACCCTTCCACAAATTGCAGCAGATTTCAATGCTGGGCCATCAACAAGCGTCAGTATGCGAACCATTCAACGAAACATCATCGATATGAGCTTTTGGAGCCCAAAGCCAACTTGTCTGCCATTGATGTGTGTACGATACAAATCTGTACTCCTCACCTTGGCCCATCAACACCGACATTGGACTGTTGATGGCTGGAAACATGCTGCCTGATCGGACGAGTCTCGTCTCAAATTGTATTGAGAGGATGGACGTGTAGAGGTATGGAAACAACCTCATGCATCCATGGACCCAGCATGTCAGCAGGGGACTGTTCAAGTTGGTGGAAGCTCTGTAATGGTGTAGGGTGTGTGCAGTTGGAGTGATATGGGATCCCTGATAATTCTAGATACGATTCTGTGAGGTGACAAGAACGTAAGCATTTTGTCTGATCACCTGCATCCATTCATGTCTATTGTGCATTCCGACGGACTTGGGCAGTTCCAGCAGGACAATGCGACACCCTACACGTCCATAATTGCCACAAAGTGGCTCCAGGAACACTCTTCTGAGTTTAAACATTTCCTCTGGCCACTAAACTCCCCAGACATGAACATTATTGAGCATTTGTGAGATGCCTTGCAACATGCTGTTCAGAAGAGGTCTCCACCCCATCGTACTCTTACGGTTTTACGGATTCATGGAGTCAGTTCCCTCCAGCACTACTTCAGACATTGTCGAGCCCATGCTACGTCGTGTTGCAGTACTTCTACATGCTCGTGGGGCCCCTACACGATATTAGGCAGGTATACCAGTTTCTTTGGCTCTTCAGTGTACATGGTTTCCTAGGACGACTCCACTTGGTGTCCGGGCATGTGACAGAGGTGGCCAGTGGCCAGAATAAATGGACATTTCCAGCTTAAGGCGCCAGCCACCGTTGAGCTTCGCAGACTGGTCAGGTGGGCTTCGAGGGTGAAGTTGACCTAACCATGTCACTCTCAGTCAAGATTCCATGTGTTGCGAGTATTCTCCGATTTTTACTTGGTAATTTAAGAAGATTAAATATAGCTAATGTTTGCAATGGACGATTATCTCTTCCCCGTGTAAATTGACTAGTTGATGGCTGGACAGTCACGGTGGCAGCATCTCCAATCTCTGTGCATCCGGTACAGCCAGCGTGTGGATGCTGGAAGATGGGCGTGCAGCTCCCAACATGACCTACATGCGTCGGTAGTGCCTACAGAAGTTCTCACAATCTCTAACATCTGATGGTCATTGCTGCTATGTGTAGCGTTGAGTGCTTCTCAATACATCCCAGTGGACTCTGTCTTTGCAGCGGAAGGGTGGAATGGTATTTGTTTAAATAATGGTGGAATTGTTGTTTTTACTATCCTACCATGTGGCAGATCCTTTCGCCTCTTTCTTTTTCCTGATGTAGCAGAGAGAAGCAACTCCGGGATTTTATAGTGCTCTAGAAATACACTTATCAGACCTGTCGGTGTTCAGGAATCACACAACAGTGATGGCATCAATTCCCGCCGAAATTGAAAATTATAACTATCACTTTCTGCAGCACTGCTTCCATTCACGGTGTCACATCTCTGATTGATCAATCTGTTTTTCTGACACTAGTATTATGAGCACACTCCAGTCAAACCCCTGCCCTGTCTCCTGAAATGTTTAAGGACACAGCGCAACTGAGCTGAGATTTGAAAGCCTCATTACCGTTTTCAGCTACCTCCAATGCAATGGATTTCACACCGATCGACGTAACTGTGCCAGTAACCTCCAATAGGAGGTAAGGAAATTCCAGAAGGGGGAAGATTAGGGTTTGGAAACTGGGCGGTTGCAGGACTGAATTCCAGAGAGTCCCAGAATTTTTTGCGAAATATGCCAGTCCCAGTATCCACCATTATGTAGCAAGTATAAACAGTCCCACACAGTGGGTATCGATTTAATTAATTAGTCAATCAATTTTATTGAGTGAGGGTAGTGCAGATGGAATATATCTAAACCATTTAATAAATTAGTCAATTTGATTGAGTGAGGTTAGTGCAAATGGAGTATATCAAAAACATCTATAGCCAAGCATTTTGGGGAGTGCTGAGGATTTACCAGGTATCCGATACTTTGTTCAGGACGAAAGAGGGATTCATGTGGTTTCCAGTTACCTTCGAGAGATGCTGGATGGTCAAGATGTGACTTGAGAGGGAGGAAGTGTGTGTGTGTGTGTGTGAGAGAGAGAGAGAAACAGAGAGAGAGAGGGAGAGAGAGAGCGCATGTGTTTCGACAGGAATTTTGCAGGTATCAATATCAAACTGTTGCCTCCATCTGATACATTGTCCAATAGGAAGTAATCGGAGGGGCGAGAGAGGTGCAGAGGTAGAGATTGGTGGGAGAAGGGGTGGGGAGGTTGCTTCTCCCAGTGTGCTCAGCTGGTGGTGTTGTGAACTAATTCAGTCAATTACTTTTGAATACATTATGGGAGTGAACAGTGATCAATGTGTTACAAATATTTACTATCAAAAACAGTCTTAATCACAATTTAGTTATTACGGTGATCGGTTTTCACCACTACTGGAGATTCTCCAGCAGAAGGATGTTCTTATTCACTGATTTGAAGATGACCACAGTAGTGGTCGAAACCGGTCACCATAATAAATAAATTGTGATCAAGACTCCAGAATGAGATTTTAATTCTGCAGCAGAGTGTGCGCTGATATGAAACTTCCTGTCAGATTAAAGCTGTGTGTTGGACCGAGACTTGAACTCGGGACCTTTGCCTTTCACGGGCAAGTGCTCTACGAACTGAGCTACCCAAGCGCGACTCACGCCCCGTATTCACAGCTTCACTTCTGCCAGTACCTCGTCTCCTACCTTCCAAACTTTACAGAAGCTCTCCTGGTTCACATGAGAGCTTCTGTAAAGTTTGGAAGGTTGGAGACGAGGTACTGGCAGAAGTGAATCTGTGAGGACGGGGCGTGAGTCGTGCTTGGGTAGCTCAGTTCGTAGAGCACTTGCCCGCTAAAGGCAAAGGTCCCGAGTCCGAGTCTCGGTCCGGTACACAGTTTTAATCTGCCAGAAAGTTTCGTGATCAAGACTGTTTTTGACAGTAAATAATTCAATCAATATCTGCACAGCAAGGCGTGTTCATAGAGCAGCTGCTTCCACTGACCTGGTATGGAAGCTGTGTTAGGGGACAAAACAGGAAGTGAGTCTGGATCAAATCTCAAAGGGAGGTGACGTCTAGTACGAGGCCTTCTCTACAGGCGACCGGCGCGTACCCGTCCAGCGCTCGGGATTGAAAGGACAGCGCACGCAAAAACGCGATCGGCAGATTTTTTTTCCGGATATGTTTAGCGTGATTTGTAACGGTGGCTTTATGTGTGGTGAATGGTTTATTTTGACGTTGATTTCATGCCGATATTCGTTGTGTGACTGGAAAAAAGTGATCTATTTATGAATTTAGTTACTTCTTTTCAGTGTATTGTACAATACATGAATCTTCCAAACTTAAATAAAGTGCAGATAAAGACATCCAACTCCTGTTAATTGGCATGAAAATTGAATTTTATAAATAACCAGTATTTTATTATGCCCTCTGCAATGTAGTTGAATTTCCTGCTGTGGGATCCTTTCAGACTACCAGGTCAGCACAGATTGAGTGATTTTTCCTGCCATTTTTTCTAGGGAATTGGGGAGGGAGGGTGGGACCAATGACAGGGTGTGAGACGACCTCTGGTGGTGGCAATGTGCACTAGCTCAGTTGATCCCTGGATATCAAGGTGAATGGTTCGTTGGTTTGGAGAAGGAGACCAGACAGCATGGTCATCGGTCTCATCGGATTAGGGAAGGATGGGGAAGGAAGTCGGCCGTGCCCTTTCAGAGGAAACATCCCGGCATTTGCCTGCAGTGATTTAGGGAAATCACGGAAAACCTAAATTAGGATGGCCGGACGCGGGATTGAACCGTCGTCCTCCCGAATGCGAGTCCAGTGTCTAACCACTGCGCCACCCCGCTCGGTCAAGGTGAATGCACACACGAAAATTCTTCACCTCCAAGCTACAGCAGTACAGTTACGTAATTAGACCACGCAGTTGGTGGACAGGGTGATGATTGCACCTTCCTCAACAACAGCAGTGTACAGACTGAACAATTTGCTGCCCGTTTTTTATATGGTGGGAGGGGAAGTGTGTGTTGGGAAGGGGGAAGGGGGGAGGGGAGAGGTGGGCTGGGGACTTCCCAAGAGGGGAAACATGGCTCTCAGCTGAACTGGGAAGGGTGACGACAAAAAATTGTCCCTTTTCCCAAAGGTGTAGGGGAGGAGGAGGGAGAGTGAGAGGGTAGAGGGGTTTCTCAGAAGGAGAATTGCCCCAAGATGATCATAAATCAATCCTCAGGGGGGTTATAAATCAGTAAGCATAACAGTAGTTTAAGGGGAGAGGTAATCTGTCCTTGAATTTATGCTTGTCTCTGAATGTATGCAACCCACACTAAAAAAAATGGCCCAGGGCCCCCTTTAACCCAATACTATTGTACCTAGCAACTATGCAAGTCGAATGGTAAAAACAAGTACTGGTGTGGAAACTTTTCAAAATACAATATCTCATAAATGACTCGCACTAGAATCCTGTTACAAACACCATTGACATTCTAATTTACCCTACTTTTAGATTGTTTATGCCAAAAATGCACTGTTCCATTTAGAAAGTGTATGTTTTCACAAAAAATACACTTTCTAAGTATTATTAGAATGTGTTGATTGGTTAACAATATGAGTTCATTACTATCAATCCATTCTGTGAAAACTGCAGGTCAATAGCATTTTCCATTTCTGCACCCTGTACAATAATGAATAATATTTTTCTTTTACAAGTTGTGGTGTGTTTTATTCCTTCATACACATGTACCATGAGACTTATCAGTTGAGATGTTGGGGAGAGAGCTTTAGTGCTTCATATATTTTCAGTGTCAGAGAGACTTAGCACATTCATAACCTTCACAGTCCTGTACTGTTCAGATGACAACAAACAAGTTGCTTTAGAGACAGTAATCATTACAGATTCTTAAAGGTTAGTATTAGCTGCATACCTTGCTGTAATTAACTCATCTTTGCTTCGACATATAGTACCGGTGTCCATGGAAAACCTTCCTGATGAAATTTACTCAATAAATGACTTCTATGGCATTCATGCAGCACAGGTTCAAACGGTTCAAATAGCTCTGTGCACTATGGAACTTAACATCTGAGTTCATCAGTCACCTAGAACTTAGAACTATTTAAACCTAACTAACCTAAGGACATCACACACATCCATGCCCGAGGAAGGATTAGAACTTGCGACCGTAGCGGTTCCAGACTGATGCGCCTACAACCGATCGGCCACAGTGGCCAGTGGAGCAGAGGTAATAAAATTTTAAACAGGTCTTCGATTAGTCTATGGAAGTGACTGCTATCATGGGCTGCAAAACCTGCAGCATGACAAACAAAAAACAGAAGCGAAAGCAAATGTTTACATCTGTACCACATTTAAAAATGCAACGGGGGTCCAATAAGTAGCTTTTCCCTCAACAATACGTCTTAATGTTGAAAATTTAATATTATATCTGTATGTTTAAGTATTTTTAAGGATGAACTGAATTATTTAATCCGTTTATGTTGCTAAGCAGACATGTTAATGCTATAGTAATCGCACAGTAGTTCTGACACAAGGAGGTTAGAATAATGGGAGGTGCCCCAATTACATAACTGTGAAGCCAGCGACTTATGCTTTCTGCTATATTGTGGATATCCAAATACTTTGAGTAGCCTAAGTATACTGCCGTGTTATTCTTCGTGTGAGAAAATACACTCCTGGAAATTGAAATAAGAACACAGTGAATTCATTGTCCCAGGAAGGGGAAACTTTATTGACACATTCCTGGGGTCAGATACATCACATGATCACACTGACAGAACCACAGGCACATACACACAGGCAACAGAGCATGCACAATGTCGGCACTAGTACAGTGTATATCCACCTTTCGCAGCAATGCAGGCTGCTATTCTCCCATGGAGACGATCATAGAGATGCTGGATGTAGTCCTGTGGAACGGCTTGCCATGCCATTTCCACCTGGCGCCTCAGTTGGACCAGCGTTCGTGCTGGACGTTCAGACCGCGTGAGACGACACTTCATCCAGTCCCAAACATGCTCAATGGGGGACAGATCCGGAGATCTTGCTGGCCAGGGTAGTTGACTTACACGTTCTAGAGCACGTTGGGTGGCACGGGATACATGCGGACGTGCATTGTCCTGTTGGAACAGCAAGTTCCCTTGCCGGTCTAGGAATGGTAGAACGATGGGTTCGATGACGGTTTGGATGTACCGTGCACTATTCAGTGTCCCCTCGACGATCACCAGTGGTGTACGGCCAGTGTAGGAGATCGCTCCCCACACCATGATGCCGGTCGTATGCAGTCCTGATTGTGGCGCTCACCTGCACGGCGCCAAACACGCATACGACCATCATTGGCACCAAGGCAGAAGCGACTCTCATCGCTGAAGACGACACGTCTCCATTCGTCCCTCCATTCACGCCTGTCGCGACACCACTGGAGGCGGGCTGCACGATGTTGGGGCGTGAGCGGAAGACGGCCTAACGGTGTGCGGGACCGTAGCCCAGCTTCATGGAGACGGTTGCGAATGGTCCTCGCCGATACCCCAGGAGCAACAGTGTCCCTAATTTGCTGGGAAGTGGCGGTGCGGTCCCCTACGGCACTGCGTAGGATCCTACGGTCTTGGCGTGCATCCGTGCGTCGCTGCGGTCCGGTCCCAGGTCGACGGGCACGTGCACCTTCCGCCGACCACTGGCGACAACATCGATGTACTGTGGAGACCTCACGCCCCACGTGTTGAGCAATTCGGCGGTACGTCCACCCGGCCTCCCGCATGCCCACTATACGCCCTCGCTCAAAGTCCGTCAACTGCACATACGGTTCACGTCCACGCTGTCGCGGCATGCTACCAGTGTCAAAGACTGCGATGGAGCTCCGTATGGCACGGCAAACTGGCTGACACTGACGGCGGCGGTGCACAAATGCTGCGCAGCTAGCGCCATTAGACGGCCAACACCGCGGTTCCTGGTGTGTCCGCTGTGCCGTGCGTGTGATCATTGCTTGTACAGCCCTCTCGCAGTGTCCGGAGCAAGTATGGTGGGTCTGACACACCGGTGTCAATGTGTTCTTTTTTCCATTTCCAGGAGTGTAGTTACTTGCGTTGCCTATCGATGCACAAACAGAGATGGAAAGTTAGCAGTTACGTTTTTGCAGGTAAATGCTTAAGCTAAAATGATACTTTTAGCTTCTATGTGGCCGATTCATTCCATTGGTTACACTCACTAGCTTCAAACTTTTATTTTTATAATGTCTAAGTTCATGAAGGACAGTACAAGGAACGTTCTCGACCAAGTCATTGTATCGAGAACAAAATATAGCACAGTAAGTTTTGTGCATTTCTACAAGTGACACTTATCTAATTGCGACATCAAGCTTTTGCATCACAGCCGGTGCCCTGTATAGTATGTTTTCGTACATACAGCATGTAAGTTGCGCTAATGATTGTAATGTTACAGTGTTAAAAAAAATGGTTCAAATGGCTCTGAGCACTATGGGACTTAACAGCTGTGGTCATCAGTCCCCTAGAACTTAGAACTACTTAAACCTAATTAACCTAAGGACATCACACACATCCATGCCCGAGGCAGGATTCGAACCTGCGACCGTAGCAGTCGCACGGTTCCAGACTGCGCGCCTAGAACCGCGAGACCACCGCGGCCGGCTGTTACAGTGTACTATAAATATTTCTCTAACAGAATGTGATGATACACCTGCTTTCCTTTGCTGTTGGCAGCCGTTGCCACAACAGCAGTCTACACATTGTTTGTTTTACTTCAGTGTTTACATCTGAACTAATCCAGTCAGTGGATGTTGTGACTGGACAACAAATCATTCATTTAAAATTTTCATCATATCAATTTCTTCTTTTTACACATATTGTGCTCTATGCTGTTATTTTGGAGTGTTATTTTGGAATATTTTTTTTCATTTCAGGAACAGATGTTTCACAAAGGAGTAACAATTTCTGTGCATGAATAACTGGATCCAAAATGCTGATTATTGATGCATTTGTCCGTTTTATAATGTTGCAAAAACATTCTCCCCTCAAACCAAGAACACTGCCCCATGATATTGTTGTTCACATCAACGAAAAGTGGAACACTATGTGTGAAGTAAACATACAGCACACGAAGGAGGAGGAGGAGATTAGTGTTTAACGTCCCATTGACAATGAGGACATTAGAGACGGAGCACAACCTCGGATTAGGGAAGGATATCGGCCATGCCCTTTCAAAGGAACCATCCCAGCATTTGCCTGAAACGATTTGGGGAAATCATGGAAAACCTTAATCAGGATGGCCAGAGACGGGGTTGAACCGTCGTCCTCCCGAAATCCAGTGTGCTAACCACTACGCCACCTCGCTCGGCCGCAGTACAGGAAGAAAATCACGCTTCTTCAGCAGACAATCTGTGGTCTTTAATACCAAAATGTAGACTTTCACGGCCGGAAATATCATGTCCATTATAATTATCCGGGCTGTTATGCCGTGGTCGGTTGATGAATTCTGTGTCGATTCCCAACGTTTCATCTCCGACTGCGGGAGACATCTTCAAGGGGGTCCGTAGCTCGATGGAAGGTCCAACACACCCACTGGCTCGCTACTGACTGCTGCTAAATTCCGTGTCCGCGCGCTCCCACGCCGCGGCGTGACATCACGTGTTTTGAAAACGTCAGTGCAATTGGCTGCTGTCCGTCGCCGTCGATCGCCGCTGCCATCACCCAGTAGTGGACGGGTGGTACACATCTTCTTTAACACCGGCATCCATATACCGTTTAATTTCACGCCCTCCTCCTTTCGGTTGAAATTATTTGGGTGTTTAGCGATTTCGATTGCCTCCCTGTAGAGCCTTTCGTAATATCCGCTTGTGGCCGCTAGTACTTGCGTCTCCTCAAAACGAATATTGTGGTTCCCTAGCTGGAAAGCATGCTCCGCAACAGCTAATCGTTCCGTTTCTCCTCTTCTACAATTTCCCTTGTGCTCTTCCAAACGTTTATAAACCGTTCTTTTAGTGGTACCCACATAAACATCACCATAGCTGCATGGGATCCTATACACTCCAGCTTTTTCCAATGGTTTGCGAGCGACCTTGGCAGGCTTAGGCTATTCCTGTATCTTCCTAGCACCTAGCAACAAAAAATCAACGTCATATTACGGCCCCTGTTGCCTCATGCAACATTTGTCCCACAAACTTTTCAGCTACTGTCACACTTTCGGAGTTATTCTAGATGGCAATAGTTAGTGACCCACTCTGCGTAACAAGAATACAGTGAGACAAAACTACATGTAAAACTAACTAAATGTCAGTATCTAGTTTTGTGACCCATAAAAGGGCTGTATTGTCAGCTTTCAAGAGTTTGCTCCAACTCCCCTGACAGGAACCCAAGGGGCATTTATCTCTAATGTGCTTGATTGCCTGGTTCAGAGCCCCAATCACAAACTGAAGACTCTGTAGCACACCATTTGTAAAGTGAGTGTGGGCATCAACCGTGCCCAGTGCGAACTCCCCTCCACAGTAGAATACTACATGTGCATTCCAGGTAATGCTAAATGAGCTAGAACGAATGGGATCCAGACCAATTGTTGGATTTGCTGGCTACAAACATGCAGACAAAACAAAATAATGGTCATGACTGAGGTAAAATGATGACTATGGTTATGAGATGCTGTGGAACCACAGGTAGTGACTAAATGTCAGTGAGATGGTGAAGGAGAGAGGGGGGAGAAAAAGGAAGGATGCTTTGTGATGGAGCATTGTGGGTGGTTGGGAAAGAGGGGTATGTTTCAGGATGGGTTTCATCAGTGAGTACTGGGAGTTGATTTAAGTTCTACTGGGAGACAATGTATAAGGCATAAAGGTGCTTAGAAGGTGGAATATGTTTGTAGTGGCGGAGCAAAGTATCTGGACTGATGATCAGTGGGTGGGTTATCAGGTACTGGCACTGGGTTTAGCGATTAATTTTTTGGATCTGATGGTGCTTTAGGAAGGAAAGAAGGAGTGAGAATTATACGAGTTTGTATATGATGTGGGTTTGCGAAGGTAACAGAGGTAGAAGGCATGGATATGTTTCCATTTTTTCTAGGATTTCAAGGAACTAATAGAGGTGGAGATCCAGGCAGTGTTGGCGTAAGTAGGGGCTGGGGGGACGAAGGATTTCTAGGTGACGATAATGATAGAAGGATGTTGAGTCCCAGTGGTAGTCTGTTGTAACAGTGAGAACTATCGAGTATTAGACACGAATTTAAGGTATTGTAGGTGAAAATAATTGCAGCAGTCTGCTTAATGACATTCCAGTCGCTATGTTGTTCCTGTGCATTATGCCAAATATGATGACTGTAATAAGCCAATTGTAAATAAAGCTCATTTGTTCCCAGAGATTTGTCTGCACACATCATATCTGCACAGACAGATCATAGTCCATGGACTGCAAATTTGTGCAGATATGATTTTTGTACAAACTTGGAAGTTGGAGATGATGGCACAGAGAATGAGCACTGTGACTCACATCACAGCCGTGTATACCTCCCATCAGTTCACCAGCGGAGCCACCTACAGGTATAGCAAAACCAAGATCAATAACAAGAAGGAAGGGTCGTATAAGACTGCGCCCAGAGGATGACAAATCTGTCATCAGGACCACCTGATGCTGGCATCGAGTCAGCTTGCGTGAATATCACATTGTTTGGATGACGCCATGCCCAAGAACATTTATAAACCTTGAACCTTACGTGTTATTGTTTATTCACAAAGTCTATTTTTCTTTCAATACCTATCTCTCTCAACTAATAACAAGTAGTTTTCCTATAAACGAATTCCTATAACTGAATTTACCATTAGGAGCTATGGTGGGAAGGTCATCGAGAGCTATATGAAAAACAATAGTATATTTCGTCACCAGTTGCTGTAGTCGAACAAAAAAGCTCTAACTTCTGCCAGATGCGTTCTAGGAAAGCAACCAGACTTTTCAAAGTGGGAAACGGGATTCCAGACGTTTTAATTTCTTGCAATTCCTTCAGATTCACACTAAGATCTACCAGGATCTATGACAGTAGTAGCTTGTACAGTGGAATGTCAGCCTGCATGATCTCAGCCACATACGTTTTTCTCTGTAGCTGTTTTATTGACACAATTAAAACCTTAGTAGATTTGACTCAGGCCTTGGACAAAATCAAAAATCCTTTTGCATGTGAACTCTGATCTTTAAAATTATCATTATGTCTAGTAAAAGCTTGTATATGTAAATAAATAGCATTTCAACACAACCACACAAAACACACGGCCCATTCACGTTAATGTGTCCACCGCCTATGTTCGATGTCAATTTGCAATAACCATTCATATGTGGCAGGTGGCAGCACTGGTAATAGAGGATATATAAAGCATTTTTTTGAAGGGCGGGGGGGGGGGGGGGGGGGGAGCGTGGAAGGCAGTGGAGGCGTTGTTGTATTGTTCAAATGGAACGATATACCTCACATCGAAAAAGGCATGATCATTGGTTTTGGGGTGCAGTCATGTGCAAGTTGTGGCTGACATTGCCACCATGACTCCTGTCACATGGGTTCTGAGGCCAGTCATGTGCAAGTTGTGGCTCACATTGGCGCCATGACTCCTGTCACATGGGTTCTGAGGCCATCCTCAGTTCATATGGGCAGCTGATTGAGGTGCTGGCCTCATGTACAGAGTGCAAGGAGAGCTCACAATTTGCAACATTGTTCCCAGAATTGAATGGAGGCCTTTGGTTTGGCGCCGTGTGGAGGGTCTCAACCAAAGGCTTCGTCGACTCTGTGACAGTCTTCGCTAGGGTTGCAACTACACTACTGGTCATTAAAATTGCTACACCACGAAGGTGATGTGCTGCAGACGCAAAATTTAACCGACATGAAGAAGATGCTGTGATATGCAAATGATTAGCTTTTCAGAGCATTCACACAAGGTTGGCGCCGGTGGCGACACCTACAACGTGCTGACATGAGGAAAGTTTACAACCGATTTCTCATACACAAACAGCAGTTGATCGGCGTTGCCTGGTGAAACGTTGTTGTGATCCCTCGTGTAAGGAGGAGAAATGCGTACCATCACGTTTCCGAATTTGATAAAGGTCGGATTGTAGCCTGTCGCGATTGCGGTTTATCATATCGCGACATTGCTGCTCGCGTTGGTCGAGATCCAATGACTGTTAGCAGAATGTGGAATCGGTGGGTTCAGGAGAGTAATACGGAAGGCCGTGCTGGATCCCAGCGGCCTCGTATCACTAGCAAAAAAATGGTTCAAATGGCTCTGAGCACTACGGGACTTAACAGCTGTGGTCATAAGTCCCCTAGAACTTAGAACTACTTAAACCTAACTAACCTAAGGACATCACACACATCCATGCCCGAGGCAGGATTCGAACCTGCGACCGTAGCAGTCGCGCGGTTCCGGACTGCGCGCCTAGAACCGCGAGAGTATCACTAGCAATCGAGATGACAGGCATCTTATCCACATGGCTGTAACGGATCGTGCAGCCACGTCTCGATCCCTGAGTCAACAGATGGGGACGTTTGCAAGACAACAATCATCTGCACTAACAGTTCGACGACGTTTGCAGCAGCATGGAATATCAGCTCGGAGACCGTGGCTGCGGTTACCCTTGACGCTGCATCACAGACAGGAGCGCCTGCGATGGAACTCAACGACGAACCTGGGTGCACGAATGGCAAAACGTCATTTTTTCGGATGAATCGAGGTTCTGTTTACAGCATCATGATAGTCGCATCCGTGTTTGGCGACATCACAGTGAACGCACATTGGAAGCGTGTATTCGTCATTGCCATACTGGCGTATCACCCGGCATGATGGTATGGGGTGCCATTGGTTACACGTCTCGGTCACCTCTTGTTCGCGTTGACGGCACTTTGAACAGTGGACGTTACGTTTCAGATGTGTTACGACCCGTGGCTCTACCCTTCATTTGATCCCTGCGAAAACCTACATTTCAGCAGGATAATGCACGAACGCATTTTGCAGGTCATGTAGGGGCCTTTCTGGATACAGAAAATGTTCGACTTCTGCCCTGGCCAGCACATTCTCCAGATCTCTCACCAATTGAAAACCTCTGGTCAATGGTGGCCGAGCAACTAGCTTGTCACAATAAGTCAGTCACTACTCTTGATGAACTGTGGTATCGTGTTGAAGCTGCATGGGCAGCTGTACCTGTACAAGCCATCCAAGCTCTGTTTGACTCAATGTCCAGGCATATCAAGGCCATTATTATGGCCAGAGGTGGTTGTTCTGGGTACTGATTTCTCAGGATCTGCACACCCAAATTGCGTGAAATGTAGTCACATGTCAGTTCTAGAATAATATATTTGTCCAATGAATACCCGTTTATCATCTGCATTTCTTCTTGGTGTAGCAATTTTAATGGCCAGTAGTGTATTATTCGTGGATATGCAGTAAATCAGAAATTTATATGTGGGACTTTCAATAAAAAGTGGGACTTGCCTCCAAATGTACAGAAACGAGAGAAAAATAATTACAATACTTTGTAATAGTGAAGAGTTTATTTTCTTAATTTTGTGTCATATTTTAAATAAATCTGATAAAAAAGTAATTATCACAAAATTTTTTTAACACAAATTAGTAAATAAATTAGTTATAATTTTTGAAGGAGTACTTGCCTTGTGTTTTGGCACATTTGAGAAGTTTTGTATTCTTCAAAACGTAATTATAAAAGTCTTTGCAATTGTACTGAAAGTTAATTTTTCTTTTAGTTCCATCTTTCATGTTCAACACTCAGTACAGAGAAAATGCCCTGTCAGCAGCGGCATTAGAATTTGGAAATGACACGATGAACTGGAAAATGTTTGATAAGTTTGATATATTCGAGTGCTGAAATAGTACAAGGCAAGTTTTCATAGAGAGATTTTTTCTCATTTGACAGTTGTGTTTGTTCATGCTCCTCAGTAATTTAATTTACATTTCCATAACACTGCAGAACTCATAAAGTTCATTTATATCTATGAGTTTGGTGAGTGATAATTTTTCGCAATACATAGACACACCTATTAAATAAATGTATTATCAAAGCAAATATTCGCATTATTGCCAAATTATTATCTTCCGAAAGTCAAAGTGATTGTCCAGTTATTACAATGCATTTTTGTACCATGTAAAAACGATTCTCATAAACTCTCATTCATCAGTTGTGAAACTGGAGAGGGCATTTGAGGAAATAAATCCAAATGCTTTGTTGTTAATTCTTTGATCTATGTTTTGCGTATAAATCTGTTAGAATGTTGCAGGCTTCAAAAGATAAAACATTATTTTTTTCGAGAAACTTAATGGGGTTTTGAAATATTTTAAAGGATTATCAAGAAACCCAAAAAAGCATTCTGTTTTCTTTGCACGGTTGTCATAAAAATATTTTCATGATACAGGTGGACAGTTGTCTCCAAGAGCTATAAAATATGGCTTCAATGATGGAAATCCATGCAGAATTGTCCCACTAGCAGACTGCAATGATGGCCACCTTGTTTGATGTGTCTTATAATATTTTGGCTTTCTATTACAGCATCATGAACGTTTTCTTTTAAGGTTTAGACTCTCTGGGCATGATAAGATAAGCGGCCATATACTTTAAGCACCGAATTCCCCATGTCAAACTCGCGCTTCTCCACTGCGTGATAGGTGGAATGGTGTACCACATGTGCTGAACACCCTGCAAGCAAGTTGTTGAAATTGTCTTGAGAAAGTAGTTTTTAAACTTAATATTTTTTCGCCAAAATTGACATTGGTACTGTCGGCTGAGTAAGTATATTTGTGAAATCTATATCCATGGCTTTGAATATATTTTTCATATTATGAGGGTCATTTCAATAATTAAAGAGACACATTGGTCTGGAGAAAAAGCTTTTATTTTTGCAAAACAATACTTTTTCTAATTTTGAACATAATCGCCTTGAACATTTATACAGTTGTTACAATGGGCTACAAGATTTTTTATTCCATCTGCAAAGAACTCTTTATCTTGATTTTTGAACCAATTTTCCACAAACGTTTTCACGTCCTCATTGTCCTGGAACCTCTTCCCACATAATGACTCCTTCAGTGCACGAAACAAATGGAAATCCCTTGGCGCTAAGTCAGGACTGTAAGGGAGATGAGGCAGCACTTCCCAGCCTATTTTGTCGATGGTTCCACGGTTTAGTTGAGCAATATGGGGATGTACATTGTCTTGCTGGAGAATCACACTTCTCCTCTTAGATCCATGACGTCTCTGTTTCATGGCTAGCTTCATCTTCTTTAAAAGCAAATCCGAGTAGTATTGGATGTTCATTGTACGCTGCTCTTCTAGATAATCACTAACAACTGGACCTTCAGTATCCCAAAACACCGTCAACATGACTTTTCCTGCTGATGCTTGGATTTTGAATTTTGACAGTTGAGTTGGTGTGCTTCCACTCCATGTTTTGTCGGTTTAATTTTGGCTCATAATAGTGAACCCAAGTTTCATCACAAGTGAAAATTTTGTTGAGGAAGTGCTCACATTCTCTTTCATAACTTTCCTTTAGCTCTGTGCACACTCTCAACCATGTTTCCTTGTGTAGCCGCATCAGCTCCTTTGGGACCCATCTTGTACATGTTTTGCGGCACTGCAGCTTGTTATGAACTTGAACCTTATCAACTATCATTTCCACAGTCAGACGGCGATCGGCACGAATAATGTCATCAGTTCGATTTTCAAGTGAGGGAGTTGAAACTGCAAATGGTCGGCCAGAACTGTGTTCATCACTCTCTGAGTCGCGACCATTTTTGAACTGCTCTATCTACTTGTAAAAATGTGCACGATTCATACAACCTTCACCATAGACATTCTACAGTAAATATTCACCGGTTTCTCTCCTTCAGCAAGTAAAAACGAATAACAGAACGTTGTTCAAACGGACTCGCCATCTTGAAATGTATAACGTGCCATGGATCATCAACAGAGAAGCCTAGTTCAGCTGGCTATGGCACTGGAGTTGGAATGGCTCCACACTCCTAAAGATACCTTCCAGAACCTCACTGACTCTCGTCCTGCATGTTTCACAATGATCCACGCTGCAGGAGGTGGTTATTCAGGCTTTGCACAGGTAGTCACATTAATTAATCGACAGTGTATACAGGAGTAACATCATCTACATTTTGTATGTAAGGAATGATTTTGCAATGGGTTTCTCATCAAAAATCGCATTCGAATTTTGGTTGTTTGTGAAAAGATCATTTTATGCCTCGTGTAAGGAGCAGAAACTTTTACAACATGGCAGAATTTGATCGGATTCTGGCATATCGAAACTGTAGTTTATTGTTCCGGAAAATTGCTACTAATTTTTATTGGGATGCCACAGTTATTATGCTAATAAGAAATCCATGGGTCCAGGATGGTCATACTCAGTGTCATATAGCATCTCGACACCCCATGTGACTAGTGTCTCAGAGGAGACACACTGTTCACTCACCCTTGCAGGGTCGTACAGTCATGTCAGACATCTTCAGTAAGGGGTTGGGGTTGGGTTGTTTGTGGGAAGAGGCCAAACAGCGAGGTCATCGGTCTCATCGGATTAGGGAAGGATGGGGAAGGAAGTCGGCCGTGCCCTTTCAAAGGAACCATCTCAGCATTTGCCTGGAGCGATTTAGGGAAATCACGGAAAACCTAAATCAGGATGGCTGGATGTGGCATTAAACCGTCGTCCTCTCGAATGCGAGTCCAGTGTGCTACCACTGCGCCACCTCGCTCGGTGGTTCTTCAGTAAGGAAACTGAATTGTTGAGTGAAGGCAGGAGTCCACATGGACAGTGAAATGACATTGAGAGCACCACCACTTGTCCATGCAACAATCATTGTTGTGGCTTTCCTTGATGCAGCAGTGCAGAGGGGTGTGCAAAAAGTGGTGCACTCAGAAGCAACACTGGACACAGAAATGGCACCTCATCATCTTTTCCGATGAGTTTCGGTCCTGCTTACAGCATCATGATCAATGTGTCTTTCTGAGGAGCCTCCAAGAAGGATGAGTGATGTCAGGTAGCATTTGCCATCATTATAAATACCCACCATCTGAAGTTATGATATGAGGCGTCAATGTGTACACAATGCAGTCACCTCTGGTTCACATAGGGTAAACGATAATTTGGACAATACATGTGTTAAGGCCAGAAGTTGTGCCCTATCTTTGAGGCCTCCATGATATTTTCTTTCAACAATATTACCCAAGACCACATATTCCCCATGCCACACATTCCCCATGCTGTCCTGACCCTCTCTTTCTACATCATCATGCATACTCTGCAAACCACTGCGAAGTGCATAGCAGACGGTATGCAACATTGTATTAGTTATTAGTGCATTTACCTGTCCCATTCATGTATGGAGCAGAGGAAGAACGACTGTTTAAATGCCTCCATACATGCTGTAATTAATCTAATCTTGTCCTCACGATAGCTACAGGAGCAATATGTAGTGGATTGTAGTATGTTCCTAAAGTCATCGTTTAAAGCTGGTACTGAACTCTTTGTACATAGGGTTTCTTGGGATAGCGTTTGCTTTAAGTGTCGGCTGGCTCAGTTTTTTCAGCACATACGAGGTGCTAGTCGAATTAAGTCGGGTGATGCTGTGGGAATTAGATTAGGAAAGGAGACACTTAAAGTAGTAAAGGAGTTTTGCTATTTGGGGAGCAAAATAACTGATGATGGTCGAAGTATACAGGATATAAAATGTAGACTGGCAATGGCAAGGAAAGCGTTTCTGAAGAAGAGAAATTTGTTAACCTCGAGTATAGATTTAAGTGTCAGGAAGTCGTTTCTGAAAGTATTTGTATGGAGTGTAGCCATGTGTGGAAGTGAAACATGGACGATAAATAGTTTGGACAAGAAGAGAATAGAAGCTTTCGAAATGTGGTGTTACAGAAGAATGCTGAAGATTAGATGGGTAGATCACATAACTAATGAGGAGGTATTGAATAGAATTGGGGAGAAGAGGAGTTTGTGGCACAACTTGACAAGAAGAAGGGACCGGTTGGTAGGACATGTTCTGAGGAATCAAGGGCTCACAAATTTAGCGTTGGAGGGCAGCGTGGAGGGTAAAAATCGTAGATGGAGACCAAGAGATGAATACACTAAGCAGATTCAGAAGGATGTAGGTTGCAGTAGGTACTGGGATATGAAGAAGCTTGCACAGGATAGAGTAGCATGGAGAGCTGCATCAAACCAGTCTCAGTACTGAAGACCACAACAACAACAATACGAGATGCTCTCCAATGGATCAAACAAACTTGTGACCATTCATGCTGCCCTTCTCTGTAATCGTTCAATACCCTTGTTAGTCCTATTTGGTGCATGTTCCACACACTTGAGCAATATTTTAGGATGAGTCACAAAAGTGATTTGTAAGCAACCTTTTTGGAAGATGGATTACATCTGCCTAGTATTCTACCAACGAACTGAAGGCCGCCACCTACTCTGCCCACAACTGACCCCATGCGATTAATCCATTTCATATCCTTACAGAGTGTTACACTCAGGTATTTGTATGAGTTGACCAATACCAGCTGTGACTCACTGGTATTATAGTCATAGACTATTATGTTTTCTCATTTAGTGAAGTCTACTATTTTACATTTCCGAACATTTAAAGGAAGTTGCCAATCATTGCACTACTTTGATATCTTATCGAGATCTGACTGAATATTTATGCAGCTTCTTTCGGACAGTGCTTTATTATAGATTCCTGCATCACCTGCATAACATCTGAGATTACTATTAACATTGTCCACAAGTGCATTAACATACAATATGAACAGCAAGTGTCACAACACACTTCCTCGGCAGATCCAAAATTTTTTCTACATCTGCCAATTACTCACGATCCAAGATAACCTACTGCATCCGCCCTACCAAAAGGTCCTCAATTGAATCATAAATTTCGCTTGATACCCTACATGATGCAACTTTTGATGATAAGCGTAGATGTGGCACTGATCAGGAACCCCCTGAGTGCGAGGTCGCAAGTTCAATCTTTCGTAAGACTCATTCGAAACTGATGACAGGAAAAATATTAGCTGCTGATGACTGACCATGTGCATCAGGATGGCGACAGGAACTGAATGTCTGGGAGGTGCAGAGATCAACCTTCTACTGGATGTATGTATTACACTACACAAAATGGACGTTGTCGACATTCATGAGATGCTCAAAACAACCCATTAACTCGCATGATGAACACCAAATGATAAATGGCCTGTACAGTGACCACAAAGGTGCACACCATCTAGATCACAGGAGAACTCCTTGGGAGTTACAAACCATGCAGGACATTCAGCTATGTATCCACTCTTAAGGAACACATATACACTGATCAAACAGAACATTATGACCACTTACCTAATTACCAGGCACGGATAACAGCAGCGACATATTGTGGCATAAAAGCAATGAGGCATTGGTAGGTCGCTGGAGGGGACTAGCACCACTTCTGCGCACACAAGTCACCTAATTCCTGTAAATTCCAGGGAGGGTAGCAATGAACTCTAACGCCATGTTCAATCACATTCCAGATGTGTTCAATTGGGTTCAGATTTGGCGAGTTGGGGACTCAGCACATCACTTGGAACCACTCCATAACACTCCTGGTCTTGTGACTTGGCGCATTATTTTCTTGAAAAAATTCAAACGCCACTGCCATCGGAAAACGTGATTGTTGTGAAGGGGTGTACATGGCCTGCAACCAGTGTCTGACCCTCTGGCCGTCATAGTGACTTGCATGAGCTCCAGTGGATCCATGGATGCCCACATGAATGTTCCCCAGAGCATAATGGAGCTGCTGCCAACTTGTCTCTGTCCCACAGTATAGGTGTCAAGGAGCTGTGCCCTGGAAGACGACGGATTCACGCCTCCCCCCCCCCCCTTTCGGTATGATGAAGAAGGTATATGGATTCATCATATCATACAACGCCCTGCCATTGTGCTGACATCCAGTTTCGACAGTCATGTGTCCATTTCAGTCATAGTTGCTTATGTCGTGGTGTTAGCATTGGCACTAGCCTGGGTCGTCGGCCGCAGAAACCCATCGTTATGAGTGTTCGGTGCACTGTGTGTTCAGACACTTGTACTCTGCCCAGCATTAAACTCTGATGTTATTTCTGCCGCAGTTCGCTGCCTATCTTGTTTTGTCAGTCTGCCCAGCTTACGATGTCCGATATCCGTAATGAGGTCGGCCGTCCAACCCCACAATGTCTGGATGTGGTTTCACTTCGGTTTCGTCATGTGTTGCAATCACTCATCAAAACACTCCTTGAACACCCAACAAGTCGTGCAGTTTCCGAAACGCTTGTGCTGAGCCTCCAGTCCATCAAAATCTACTCTCATCCAAATTCAGATAGATTGCATACCTTCTCCAGTCTGTACACAAACAGCACGCTCACTGATACTTCGCGCAACGTGCGTGTCATTCCTCGCCATGTGACGCTGCTACCATCTGGAAGCATTTAGATTTATAGTAGGTGGGTGTTGATAACGTTCTTGTTGATCGGTGTAGAATCATGTTGGTGTAACGGTCTGATGAGAGCTGATTCAAATGGCTCTGAGCACTATGGGACTTAACATCTGTGGTCATCAGTCCCCTAGAACTTAGAACTACTTAAACCTAACTAACCTAAGGACATCACACACATCCATGCCCGAGGCAGGATTCGAACCTGCGACTGTAGTGGTCACGCAGTTCCAGACTGAAGCGCCTAGAACCGCACGGCCACACCGGCCGGCTAGAACTGATTCAATGTGATGGCTTGCAGTTGAATGCGAAACAGTCTGTTTGGAGCTTATCACTAAACTGGCTATCCTTTAAGGAGTAGCTGGAGATATTGCAATAATACGAGTTTTATAGGCATGGAAAAAATCATTGCAGTGTCACACATTTTTCAGTAGGGGTAGTTAGCTCTAAAGGAACATGATTTTATACGCAGACCAGCAATGAAAAAAAAGCAAGTTATTTTGACCAACTACTGGCCAAAATCAGTGCTCATGCCATAGTTGTAGTTATCTTTCGCCCATTTTCCCACTCTTGCTTGCTGTGACGTAAATATTCCTTATTGCCCTTGCAAGATCACGCACATGAGAAAGAATCATATGGAGCAGAACACCTCCAGCTTCTCGCAGCACAGTAAATAACTTCCTGGCCAACGTACCATCCAGATGAACAGTCGACATAATTGTATACGAATGTCTTAAGGCACTGATGTTAACTGATCTTGTTACAACTGTCTTGGCAGCTCTAATTCCTTGGGTTCCTTTCATATGCATTTTCTCCTCAAATCCCGATTGGTCGCAGTTGAACACAAATTCCTTACTGAACGATGGGATAGGTTTATTTATCTCATCTACAAGTTCTGAGAGCAATTCCGCAGTTTTCTGTGTATCGTCAAGTTGACACTTTGTTTGAAATTTTGCTATGTTGCGTCGTCCAATTCTGTAGCACTGTTTAAAGTTATGCAACCATCCACTGCTTCCCTTGAAGCCACTGTAATCTATGTCACACGAAATTAGAAGTGTATAACGTAGTAGGTCACTATCAGCACATCCTGTAAACTGTACTGAGCATCCTTGAAACGAGCAAATACTACTTTCTGTAACATGTGCACCTTGTCCTCACATGAATATCCATAGTTTTTGTTATGCACTACTGTCATATTGCTGCGGAATTATTCGAAATCTGCTCATAATTGTATTTCTTTTTACTATGCTGGAGATTGTCTTCCATGTATATAATTACGTTTAGTACCCTCTTCTTGGACAATAATTGTCCTTTACTACGTTCTACTGGAGCTGGTGTTTATGGCCCATTGTCTGACAAGTGTGATGAACTACTTGGCTTGTCACCTGTTTCAGTATCACTTCCACTTCTCAAGCACATATCGTCTTCATCATACTCCTTACGTACATTGTCCACACAGTGGAGCATATACGACACCACACATTCTACTGACTCATCTTGCAGAAACTCTAATATTTCATCTGCCACTTCTTTCTCACTCTGCGAAATTCCATGGATTCCTTTCTGACCAAATGTCAACTTCGCAACTGTTCTTGTAGATTTAATTCAGTGTTTGCTCTGTTTATCGTTGCCACTGTTCTGCTTTGTACCAACCATGCCTTATGTTATGGTAATTATTGGATACCTCCAATCTCGCCCCCTGTTGCCATTAGCAGCCAATATTGTGGTTGCATGGTATACAATATGTGGGGCATCGAATGCCCTAAACATTACAGACCTTTTGTGACCTCACAGTCTAGACATTACTTGTGAGTCAAATGTTTATTGGAAATTGAGAACTACTGCATCTTCTCGATCTATGGGTTTCAGTATGTAATGTGATAAAAGTGTGAATTGGGTTTCACATAATCAGTGTTTTCGGAATCCATGCTGGTTGGCATAGAAGAGGTCATTCTGTCAAAAATACCTCATTGTGTTTGAGCTCAGAATATATTCTAAGGTTGCACAACAAATCGATGTTAAGAACACTGGATTTATTTATTTATCTATTTATTATGGTTTCTTGCATACATACTTTTTACCATTACAATTTAACAAGAATTGAGAAATATAGCAAGGTAGCATGTGACAGTCATCGCACATATATTATAGGCAATACATTCGTAAATTTGTCTTCTGCCTGAAAACTTTATATGTATTCACTTTACCATATACAGTTGATAGCTTGTTATCTGTTTGTATTACAGCAGCTACTCCAGTTCGAGAATTAAGTTCAGTGCCCACCATTCCTTCTAGATTTTGATGTCTTCTTGTGCAACTAATATGGCCATGGCATCATATGCATTTCACTTTACCATATACAGTTGATAGCTTGTTATCTGTTTGTATTACAGCAGCTACTCCAGTTCGAGAATTAAGTTCAGTGGCCACCATTCCTTCTAGATTTTGATGTCTTCTTGTGCAACTAATATGGCCATGGCATCATATGCATTTCTGGTTGCGTCTTCAAGAACTGGAATAGCGCGTTTTCTGGTATGGTTCATCTGAAAGGGTATGGCCGACATCAATCCCCACTCGTCCACCATATGCCATTTCAGACAATTGAGGATACGATAACGGTCGAATAATCTATGAACATTACAGTAAAATAACTTAAAATATAGAAAGAAAATTAAAATGCCAATTGGGATGATGGTTTCAGAGTAGCTCCCTTCTGCTTGGCACCCAATACGAAATTCGAAAAGGAAGAGGCACCACTGGGAGCCTAACTCTGTTACCTGTGGACACAGAACGTATTTATGCTTCTAATGGCTACTTGATAATATCGCTTATAAAAAGCTGAAAAAGGATCGTACAATGAAAGTGTTAACTGTTACCAATCAATTAAGAAAAACATTCTTCCACTCCTAAGGAGAATATAAAGTAGCTTTGCAAAATAGAAGCTTACCCTTGTAGATTATATTGGCTAACTAAGGTTCATAAGCCTAATGTCCTACTGAGACCGATAGTGAGTGCTACTCAAGAGTTGGCTAGACATCCCACCTCCTTGTTACAACCGTATATCAGAAAAACTGATCATCATATTAAAATTCTATGCACTTTATCAAAAAATTGAAGGAAATTACTATCACACCAAGTGATACCCTTGTCAGTTCTGATGTGGTGTCCCTGTTCACTATGGTTCTGATTAACGAAGGTCTTTCTTACATAGCTGGTATGTTTCCCACTGATATAGTAACTTTGTTTCGACGTTGCCTACCCATTGCTTATTTTCAGTATAATAATGTATTCTGTGAACAAATTAAAGGAGTGGCAATGGGGAGTCCTCTGAGTCCAGCTGTAGCTGTTTTTTATAGATTTTTTTGAGCAGCTGGCGTTGCAGTCAGCCAATAAAAGTCCTTTTCTAAGCGATCTCGCCATTTGGATGACACTTTTGTGATATGGAATCACGGGGAAGAGGAATTGAATGGTTTCTTGGTGCATTTAAATAGTATTAATCCAAATATACCACATGCTATGCAGACAGAGAATAATGGACAGCTCAGTTTCTTGGATATTTCAGTAATTAAATGGGCAGATGGGACTTTAGGTCATAAGGTATACAGGAAAGATACTCATAGTTAGAAGTCTGCGTGGAAAAGAAAAGTGCAATCCGCATCCGCACCGCATC
The DNA here is from genome assembly GCF_021461395.2 of Schistocerca americana. NCBI lineage: Eukaryota > Metazoa > Arthropoda > Insecta > Orthoptera > Acrididae > Schistocerca > Schistocerca americana. The sequence goes on along the minus strand of NC_060125.1, from coordinate 230,091,808 downwards.
CGCAACCGCATCTGCATCTGCAGCAATTAATCCGCATCCGCAAGTTCCTTATCCGCATCCGCATATATTTAAGTTTTGAATGAGTAATTAATAGTAATAGACAGTAGTATTTAGAATTATGGTATGTAATGACATAGTTATTGTTAGGGTGCCATTTCTGCGACAACTTAGCTACTTTTGACTTCTTAAATCACAGGAAATGCTCTATACCTACTCTAAAGCAGACCACTCCAAACAGGAAAGCATTGGCGCTCCGGAGCACACACAGTAGCGGCTCGGATCTCGTGAGATTGGAAACGCTATTTAAAAAAATAAAATTCAATGTAATAGTATTAAATGATGAAAATACATGTATAAAAACAATTATATTTCGCTGCTCTTGTGCCAAGGCAGCTGAAAATGACGATGGTTTTAAACTGTTACTAACACATTGCATCATTTACCGGCAGTTTTTTTGTACTCACTGCTTGGATGTGTCAAATTTTGAAGCCATTCATGTCAGCTGATGATTATATTACAGCTTACGCTTTCAGTCCTCGTCATTTCCAGGTGAAAATATTTACAGTATTAGGCCTACACTGCAAAACGCTGGCGCACCTGTGAAAAAGTTAAACTGCCAGCAATAATTGACGTTGTCTGGAAGAAATAACTCGTCTTCCGAAGAGTGACAACAAAATCAGTGGTTATAGAAATTAAGAGTCCATTTAGCTTTAGGTAAAAAACACGATTGAAATCTCGAATCTCACCTTTTGGATGATTTATCGAATAAAGACCTAGCGATAAATGAAATGTCTGTTTCATTCTCAACTAAACAAAGTTTTTCACACTTTAATACGTCCTCAACATTGGTCTAAATTACTAAGACAAAATTTGCAGTAGATTTCGCAGTTAATACTTTCAATGTTAAAAAATAATTTTTTTTCAGAGTTTAATGGAACTGCAAACGATTTCAAGAAGTCTATATAAAAACCACTGTCCCGTAACATCAAATGTTAGGCACTGTTCCCTGTTAAGCAATACCGAGTTACAGTTAAAATGTTCAATTTTGTTACGAATTTCAGCCATTATCTTTACTAATTGGCTGGTAACTTAAAAGACACATTATTATTTCGGATGATTTGAATACTTTGTAAGTTTTCAATGTGATCAGAATAATCTTTCACGGGCTATCGCAGTCACAGCTTGTTGGTGGTCGTGAGCCGTAGTTTGAAGTCCCACTTGTAATTAATTACAAGGCCCGCCGTGCCACCGCTCCGGTCGGGCTGTTTCACTGTTCACAAAGAGCGACAATGCTCGGTGGCTGCAAATGTTACTGTAGTGCACGCTAAAATTTAGGTAGGCACTTATGAGATCATCATTACCTAGTTTAATAATATTGACGTGTTAGCTGTTGAAGGTTCTTGTTGCGAAGAGTAAAAACTTAAAATTGAGCTCTTTAATATGAAAATTACAACAAAACAAATTGCTTATTAAACATTTCCTTCTTTTACCTAATGCTACTTAAATGTTCTTGTTGGGAATAGTAAAAATACTAACAATATGTCGAGGAAATTCTTTACTATAAATATTACAATAAAAACTCACAGGCTTCAGATTAAATATTTTCATCGTCTGCTTGCTTCTGATTCAAATTCTGTAAAAGAAAGAATCAGATGAAAAAAAAAATTGTAACTAATTCAGATAAGCCGAAAAATACAGTGAAGTAAGAGAAGCTCTACAAGTACCTTTTTACTTTGGAAGATTACTATGCAGGAACATGATGTCATCAATCGTCTGTGGTTTCAAAGACGTGCGTCGGTCCTGCATTATTTGTCCCGCAATAGAGAAGCTTCTCTCAGATGGCGCGCTGGACGCTGGAATGGAGTGCACGAAGTACGCGAGTTTGGAAAGACGCGGATAGACGTTTTCACGTCCATGCCACCAAGCTATCAGGTCCATGCCTTCCGAAAATTGGACTTTATCATTCGTATATCTGAGAATTTCATCTGACGCAAAGTCAAGATCTCTCGTCGATTCATCTTCTGAGGAATGTTCAAATTCATTAAAAAGTACGTCAGACCTCTGTTTTTTTTGCGGGAATTCCAGATGTTGTTTCCTCCTTATCTTTTAACTGTGGACAATTTCTCGCAACATAATTTTTCGCTTCCTTTACAACTTTATCTGCTAAGAAATTTTAGGTTTTTATATTTTGGATTCAAAAACGTTGCAAGTTTATGGGTTACTGTTATGTCCCATTTGCTGATTAAAACAGATCTGACTGTACTCTTTAAATCTATTAGAAATGGGCTGTCGCCATCATTTTTTTTTTCAAGGAAGGAGAGAAGTTTTAACTTCCACAACACACATAAATAAAGCGTAGTGGTCTTGGAGGCTTCGAGATCACAAGAAGCTATTTTAAATGGTGTCAGAAAGGTTATTATATCTTCCAACATCCTCTTGTCTATAGAATCAATCAAATTATCTTGATTTTTCTCTGACAAAATTGACAGAACTTCAAACCATTGTGAATTAATAGACTCAAACATATCCAATTTACTGCTCCATCGTGTGTCTATATCTCCTTTCAATGACTTCTGAAGGCGATTCTGAAGACCAGATATTTTAAAGAAAGTTGTGATAGCTCGACAGGAATTTATTAGTCGCTGCACATCACTCTTCTCATCATTCGCGTCTCCTCGGGTCGTGTGCTCCAGCACAGTATTAAGAATGTGTGCTGAGCACGAGAGCCTCTTGTATTGGTGAAGTGCTGCCACAATATTTGGACCTCTATCCATAACGAACACGATGTTATTCACAGCACTTAATAAATCGAACGACTGTAGTATCTTAATTAATTCAAGTTTAATGTTTTCTCCTGTTTTTTTAATCTCACTCTCAAAATTTCTGGTGCACAACACTCGATCCTCAAGTTTCACTTCTTCATAATTAACATAATGAGCAGTCACTCCCATATAGTTTATTTTACGGTACGAATCAGTCCATAAATCGACAGTTAGTGCTCCACCTATATCTCTGAATATATTCTTCACTTCTGTGGAGACAGTTTCACGCAGACGATCGGCAGTTTCCTTCAAATTTCTGGATATGGTGGTTGGATGTGGTAGCAGTTCCTTAGCACTCACTGCACTGTACTTGGCCCCCACATCAATAAGAAACCGTGCCGTCTCGAGAAGCCCAGATCCACACGCAACTTTGAATGGTAAAATGTCTTTGCTGACAAGATTTATAAGTTTTTCTGTCGCAGCTGTCTTCAAATTTGGCGGAACTTCAAGAACTGTCACGTCTCTCTTGGTATTTAAATAAGTAATTATGCTACTTCGTCCAGCCTCACGCGAATGTTTTAGCAAGTTTGAAGTACCACTTTTGTGTCCAGTGTAGGAATATACTTTTTCACATGCAAAACAAGCCACTATATCTTTTATCTTTTCGTTGCCATCACATATGTATCCGAATTTTTTCCAAATTGGCGATTTCAGTTTGTTTTCCTTCACTAATGTAAAATCACCTTTTTTCACCTTACACGAAATTGTACCCATCGATATGATGTTCATTTGAAGAAAGAACTCTCACTAATATTTGCTACGATGCACGTTGTCACTCGGTCACTACAAAGCTCTAACTGCAGGCAACGGAAAATTGCAACGGGCACCTGCCTGGTAGACAGTGGGTGGGTTTGCCACCCACAGAGCACTTCACAGGCCACACAAAAGACACGGTCGCGGAAACGGATTAGGCGCAGGTCTCTTGGGTAAAGCTACGTCGGTCGTAGCCAAGGGCTGAGGACAACAGACATCCGCTCTACACGGGCCCTGCAAGATTCCAAGAATGTCAACAGACTTGAAGTTTTCAACTAACATTGCAACATACGTACTGGGCAGATGCCTTGCTCATTATCCGCAGATGACCCGCGGATATCCGCGCCGGTCGCGAATTTATCCGCCATGTAACAAATACCGGGGATATCCGCGGATATATCCGCGGATATCCGCATCCGCACAGACATCTACTCATAGTGATTGTTAGCTCAATAAGGATTCGAGTCATCATCTCAGGCAGAAGACAGGTGTCATTAAAATATTGGTTGACAGGGCTAACAAAATCTGTGAGCCAATTTATCTGCAAGAGGAACTAAATTATCTGTGAACAGCGTTTAAGAAAAATAGATATGCTAATAATGAGGCAGCTCAAGCACTCCATCCTAGAAGAAAATTATCCAAAAACATGCATCTACAACAGCCATCATCTGAGAAGTTAATATTGAGGAATATTACGGACCGTACTGGGAAAGTTCTGGTCAAGTTTCGAGTTTAAACAATCTTTAGACCCACCAAGAAGATTAGTGAATATTTAAGACTGGTGAAAGACTCATGAAATCCTTCTGCAAACCCTGTGGTGCTTAAGATTCTGTGTAATTGTGGAATGGTTTATATTTGAACAACGAAAAGAAGTATTAATTATCCGCCTAACTGAACACAAAAGGAGCTGTCATCTGGAACACACTGACAAATCGGCTGTCGCAGAACACGTTTCTGAAGATGGTGGTCATAAAATAAAATTTAGTATCACGAGTTTGCTAGCTAAAACATCATATTATTATGCAAATATGCACAGAGAAGAAATAGAGATTTATAAACACCACAATAATTTTAACTGAAAAGAAGAAGGCTTCAAGTTAAATAAGATATGGCGATTGACTTTGTACCAACATGTGACAACCGATTACCTCTGGTCGAGAGTAATGACGTTGATGAAAGATACACTGAAGTGCCAATGAAAATGGTATAGGCTTGCATATTCAAATACAGCGTTACGTAAACAGGCAGAATACGGCGCTGCAGTCGGCGACGTCTATATAAGACAACAGGTGTCTGGTGCAGTTGGTACATCGGTTACTGCTGCTACAATGCCAGGTTATCAAGATTTAAATGAGTTTGAACGTAGTGTTATGGTCAACACACGAACAATGGGACACAGCATGTCTGAGGTGGTGATGAAGCGGGGATTTTCACGTATGGCTCCAATGAATTTTTTGAAGCATATTATATAGATAGATCATACATATGCTTCCAAAAATTTAGTCAAGTGTCCAAAAGGTAACTTTTACCAAAGGTTTAACAAGAGTTTATTCAAAAGACAAATATTCTTTTCCAGGACTTCAGTACACATATAGGCTAAACTTCTGTGTGTATTTTGAAGTATTTCACGTAAACATGTATCATGGTCGACTTTTAACTGGAAGATCCAAACTTTCCACAGTTTTCACTTGTACATCATCAACCTTAAAACACACAACCTTCCAACCTAACTTAGATCTTGGGTTCACTATATGTAATTACCAGAGACCGGTATATAAGCATTTGCATGTTGCATATGCATTTGCATATTTGGCTCCTTTTCACTGGTTATTGCATATTTTAACTAAAAACTAGTGACAATGCGTATTTTCGCTCTATGTTTACAATTAAAAATTCAGATGGGCGGTTTCTAGCTCGATCTAGTTTTGATGTCTCACAGATTGACTGCGACCTAGAACTGCCTACAATCGCTAACTGAGAGGCCACTGTCTAGCGAAATCATTACACAAGTGGAAGAAGAAGAGGCAGACAGAGTCAATGCTGCTGCCCCCACACTGCCGTTTAATCCCCTCCGCTGTCATACCGTATGCGCTGGCAACAATTAAACTACCGAAGCTTTTAGTCGCACGTCCATTGTTTCAGTTTAGCTTTCTATCTACTTGGACTCAGTTGAACGTGTTTACGACGTGTTGTGCATAACGTGTTATGCGCCATGCCGCCCGAAAAAAGAAACGTCGTTTCGTGGTTAGCTGACCATTCTGGAAAATTTACATATGACGGAATTGTTTCATATTGTCGAGAATGCAAGAGAAACGTTTCGTGAAAAAAATATATATATATATATATTCAAATAGACCAGCATGTCATGACAAGTCTTCATACCACAGGAATGCAGGAGCAAGGACCACTACAACACCTTCTCACAACAGCAAGTTGCAGTAGCAAGGATTTGTCCAAAAGGTAACCAAAACAGTCGGTTTAACATGGATCTTAGTGAGGCATTCATTGTAAGTAATGTTCCTCTTCGCAGACTTACAATCCCTATCCTCAAAGGCTACCTGCACAATTATTGCTTAAATCAAAATATACCAGATAAATCAATATTGAGTAAAAATTACATACCAACAATTCACGTACATGTTCTGGAAGAAATATGCAGTGGACTCAAGGACACCATGATCTGGATTTCAGTTGACGAAACCTCATTCATTTGTGGCCTTCATATTTTACATTTTATTGTTGGTGCTTTAAAAGAAGAGCCTTCTTCTTCCTATTTAGCGGCCTGCAAAGAACTTGGAAAAGTAAATCATTCTACGATCGCGAGATTTGTGAATGAGGGTATTAGAAAAATATTTCCAGAATCTTCTGCAGATGAAAGGGAGTTTGTGTTTCTTTCAGATACTGCTCCCTATATGATCAAAGCAGGACAAGCCCTCAGAGTATTTTATCCCAGTTTCATTCATGTTACGTGCTTTGCTCATGGAGTACAACGCCTTGCTAAAGAAGTATGTTCCACCTTTGTGAATGTAAATAAATTGGTTTAATCCACAAAGAAAATTTTTCAAAAGGCACCTGCTTGCATCAAGGCCAACAAAGAAAAACTGCCCAATGTGCCCTTGTGTCTCGAACCAGTGGTTTCCTGTGGGGGTACATGGGTCGAAACCATGTTGTTTTACGATGAACATTTCGAGGCCATTAGAGGGGTAGTAAACGACTTCGATAGTGCAGAGCCTTCAGCAATTTGCCAGTGGAAGGAAGTTTTTAATGATTCCAGCATTAAAAAAGACATTGCTGTGATAAGCACTCATTTCTCCCACATACTTGCAAGCATTGAAAAGTTTTAAACTCAAGGTTTGGTGTTGAATGGATCTATTCACTTAATGAATAAAATTATTCTAGTGAACTACTCATTGCCGGAGGTATTCCCAAGAAAACTTAAAGAAAAGTTTGAAAACATTTTAAACAATAACCCAGGCTTTGAACCTTTGCACCAAATTGATAGTTTTATTAATGGGACGCGTGAACTAATGCTAGAAACAAGATGTACCAGCGTAGCACCCAAATTCAAATACTGCCCAGATACCTCAGTTGATATAGAATAGTCCTTTTCTGCTTATAAAAATGTTTTGAGTGACCGAAGACACGATCTTACCACCGAACATTGGGATTAGTACATGGTCGTTTGTATGTACAATAGTAGAAAAGTGGAAGACAAATTGTAAATGATACTTTGGTCCTATAGTATTAATTAAGAGTTAATTCTGTTCAAAAAATCGTGACTGTATGCTGTTTCTTTAAATAAAATATTACGGAATTTTTTAGCGTGTCCCTCTGCCTGCGATATACCTCCAAGTTGGTCCTGAACATATCGATTGTTCACTGCGACACACCACCACCACATAGGTGGTGGTGGACTCACTCGCATCGCATCCGCTTGTTACCGACAAGGGTAGCATTCATCTCACGCTAGGTTCGGAGAGATCTACGCCATAGTTACTTAAATAAACCTAAATCGACTTCATGAGGACATATATCGATCATTGCTGCTGTATCACGGAAGTTACACGGTAAAGTGAAAGCTAAATGTAAATACATATCTAGAAACGGAGTTACAGCTGTTGTGTGGTATGCTCATCCCAGTTGAATTACTTATTAAGCTGTAATCTCAACAATTTTGGATGTTATTGTGTGTTTCTTGATGTAATGAATGTCTGAGCGAAGGAATCATAACAATAACGAAAGTCAAAAATAGCGTCTAGTCATTTTTTTTTAAATCCAATCAGTTGTGCATAAATCATGTGGATAGAAACGTGAAATATAGAGAAATTAAAGTGTTTCGTATTTTTATAAAAGCCAATACATTGTACATAATTCTTCTGGGCATACAACTTAAACTGAGAAATTAATATGGTTCCAAATATAATTCCTAATGTTGCTGGAATTTTAATTTTGCCTTCACACTGTAGATGACCACAGAAACTTTTGCTCTTCCGAAATAAATTATTGCTGATTATTATAATGTACTGACCTGCTATAACATGTCATTATTTTTCTTCTTACTTTGACATGCACGTCACATTTATCAGCATTGGAAACAACTGAAAGCAGTGAGTGGTTCCCATTTTCAGCTACTTTTTGTATGACTCTTAGGCAATATTGAAATACCTATAGTAATCATGTCAAACACCCCCAAAATTTATACCATGTCTATTGAGGGAATAAACAGTAGTCCACTCATCCCATGTAGGCTTTCACGGCCGGCGTCTTTATCAGTAAACACTTCCGGGCTAAGTTGCCGTGGTCGATCTGTAGAACTTCTTCTCCCTGACGTTTCGTTCGCAACTACAGAGAACATCTTCCGAGGTGAGTCGACTACTGGCTGCTAGGAGTTTTTTTTTTTTTTCTTTATTGTATTTCAATTCCCCATCGGGGCGGGCTGGCAGCAGCATATGCGCTGCTCTTCAGGCGAAAGACATAGAACAAAACAATAGAAGACATTTAAAAACAGCAAAGGAGAGAATAAGGCGAACATAGATATAAAAAAGGGGGAACAACATGGAAGGCAATAGACAAAAAATGGGGTGACAAAAATGGAGATAAAAAACTGTTTAAAAGTAACACACACAAAAAGCCACACACTGCGACGATTAAAAGAACACAAGGCACAGTATGACTGGAGCATAAAGGTGTTGACGGGTGGCACAGCACATAACGTAACACTGACGGCGAACCTCAAGGCAGTACACAATTAAAATCACACCTCTTGACGCACACGAGAAACAGCACTAAACACAACACTGATGTGGCACACTGATGATGATCAATACAGAGGATCTGCCAGGTTCTAGGAGATGAGGGAGACCTGAAGAAGGGAGGGAGGGGAAGAGATGGGGGAGGGGAATGGGGGGCGCATGGAAGAGGGCCAGGTAGGGAGGGATGTGGGAAGGAGAGAGGCAAGTATGGGGTGCAGGGTCTCAGGGGAGGGGGGGATGGAGGAAAATCCGCTCTGGGAGAAGGAGGAAAGAGGAGAAGGGGGCCCTGGGGAGGGGGGGGGGAACAAGGCCAGGTTACAATTGGAAGGAAGGGTATATGTCACGGCGAAGTTCGTCATCCGGGAGGGGGAGGCGTTGGAAATTGCCCTGATGAAGGAGATGGAGGGTGTGGAGGTGGAGAGAGGGAGGGATACAGCGATAGAGGCGCGGCAATGGACGGGGGGTGGAGAGGAAGGAGGAAACCAGAGGGTGGGGGGGATCAACCCTGCGAACAATGTAAAGGATGCGGAGATGTTGGAGGAACAAGAGGAGGTGGGGGAAGGGGATCAGTTCATACAGGAGCTGTGTGGGGGAAGGAAGGCGGATACGGAAGGCAAGGCGGAGCGCATGGCGTTCAAGGATTTGGAGAGCCTTGTAAAAGCGGGTGGGGGTGGAGATCCAGGCGACGCTGGCATAACAGAGGATAGGACGGATGAGGGATTTGTAGGTGTGGAGGATGGTAGAAGGATGCAATCCCCATGTCCGGCCGGACAGGAGTTTCAGCAGGCGGAGGCGGGAATGGGCTTTCTGCTGGATGGTCAGGAGATGAGGGGTCCAGGTGAGGTGTCGGTCAAGGGTGAGGCCAAGGTACTGCTAGGAGCTGGGGCCGCCGCTTATATGGAGATCGAAGAAGGCGCCACCGCACGTCACGTGGCGTCGATGTGTAGCTATCTCTGGCTATCGTCTGTTCTCTCGATTGCAGGCAATCGATTGTCACGTGATTGATGTGATGCAACGTCGACCGCCATATCTTGTCCAATTTTAATCCTTCTTCTTTACGATTAAAATTGTATTGATGTTTGTGGATTTCAATTGCCTCTCTATACATACGTGTATAATAATGCGACGTCCTCGCTAGCATGCGTGTGTCACCAAATTTTATTTCGTGATCTCCATCCTTAAAAACATGTTCCGCTACTGCCGATTTGTCATGTCCCAAGCGACAGTTTCTTTTGTGCTCCGTCAACCGTGTATTGATGCTTCTTTTTGTAGTTCCTATGTAGACCCTACCACAACTACACGGAATTTTATATACCCCTGGGGTGGCTATGGGGTGACGAGCAGCTTTTGTTTATCTTAGGCATTCACTAATTTTTTTAGTAGGTCTGAAAATAGTCTCCACCTGAAACTTGGCTAGTACTTTCCCAATGCGATCCGTGATGTTATGGATGAACAGAAGAAATACTTTTCCAGCTGATGGTTGTTGCTGTCTCCTATTTTTAGGCATTTTTCTACGTTTTTCGTATAACCATTTTTCGCAAAAGCCATTCGTAAATGATTTAGTTCTTCTTGTAAGTAGCCTGGTTCACAAATATTATTGGCCCTATCCACTAGTGCTTTTATGACCCCCCTCTTTTGCCTAGGGTGGTGGTTTAACCTAACCTAACCTAACCTATGAGTTCTTATGGAGGTAGCGATCAGTATGTGTACCTTTCCTGTAGACCTTATGGCCTAAGGTCCCATCTGCCCGTTTGATAACTGATACATCCAAAAAGTTAAGTTGTCCATTCTTTTCTTTCTCCATAGTAAATTTGATCTTTGGGTTGATGCTATTTGTCCACCATCGCATACGAAACATCACTTCATGCTGTTGAGGTTATTTTGTCAAGTAGCCCACCCATTGTGACAGTGTTCAACATCATTTGGCAACTACTAGGAAACTTACTTTTTTATAGCTGATACTGCTTAAATAGTAAAATTTGAGTAACAACTATGGACGAAATATCATTGTTTTTTCACAGTATACAGCGTATAAAGTCAAATAATGAGGTGTTATAAACAGGTTACACTATAATAATCAGTAATAATTTATTTCTGAATAGCAAAATTTTCTGAGTTGATCTGCAACATGAACGCAAAGTTAAAATTCCACCAACATTCGGAATAATCTTTGGAACCACATTAATTTCTCGGTTTAACGTTTCTGCCTAGAAAAATTATGTTCAATCCATTAGATTTTATAAAAATACGAAACACTTTAATTTCTCCTGTTTCACGGTTCTGTTCACATGATTTATGGGCACTTAATCGGATTTCTTAAAGAAATGACTACTCGCTTTGACTTTCGTTGTGGTTATGGTTCCTTCGCTTAGATATTCGTTATGTTCATGAAACACACAATAACACCCCACATTCTTGGGATTAGAGCTTAATAATTAATTAGTTTACATTTCTGTCCACACAATCATGCACGACTTATGGGATTTTTTAAAAGTGACTACAAGCTTTTTTTGACTTTCGTTATGTTCATGAAATACCCAATAACATCCCAAATTCTTTGGATTACAGCTTAATAATTAATTATTTCACGTTTCTGTCCACATGACTTATGGACGATTCCTGGGATTTAAAAAAATTGCTGCAAGCGTTTTTTTTTTTTCATTACGGTTCCTTCGTTCAGACATTCATTATGTTGAAGTAACACACAATAACATCCAAAATTATTGGGATTCCAGCTTAATAACTAATTCAACCGGGCTGAACATACCACACAACTGCTGTAACTGCGTTTCTACACAATACACATGTACTTACATTTAGCTTTCACGTCACCGTGCAATCTCGGAGGTACAACCACAGTCTATGTTAGACTGTGGTACAACTGCAAAGATCGATATAAGTACTCCTGAAGTCGATTTAGTTTTATTTACATCTCGAAGACGTAGCGTTACATCACTATGACGTAGGGCTCTCCTCGCCCAGCGTGATATGAATGCTAGCTTACCGACAACAGAAACAAAGATGGAACAATTATAGAAATACGGTATGCGTCCCCATTTTGCAAATTTTTTGAAAATAATCCCAGAAAGGCCTCCTTCCTGACCTCTGTCAGAAAGTATTCTGAAAATTATATCAGCGTTCTAAATGTACCGGAATTTTCATTATTCACTCAGAGAGTATTTCATATTTATTCATCATCCCTTTCAAATCGCATAAATAACTTCAATGACACGCTGTTCCAATACTAATTTGCACACTTATGTTACAAGTTATGGCTGTTTTAAGCCTGCGATTTCTTCAAGAGTTGTCTTGAATGCTCACCATTATTTCTCCTACCTTTTCTGAACCAAAGAGCCCTGCAATAGGATGTTCCTATAGCATTTATTTCTGACAGTTTGATTTTGTGTCGTTTAATAACTACCCACATTTTCCCAGTAATTTCGTCTTTGAAAGCGTGTTCAGTTGCATAGCCATTCTTCACATGGTATTGCGGATAAGCACAAAGAAAGAAACTTTCACAAGACAACACTAAACTAGCTCTTCTTCAAAATCTTTACTCAGAAGTGTAGGTCTGGCTCTTTTTGTTTCTGCTGCTCCCTGAAGTGCACTGTACTTATTGTTGGACAAGTTCGGAATCGTTATTTTTTGGAACATTAAACTGCTCATTGGCCTTCTTCCAACTCACCTGTTTGGGAACTACATCAATAACTTTAGTCGTTATAGACAGACCACTTTTTTTTATCAACCCTTCGTATTACGCTCTGGGAATCAGCACGAGAGTAAGAGACTGTACTAATACTGAAAGAATTTTTAACGTAAAAAAAGTAAGGGGGTTCAGTTTACGCAACTTTAGGAAGTCGAGTTTACGTGACTAAAGCCTACATTTGGTAGAATAATTTTGAACCAAAGGTCTAAATCAAAATGTAAAAAGGTCTGATACAACAAATGCGTTGGAGTACAACGGACATGCCGTACGTGAATACAATATCAAAGATTAAGACGAAAAATACCAATTTTTTACATAGTGCTATGCGTTCACACTCTGTGTAAAATAACTGCACTTCATGTAATTTATTTGGCGCCCATCTGGTAGCATTCACGATACGGTGCTTGTTTCTACCACTGCACTGTAAAATACACCAAACATTTCTAGTAGAAAACTCGAAATTATTCTAGGAGCTTCAGATTTCACGTTGTTCACGCAGAGGTTATCTGTTACCACGGGATTTCACAAACAAGTACAACTATCGCAAATACATATAATTTTCAGAGGAAACGTTTGCACACATCAGTAGGCAAATTGTCAAAGAAGCAGCAGTCGAAGTACAATGGATATGCTGTGTGACGTGTGAATACCGGATCAAACATTACGACGACAAAAAAATACCACGTCTCCACATAGCGTTTACGCTCTGTATAAAATAACGGCACTTCATATAATTTATTTGGCGCCCGTTTGATAGCATTCACGATATAGGGCTTGTTTTTACTACCGGTACTACACTGTGAAGTACACCGAACATTTCTGTTAGAAAAACCAGCAACTATTCTAGAAGCTTCAGATTTCACTTCATACGCGCATAAATCATTTGATTTCACTGTACAAAACAGCAATATGAAAACGTCGCTACACATAATTTTTCATAAACAAGTAAAATTATCGCCAATACACAAAATTTTCACAGGAAACATTTTTCAAACATCAGTATGCATATTTTCAAAGAAGCAGCAGTGCTTTAGATTGTAAACAAGAATCAGCTGCTACCGATTTTCCAGTTCTGAGTTTTCATTGGTCGCTTGGTCAGAGCTGGGACGACGTGGTGGGGATAGTATCGTTTTTGTTCTCGCATCGACGGGTCCATTCCAGAGATCTCTGGAATCGAAACGCTCCTGTATATATACGGCGCGCTGGTGTTTCCCGCCACTGAGATTTCGCACTCGCTGGCGTTGGTTGTTGAGATTAGCGTCGTCTACACTTTTCGAAACTGTGAGGGTAAGTAAAAGTTTACGTGTAAGTGTAGGAGTTAATCATTTTAGAGAAGTCACAATGTAATTAATTTCTTGTTCTGTGTTTGCAGATGGATTTTTGCCCACTTAGAGCTCTGGTGGAGGAGCACTTGCCGATAGCAGATCGTGGATCGGGATTTTTTTCCGATGATATGTTTATTCCAAGAAGTATTACTATGCCTTTACGGTCGGGATACCTGCGTTCGTGGCGTCATCAGCCAATTCGTCGAAGCGGAAAATCACACATAAGAAAGTGGAAAGGAGGATTCGAGGTAACGACTTAATCGGGAAACTTACATTTGCATGTTGATGCAGCGAAGTAGGGCTGCGTCTGTTGCTGTTTGAAACTATTGTAACTTTCGCATGTTCGCCTGCCTTTTATACTATATATTCTCAACTTCAATTTGACAGTCTTGACAGCTATTAGCATTGTTTAACGTTGACACGCGTATTGCAATGCGTTCATCTAGTACAACAATAGAACATTTCTCGATGCCGAAACAACCTACGTGTGTTCGGTGGGTACCCCATATCAAAAAATGTAGTACTAAGAAATAAGTCTCTGTTGCTGATATAACCCCGTTTCATTACTGTTAAAGGACAGTTAGGTGATGGGTGTTACACTTCGACACACGCTCCAACATAATGAGCCACACCTCCCATAACAAGAATAAGCAAGGTTTTGCTTGACTGCAATGGTTGACTACTCTCACTTACATAGGTATTTCTTTCACCTTTTTGATGGTTTCTGAGCTCCTATATAAAACTTTAAAGTTTAACTGTGTTTCCTATATCTGCCGTTGTGCAACCTGAAAAACAGCAAGGATCATGAACACTTTCGGTTCATCGCCTATCTGAGACTTTGAAATCTGTCACTTTCAGTGGAACTCTCTCTGATCAGAATGTAGAAACCTACTACCCAATGTCAGCAACAGGAAAAACTGTAGTAACCAGCTGTTTGCTCTGCCCTTATACATTACAATGTAGTTCTCAGTGAGGAATCATCTTCCACTACAGTGGTCACTTAACCATGTGATTGTAGGTGACAGGTACCGCTATGGTAGTGTCTAAAAAGAAGATGTAAACATTTGCTGCACTGTAGTTGACCAGCGTTCACATATCCTCAGCAGATTTTAGGGAGTACTGAAGAAGTGGTTGAAAAGTAGGTACATGTTTTGAAATAGTCATATAAGGAAGGTAATTGAATCTACTTTTCAGTTTGAGAATGGAGGTTGAGGCCAGGAGGGTTACTGGAATGTAGGATATATTGCAGGTAAAGTTCCCACTTGCACAGTTCACAAAAGCCGATGTTGGTGGGAATGATCCATATGGCACAGGCTGTGAAGCAGTCATCGAAATGAAGAACGTCGTGTTGGGTGATGTGCTCAGCAACAGGGCGGTCCACTTGTTTCTTGGCCACAGTTTGTCGGCTGCCTTTCATGCTGACAGACAGCTGCCCACGTGGAATGCTGCACAGTGCTTGCAACTTAGCTTGTACATCAGATGACTAGTTTCGCAGATAGGCCTGCTTTTGATGTTTGTGACGAGAGTGGAGTAGGTGGTGGTGGTGAGAGGATGTATGGAATAGGTCTTGTATCTAATTCCGTTGCAGGAATGTGAGCCACAAGTAGGGGGGGGGATGTATAGTGGGCAGGACATTTCTCATTTCAGAGCATGACGAGAAGTAGTTCAAACCCTGGCAGAGAATTTAATTCAGTTGCTCCTGTCGTGGGTGGTACTGAGTTACGAGGGGAATGCTCCTCTGTGGCCAGATGGTGTGACTTTAGGACACGGTGGGTGACTAGAAATATGAAGCAAGGGAGATTTGTTTTTGTACGTGGTGGGGAGGGTAATTATGATCTGTGAAGGCCTCACTGAGACTCTTGGTATATTTTGAGAAGTGCTGCTCATCACTGGATGTGACGGTCATGGTGGATAGGTGCTAAAGAAAGGAGCTTCTTGGTACGGAACAGTTGGCAGCTAGAGGAGGTATTGTTGGTGTTTGGTAGGTTTGATCTGGAGAGGTACACTGGTGTAACCATCTTTTGAGGTGGAGGTCAACATCTACGAAGGTGGCTTGTTGGGTTGGGTAGGATCAGATAAAGTGAATGGGGGAGAAGGTGTTGAGGTTCTGGAGGAACGTGGGTAGGGTGCCCTCACCCTCGATCCAGTTCACGATTATGTCCTCAATGCTCTGAACCAGGTGAGGGGTTTAGGATTCTGGTCATTTAGGATGATTCCTCTAGATGACCCATGAATAGGTTGTCATAGGATGGTGCCATGCGGGTGCCCATAATCGTACACCAGATTTGTTCATAGGTAATGCCTTCAAAGGAGAAGTAATTGTGGGTGAGAATATTTGGTTATGGTGCCTAGGAAGGAGGTAGTAGGTGTGGAATCCATCAGGTGTTGGGAGATGTAGTATTCAGTAGCAGTAAAGCAATGGGCATTAGGGAGTTAGTGTAAGGGAGATGGCATCAGAAGTGTCGAATGGGGTACCATGTGCTCAAGGAACAGGAACTGTGGAGAGTCAGTGGAAGAAGTGGTTGATATCTTTTATATAGCAGGATAGGTTGTGGGTAGTAGGCTGAAGGTGTTGGTCCACAAGAGCTGAGATTCTCTCAATGGGGGTATAGTAACTGGCCACAATGGGGCATTTGGGGTGGTTGGGTTTATGGACTTCAGGAAGCACATAGAAGCTAGGTGTGTGGGGTGTAGTAGGGGTGAGAAGAGAATATGGGGAGAGGTTCTGAGATGGGCCTAATGATTTGAGAAGGGACTGGAGATCCTGCTGGATTTCTAGAATGGGTCAATGTGGCAGGGTTTGTAGGTGGACGTATCTGACAGCTGGCGAAGTCTTTGTGCTGGGTAATCATTGTGGTTCAAAGCGACAGTGGTGGAGCCTTGCCTCACCATCATTCCCCAAATAA
Source organism: Schistocerca americana (assembly GCF_021461395.2). Taxonomy (NCBI): domain Eukaryota; kingdom Metazoa; phylum Arthropoda; class Insecta; order Orthoptera; family Acrididae; genus Schistocerca; species Schistocerca americana. The sequence goes on along the minus strand of NC_060125.1, from coordinate 230,075,044 downwards.
CTCGAAATGCAAACTAACCTCAGATCCGCTGAAAGAACCTCAGTACATCACCTAACAACTGATCCTGACCTTATAATCCTAACTGCTGACAAAGGCTCCATCACTATTTTTTTGAACCGCAAACGTTACCTGGCAGAAGAACTCCGCCAGCGGTCTGATACATCCACCTACAAACCCTGCCATTGTGACCCCATTCCAGAAATCCAGCAGGATCTCCAGTGTCTCCTCAAATCCTCAGGTCCATCCCAGAACCTCTCTCTGGAATCCATCTCTCCCCTCACCCCTACCACTCCCTGCACTTGTATCTTCTGCATGCTTCCTAAAGTCCATAAACCCAACCACTCAGGACATCCCATTGTGGCTGGTTGCTGTGTCCCCACTGAGAGAATGTCTGCTTTTGTAGACCAACAGCCTATAACCCGCAACCCATCCTCCTATATAAAAGATACCAACCATTTCCTCCACTGACTCTCAACGTTCCTGCTGCCTAACCACACGGTGCCACCTTCCTTCAACTAACATACCTAATGAACATGGCCTTACCACTATTGAACAGTACCTTTTACAATGCCCAATGGATCCCAAACTGCCAGCCTCCTTCCTAGTCGCCACCACCAACCATATCCTCACCCATAATTATTCCTCCTTTGAAGGCATTACGTACAAACAAATCCGGGATACAGCTACCCCCATGGCATCATCCTGTGCCAACCTATTCGTGGGCCATTGAGAGGAATGCTTCCTAAACACCCAGAATCCTAAACCCCTCACCTGGTGCAGATTCATTGATGACATCTTTATGTAGTCTGGCTTCAGCTGCCAGAGACTGTGGTCATGTGTGTGTGACCCCAGCACTTTGTGTTCACTGCCCTCAACCTTTGATGGTTCGCCATTTCCTGACGGAATGCCCTTTTTTAACCACTTTAAGTTTGCCCCTCCCTCCTCAGTTTTGACGTTGCTATGTTTGCCCTAAAACAAAACAAATCGAAACAATGTGGGTGCGCGCACGGGCTCGTCATCTATTTTTGACAAAGGCTTTGTTGGCCAAGAGCATAATTTATGCTGAGTAGCAACTATTCTTTTCTTTTCAAAAATACCATTACCATCCACAGTTGTGCGCGCACGCACACACACACACACACACACACACACACACACACACACACACACACACACCATTTATCGGAGCCATTCTCAAGCGATGATCTTTCACAACTGATTTTTATTTTCCAAAAATTTTCTGTCATACTAACCTAGTCCTGGCAGTTACTAACATAACAAAGTCAAAATCAACCAAATCTGTCAGGTCTTTCTTAACCGATGATATTTCGTACATATGGCAGTTTATGTTAAGTTCCGACTTTTCCGTTGGGTTTTCCAAAACTTTTTGTTTATACTAACCTAGTCATCAGAATAACAAACACAGCAAAAAAGAAAAAAATCAACCAAATTGGTCAAGATGTTCTCAGCTGGTGATCTTGTATACATGTGGCAGTTAAATTTTATTTATAATGGCATCAGTTTTTGAGGGTTCATTATGGCCTCATTCCATGGTCAAATAGTCATGGTTCACATGCTCTTACAGAACCTAGTAGATTACATTAAATAGCTAAACATTAAGTTTATTATCAGTTGAGTTTGTGAACGAGAACGGCTCAGTGAAGTATCTGAAGTGGAACAGTTCTCACCATACCATATCTCTCATTGTTATTGTATCTACATAATGTAGTACCATCTGAATAGCGGAAAGTGTTAGTTTGAAATTATTTTTTGACGTGTGTGCATGTGCCAACTACAGTTCGTTGTTCATTTGCTAGAGCTGTGTATTGGGATTCATACTTCACTCATCCCTACTTCATCCAGCTCCTTCACTAGGAATACATAAAGGTTACCTTGTGAACATCTGAGTATCCAATTACTGAGTGCTTTCTATGCAATGTGGACCACTTGGAACGTCTCACCTTTTTAAAGTAGCTGCATGTTTTAAATATTTTATGATTTTTATGAATCATTCCTAAGATTTTTTAAAATATCATGTTTGCTTTTAGGTGTAACTGTTTTATTGCAGTACTGTAGTTTCATCTTTTGTGCCATTTTTAAGGGTAAGGATTATGTTATCTTTCTGCATAAAATAGGGTAATAATAACAGTATTGTACAGCTGTGTTGCTCGTGGTGGTAATAAAGTCTGTTGTTGTTGTTGTTTGTAGCATGAGTAGTTTTGTTATTTGCATGCGGGTTGAAGTCTGTCATCGTGATCATGTAAATAAAAAACATACTCTTGTGATTGATATGATAACAAACAGCGACACTACTACTCTCAAGAATGACACCTGGTATAATAACATTATTTTAACCTGTTCCTATGATATAATATAACCACACATATTATGCTTCAAAATAACAACTTTTGAGTTGAAACTGCAATTGTGCAATAAAACAGTTAACGCTGAAAATAAATGTGATGTTATTTTTAAAATGTATAAAAGCTGTGGACCTGTATTACAAGAAGTAAATGGACATTCCTAAACTGATACAGAGTATAACTTACTGTCATTGGCAAGCTAGTTTGTAGCCATCCCACACTTACTTTCCATATTAAAGCCATTCTTTTGTTAATGTGGTGGCGTGTTGTATGCCCCATCAAAGGTAAAATATGTACATGGAAGAGTGATTTCTGTATTTCTTGAACACTTTCTTCTATGAAAAAATATCAGTAACTGAATTCGGCCAAGTAATGCAAATTTGACTGACAGTCTGCAGTTAAATAATAATATGAGGAGGAAAAAAAATTAAGTCGTTTGCGATGTAAACCTTCCGTACAAAACAAAATACTGTATGCAATTTTTGTTAGGATTTTATGTTGACAGTTGTTTCTTTTGTAGGTAAATCTTGATGTCCAGCATTTCAAACCTGATGAAGTATCAGTGAAGATTAGAGATGATTTTATTGTAATTGAGGGTAATCATGAGGAACGTCAAGACCAACATGGTTTCATATCAAGACAGTTTACCCGTCGTTATAAATTGCCTGAAAATACTGACATAGATGCTGTAACATCAAAGTTATCATCAGATGGTGTTCTCACCATTAAAGCACCCAAAAAGGTATGTATGTACCTCAGTGTACATTCTTTTGACATAAAATTCATAGGGCAAGCATTGTGATTAAAGCAAAATTGATTTTTTATTTCACTTCTAATTTATCGATCATCTGTTTACAAGCGGAGTTCGTGGTTACATTTTGCACAGATATCTGCTTTAGGTCCTCAGAACAGTGCTATGAAATTGGACAGACATTGTTACCTTTTCTGCCAGTTGCTAAACTAGGAGTGCCTGGGGAGACAGAAGCACATAATGAAGTTGTTGAGACTTCCTTCATTGATAGTGAACAAGATAAGGGTTCTTGGAGACAAGTTATGTTGTTAGTTACACAGCCCCTCTTACAACTGCTGTGGTGCAGATACCCTCTTGTTCAAAAATTTGGTGTCATTTTCAAAATTTTGCAGGTGTTGAAATGCAAGAAAGGCAATGTTTAGAAGTGTCTGTAGCAGCAATGGTGCAGGGGTGGGACAACCTCAATCAAGACAGAGATGACAGAAAGGGTGGCATTTGCATTGAGGAGGAATACACACAAAAAGTGGTAGTAATAGTATTAGAGCAAGTGGCAGTGATGTAACTGTTCCAGAAACTGGACATACTGTAATGGCTATACCAACAGGGAATGAGAAGCTTTTAGCTTTATATATCGATCTGTGGATGGGAAAAAAGTGCTTCAGTAGTTTAGAGATAGAAGAATCTGTTAGGCACAAGCCCCAGTGAGTCGACATGAAAGGAGCACTATTCACCAAACATTTGACTTAGACTGGCACAAATTAGAAAATAGTTGTTCAGCCGTAGAAAATCTTTTGGACCAAAACATTGTACAGGAAAGCAGTATTGGATTGAAGTGCTGTATCACGTAATCAAAGTGAGTCTTTTCTCATGGAAAGAGGTTTAGCTTTTGAGTGGTGATTGTGACCTAGAGATCGTCAATGTGGCAATTTTTTGGGTGTCTCATAGAGTTTTTGGCGAAGTTCTGTCCACTTGTGATTGAGAATTTAAGTACAATTGAAATGTCTCAACAAGGAGGAAACCACATAGTTCATTACCTGTTACATGATGTTCAGAACGAGTAAGTTGAAATAGCTGGATACTTTATTTGCTGAATTATTTTAACAGAAGTAAAACATAGAAAATGCTTCTGTTATGGTTGATTTGACTCCCAGTGAAGTGTGAAGAGAGCAAAATGTGTTTATACTGAGCTACATTGCCCACAGTGAAAAGTGATCTAGCCTTGCTTGGTGGTGAATCCTCCATCACTATGCATGCATCAGTCAACACATTAAAGCTTCATGGCATGCATGCTGTGGAAATGAGTGTGGATTTGCTTCAAAAATAAATAACTTTCTTCATTCTAGTCCCAAAAGATAGAAACTTTGGAAAGAAAATATCCATGGGCTGTCGGAAATGAAGATAGTCTGTGTGGATACCTGATGTGGGTCCGTGTGCTAAGCATTTGCCAGGATTACAAAGGGCGATTGAATGTTCTTTTAATTTTAATTTGATTACAGAGCTATGTATATATCCAAAGGGCATCCAGAAGTATTTGAAATCATTTCAGAGTGTGTCATTGTCTTAAGTATGGTACAAAGTACTAACTTCGCTAAACATGTGTGTCATTGTGTTTCCAGCAAGGGAAGTCACAATAGATGTTGAGAAGTGCCAGTATTAGGAGTTAAGTGCAAGAATCAAATGAATTGAGAAATAGTTGGGATAATATTTATGCAGAAAGTTGCAAGGTGGCATAAAATTTTGATATAACTCCTGACTTGATTGTTACAATCATGCAACAGAAACACAGAAGGGCAAAAGAAAGCTCTTTGTAGATGAAACACCAGAAGAAGGTTTAAACCTCAGCTCAGAGGAAAATTTTAAACTAAATGTTATCAGTGTTATTCTAGATACAGTTGCAGGAAACCAAATTACAAAGTATGCTGAATAGGTAACATGATGGACACATTTGATTCCTTATGGAACTACATAAGCCTAAATGATTCTACACTATCACAGCACATAGAGAACATGGCATCTTTGAGCAGTGTTTAGACTGGATCAGATGTACTTTCCGCTCCAATTGAACCATAGTGAGGAGGTCCTCCAGGATGTAGCACATGTCAGAAGAACAAGAATATACAATAAATATTTAAAATAGGAGCAAATTTGCTAATGTACCTTCCACACACCCCAAGTGGAATGATTGTCATAGATGTGAAAAGAGTCAAAAAAGTTTTTAAACATATTTTTATTTATAAGGTAATAAACACTGAATAGAAGAATCATTTTACAACACTTATTTACAATCTTTGGATTACTGCACTGAATTTGTACAGAAATTAGATTGTACTAATATTCACATTGTTTTTTTATATTATTAGTAAAATGTATGCACAAGCATGCACCCCTCCCCCCCCCCCTCTGCCTACCACCCACACACACACACACACACACACACACACACAAACAGACTCACCCCAATTGTTTCTACTAAGAAATTCATCAATGGAGTAGAAAGAGTTGACCACAAATAAATCCTTTAGGCTCCTCTTAAACTGAAGTTTATGGCTACTGGCAAATTATTGAAAATTTGTGTACCTGAATAATGGACACCTTTCTGGACCATTTAAGTGACATTAAATCTTTGTGAAGGTTACATGTAGTATTGATCCCATGAACTGAGCTGTTGGTTTGAAAAAGAGATATATTTTTAACAATATACAGGGTGAAATTTTTTTTTTTTTTTTTTTTTTTTTACAAACATTCGATATGCAAACCATGAGTGACCTGGCAGACATCAATACGGTAATTGAATTCTTGCCATACCTGTCCCAGCATCGCACTGTCGACTGTGGCAGTCTCTTCCCGTATTCTCTCCAGAGCTCTGCTACATCACGTGGTAGAGGCAGCACATACACCAGATCTTTAATGAGTCCCCACAGATTAAAGTCACATGGAGTGAGATCTAGTAATCGAGGAGGCCATTTCATGAAACAGCGATACATCTTCTGTAGCATGAGCAATCCATCGATGCGGAAGCTCCGTGTTCAGGTACCCACGAACTTCGTGATGAAAATGGGGTGGAGTACCATCCTGCTAGAAGATGAATGGAGAGTCTGTTTGCATCCGAGGCATCAGTCATTGCTGCAACTTGTCCAATTAGGTATATCCAGTGATAGTGCCCTCGGCGAAGAAGAATGGCCTGTACAGTTTTAGACGTGACAAGGCACAAAGAACATTTACTTTTGAGGAATCACGCTCGAATTCAATGCATTCGTGTGGATGCTTTGTACTCCAGATTCAACAGTTGTGCTTGTTCATTTTCCCATTAGTGTGAAAAGTGGCTTCATCACTAATTTAAGCAATCAGTAATGCCTTCCTCATTCAGTTGTTGCAACTGTGAACAAAACTCAAAATGCTTGCCTTTGTCGTTATCATTGAGTTTCTGCACTAGCTCCAATTTGAATGGTTTCATAAACAGCTTCTGTCGCAGGGCTTTCCACACTGTTATTGGAGCCATTTCGATTTCACGGGATCCGCAACGCTCCAATTTCTTTGGACTCCTTATGAATGTCCCTCATATGTGCTCCAAATTCGCTTCACTCATACTGGGACGTCAGCTTCTCTTTACCAGGCACAAGCAACCCGTCATAACGAATTTGTTGTGCCAGTGGTAAATGGCCTTCCTTGTTGGTGGCTTCTTACCATACTTGGTTCTAAACATTCTGTGAATAGCTGTAGCACACTTGTTTTTATTTTCCAATCTCCAACACACAGAAAGCTCACTCTGCTCTTGAACTTGCCACGTTTGCAACTAGCACCGACTATCAGCAAATTACCAAACTACATTGTGGCGGTATAAATGAAAAAAAAACTTTCAGGGTTTCTCTTCAAAATGACATATGTATGATATCTGTATAACGTTTGGTTCTTGTGGAATAAATAATTGAAAGTGTTCCCAGACTTTATGTACACCCCATATATTGGGAAGAAGCAGTAATATTCCTAGTTCCCTAAACAGGCCTGAGCTGGATGTTCGTAAGCAGAGTGTGAAAGAAGAGACTTTACAGTTAAAAAAAAGATTCATGCCGCTAGTTTTGGGTCTGGCTTGTTTAGCCACTTCCCTCTATGTGCCCTCTCAATGCTCTTCATAACTGCAGTTTTAATAACGTGTTTCCAGATGTAATGGTAACCTTATGGATTTTCTGCTTTTCGCCTGTTACTGTTGTACAAGCACAGCGGTCACGGGACATTCTTGGAGAACTACTACGGGGCAAGAGCAGCTTGTTGAATTAACTATGATCACAATAGTCAGAATGAGGCTGCTCGTTAGATTACACTGGAATAAAAAAAAAAAAAAGACACATCTGAAGAAGCTAGAAAGAAAGTATAGATTTGTAAAGTATAGACTTTATGTAAAGTGTGAGCATTAAATTTTTTTTTTTTTTTTTTTTTTTTTTTTTTTTTTTTTTTTTTTTTTTTTTTTTAAAAAGGTGTTATTTGATTATTTTGTGCATTAAAATTTTTCAGGCTTTATCTAAACATCAAATGTTAAAAAGTAAAAAAAAATGGGAAGGGGCCTAAGAACACTTAACTGGGGCCTGAAAATCCAGTGCCGGCCCTGCTCACTGTCTGGACTACAATTGAGTTCTCCTCGAATCAAGGCAACTTGTACACATGACAACACTGTACAAAAACACCTGAAGAGTAGATCAGCCAACAAAATATTGTTTGCTAAAGGAAACTGTCAACTCTTCCAAGGAACTTCAAAACATACCATGAATTAATTACAGTATGAGAACCTCAGAAATTATTAATGTCTCATGGTTAGGGTTCACAGTTGTGTAGAATTTTTTGAAAGACATTGTGTCCGACATGGACTGTAGAAAATTATTTATATCACTTCACTACTACTATTTCAGCCTTTGGGCCATTATTCAGTGGTACTGCAAATGCTAGGACATATACAAAACATAAAGCTCAGGGCCTATATATATAGTCACACAGACACACTGTCACTTACATTTTACTTCAACACATTTCAGATTTTTAAAATACTGAGATATGTATACATGTCATCGTCAAAGTTGAGCAGTAACATCAAATGATGCAAAACTCTGTTAATTGTGAAATGATGTAAATTATGTAACCTTTTGCCAGTGTTACCATACTTAACACAAATCACTATAAATTGATATTCTAAGACACTATTTACACGTGAACAGAGGCCATTGGTGTAAAAATAAATTCTTCAGTCATATTTTCTGTGCTTATCAGAGATGGCATATTACAGAGATAACACTTGTAAGCTTAATATCAATGTCATTTTACATCTCTTGACAATATACAGTTTCTATGTGATAATCTACATCCATACTCCGCAAGCCACCTGACGGTGTGTGGCGGAGGGTACCCTGAGTACTTCTATCGGCTCTCCCTTCTGTTCCAGTCTTGTACTGTTCGTGGAAAGAAGGATTGTCGGTATGCCTCTGTGTGGGCTCTAATCTCTCTGATTTTATCCTCATGGTCTCTTCGCGAGATATACGTAGGAGGGAGCAATATACTGCTTGACTCCTCGGTGAAGGTACGTTCTCGAAACTTCGACAAAAGCCCGTACCGAGCTACTGAGTGTCTCTCCTGCAGAGTATTCCACTGGAGTTTATCTATCATCTCCGTAACGCTTTCGCGATTACTAAATGATCCTGTAACGAAGCGCACTGCTCTCCGTTGGCTCTTCTCTATCTCTTCTATCAACCCTATCTGGTACGAATCCAACACTGCTGAGCAGTATTCAAGCAGTGGGCGAACAAGCTTACTGTAACCTGCTTCCTTTGTTTTCGGGTTGCATTTCCTTAGGATTCTTCCAGTGAATCTCAGTCTGGCATCTGCTCTACCGACGATCAACTTTATATGATCATTCCATTTTAAATCACTCCTAATGCATACTCCCAGATAATTTATGGAATTAACTGCTTCCAGTTGCTGACCTGCTATTTTGTAGCTAAATGATATGGGATCTATCTTTCTATGTATTCGCAGCACATTACACTTGTCTACATTGGGATTCAATTGCCATTCCCTGCACCATGCGTCAATTCGCTGCAGATCCTCCTGCATTTCAGTACAATTTTCCATTGTTACAACCTCTCAATACACCACAGCATCATCTGCAAAAAGCCTCAGTGAACTTTCGATGTCATCCACAAGGTCACTTATGTATATTGTGAATAGCAACGGTCCTACAACACTCCCCTGCGGCACACCTGAAATCACTCTTACTTTGGAAGACTTCTCTCCATTGAGAATAACATGCTGCGTTCTGTTATCTAGGAACTCTTCAATCCAATCACACAATTGGTCTGATAGTCCATATGCTCTTACTTTGTTCATTAAACGACTGTGGGGAACTGTATCGAACGCCTTGCAGAAGTCAAGAAACACGGCATCCACCTATGAACCCGTGTCTATGGCCCTCTGAGTCTCGTGGACGAATAGCGCGAGCTGGGTTTCACACGACCGTCTTTTTCGAAACCCATGCTGATTCCTACAGAGTAGATTTCTAGTCTCCAGAAAAGTCATTATACTCTAACATAACACATGTTCCAAAATTCTACAACTGATCGAGGTTAGAGATATAGGTCTATAGTTCTGCACATCTGTTCGACGTCCCTTCTTGAAAACGGGGATGACCTGTGCCCTTTTCCAATCCTTTGGAATACAGTCATAAGATACAATGGGGGCAGGATATGAAAATTTATTTATAACAGAGGACTGTGAGTATACATACACTTGTTTAATGATCAAACTGATTTAAGAAATAGAAGATTTTTATGTGACTTCCAGTCCTTTTATAAAAGTAACATTGCGTAAGGGCACATGACCTTTTCCTATTAAATGTAGGTATACTGGCCTAACATTTTGTAGATATGTCTGTTCCTTTATTTTACAATATGTTTGATGCTTAGGATGTAATTATTAAATAACATCAGAGACTGATACGTGCTACCATTTTTATTTTCATCTTTATCTTATATTTAGAATTTCTTATCTTACATGATATATTAGCTCTTCATAAATTCTGTGTATCAAGTTTTGTAAGTGTTTCTAAAGTTTTCTCCTGCCTTGCAATTTTATCTTTGGACTGGATTTTGTCTAATCTATTTTAGTAGTGCATCATAATATGGTTCAATAAATTCTTACATTGTTGTTGCTAATATTTTAAGTACATTGGTTTTGTATTATTACATTTACGTGTGGTTCCTATGTAATTACATTATTTTTCCGATGTTAGAGATCAGTAAAAAGACATACCCTGTTTTTATGAGGGTGACATTTTGTTACATGAGTTCTCAATTTGTTGTCCCGCACTCTAGGCTGTTTTCACAGGCAAGCATTTTGTGCCTTCTGTACTTTTCCATCTGTGATATTTAAGATTACTATTCCCAGGTTCTGCATGAGCACCCAAGTCACTGTGAGACCTTTGCAACTTATGACTATATCATCACATAGAAAGCTTTATACTGTCAAAAGATGTAAAAGGATGTTACGATATGAAGCTTGTAGTTGTTATCACTGGAATGTACTATTTATGATAAGTGCACAAAAAGATATTACTTGTGAATGTATTTAGATGCCAGCAGCCTCGGTTTACATCTAAACAGTGTGTTAGGACATTGGTTTATAATGTTTGTGTTAAGGATGTTCACACTGGCAACTGTTTGTGTAATTTACATCATTGCACAATGACCAGAACATCGCCCTTATTTGGTGTTACTATATTTCTACAGTGAAAAGACTTAGCTTTGACGATGACATGTACACAGGTCTGAAGATTTTAAAAGTCTGACATTTACTGAAGCAGAATGTGATACTGTTTTCACTTTTTTTTATGTACTACTGTCTGATGGCCTGTTTGTACGACTCCTCATTTTTTTAAACATACTACTGTCTGATGGCCTGTTTGTGCAACTCCATATATAAGCCCTGTGCTTCATGTTTAGGGTATCTTTTAGCTTCTGCAGTACCATTTGATAATAGTCCAAATGCCAAAATTGCAATAGTGAAGTGAAATAAATAATTTTATGCAGTAAATGGCAAATGTGATGTGCTGAAAAAAATCTTAAATAATGTTGCTGCTCATTGGTTTGTTACAGGCACCCTTAAAAGACTCAACTGAGCGTGTAGTGCCTATTGTCCAGACAAATAAACCAGCTGTCACAAAAGCAGGACATGAGAATCCAGATGATAAGCAGGTCCAGACAAATAAACCAACTGTCACAAAAGCAGGACATGAGAATCCAGATGATAAGCAGGAGAAAATGGAAGCATAAATAATTAACTTTATGTGAAGTATTACTCCGTTTGAAAGATTCCATTTTCTGGAATAAAAAGACTGATTGTACTTTCCATTATTTACCTTTTTATTTATTTCTTCTACTGCAACTGTAAGACTGGCTTCACCAGATTTGAGTAATGTACTTTTTTAAGAACATTTTATGAATAAAGCACAGATAATTAAAGAGAGTGTTATTTTTTATTTTCTCTGTTACACTTATTGGGCATATTAAAAGCAGGAAGAGAGAACTTCAAAACTGAATCCTGTTCATGACATTTTACTTGTAACAAAATTATTTAAGAAGAAATTTTCAGTGACTCGCTTTAAATAATTGACACACAAATATTTCTGAAAGGAATTTACACACAAAAGAAACATTTTTGTACTATCAAATATCTTCAGTTGTATCAGTACAGGACATTACTTAAGAGTACAAAGTAGGTAGGAAATAACAGGAAGATTTCTTAAAATTTTCTTTGGTTTAGTGTGACACTGAACTGAACTGTCTGAAGAGAGCAATTTCCAAAATGCATAGACTTTTGTTTGGCAGAATTCATGGTAGACATCTTAACTGAATCTAATGTGAAAATAAACATTTTCTCTATTTAGAAATACTACTTTTTGGCAATTCTAAATGTGAATGTTGTTTTCTATCCAACTACTAATGTTCTCAAGATTGATTTTTTTTTTTTTAATTTTTTATGAGGTAAAACTTTTATTCGTGTAAATAACCTAAAAAATCATATATGCCTAGAGCCATAAGAAAAATTAATCTATTATGCTTACCTATTATAGACTCATAAGTAAAACTTAACAAGTGGTGAAACTGCATTGAAACTCAACACCTGAGGAACCTGGGGTGAAGTTCTTTTGTGAACAAACATTTGTAAAGGCAGCAAGAATGTGACTGAACAAACACAGCAACACTGTGACACAGTCAATGCAGCAACAATTATGTATAACAGTCTAGTATTGGTATGAAGAAATGATTGCAGTGTCTGTATGTTAACTTATGAATTAGTCCTGGAGGCCACAAATGTTGAGGGGAAAGTTCCTGTAGATTAAATACAGGATTAAAGGAAACCACTCACCAAAAAGCAGCAGGGTCCTTGATAGGCACCCTCTGGATCATCAAATGATAACTCCGAAAGTAGCAAAGTTTCTTTTGTGTTTGCCAAACGGCAGCTCAATGCTTCTGCTTTTTGAGGACTTGTATCCTGTACTCCTCATGTAGGCCACAGTTCTTTTTGTTGCATCAGGCACTTGAAATCATTACAGTTGTTACTGCGAAAATGTTGCACATTTAAACTGGGTGAATTGAAGAAATTTAGCTTGTATGTTTTAGGAATGTATCTCAGAAATTTTAAGTGGAAAAATAATCATTGCCAAGGCTAGCAGAGTTTATAAAATTCTGAAAGGACATCTGATAAACAGTATTTGTGGTCACCATGATAAGACACAAGGTGGTTAGCCAGTTCTTACTATTAAAGAAGAAGAGGCTTTACTGATGGGACTTCTCAGTTGTGAAAACTGGGAATTTTTGCTTTCTGCGATGGATGTATTCTTTCCAGATCCAAACTCCAAATCAGTATGAATGGGTGCTAGTTCAGTACTGCTCCAAGAAAACAATTAAACACAACATCAGAAAAGTTCTTACAAAATACCAAGGACAACTTACATTCCTGCACAGAAATGAGTCTTTTTTGGTGTCACCAGTAATTAATGACAATGACACAATCGAAACCTGACAATGCCAGTAGTTGCTGGAAAGGGTAATTTTTCTTTTGATGTTGACATTTCAGGGTTTATTGTTCAGTGATCATGTTTTTTGTGTGTTTCTTTGGAATTTCATAACAACTTCAGGTGAAACACACTTAGTCGAATAATATAGTTAATCGAGTTAGATAGTCAACAACTTGCAAACAGTTAGGGATGGGTTTAACACATTTTGAAACTAATGAAAAAAAGAGTACTATTGTCGAGAATCAGGGTTTTCACCCTGACTAGAACCGCACCTGAGTGACACACCTCGTAATGGTTGCTTCAGTGTGTTGCTAGAGGGGATTGTGAGTCTTGAATGAAGCCAATGGTGACATCAGCACCCAAAGTGAGCTAGGTATGGTCAAGCTGAATGTTATAAAGATGGTCTAGTGTAGTCTGTTGTTGCCCCTGGGGGTAGTGAACGTTGACTGAGTAATGATGTACAAAGAATAACGTGGGAGTGCATGTGAGAACAGAGTATGGACAAACGTACAGAAACATCAAACACATCACACATTATTACTCATAATACCATGCGGGAAAACCGTTGGCATTCATAACAGCGTCTCAGAATGGATAAATACAGATCATGTATGATTTTTAAGGGAATCTTATACCATTCTTCCTGCAAAATAATGGCAAGTTATCCTAATGTTGATGGAGGTGGATAGCAATCACGCACCACAAAGGATCAATAATATTGAGATCTGATGACAGGGGTGGGCAGGTGAGATGCGACACTTCATCCAAGTGCTCACAAAAACCAGTTCTGGACGATGTGAACTTTGTTAACAGGAGCCCTGTCATCTTGGAACACTGCATCTCCAATGGGGAACCAATATTGTTCCACTGGATGGAGCTGATCAGCCACAATGGTCACATAATCCTTGGCTGTAATGCAGCCTTGCAGAGTAACCACTGGGTCCATGGAACATCTCAATATGGCTGCCAAAATCAGCATTGAACCCACATCATGTTTCACTCTTCGATCATCACATGAGATGATGTACACCAGTTGTAAACTCTATCAGAAGTTGTAAACAGTGCAAAGCAAGACTCAAACGACGAATTGACGTCCCTCTATTGCTCTGTAGCCTATGTTTCCTCACACTGGCATGAGGTTATTCTGTTACAGTAATTTGCATTACTGCAAATGAGTGGTTTTGAAATTCCAGCTCGCCATGCAGTTTGCAGCTTATGGAACTTCCTTCGTGTTATTTTCGTGTTGACAGAGTTCGCAAGTGTGAATTCAGTTCTGCAGTGACTTTTGCAATTGTTACCTTCTTACTTATCGTCACATTCTCTCAATGTTATTCTGTCACGATCACTAAAACGTACACTGGTATCCAAAATTAAAGTAGCAAGTTTTTGCAAGGTTGCGTTTATTTTGCAGCAAAACAGTACTAACAGGTGATAGTAAAGTAGAAACGATGTAAAGAGTACAGAACATAAACAACTGCAACATGTGTAACGATAGACGAAAATGTTCTTCATTTTTCCAACTTAATGGATTTGCACACACATTCCGACAACTGATTAATGTGTTCGGTATGGGGTATGACCACCTCTGACAACAATACAAGCCTGACAACGACGGAGAATGCTATGAATGATGTTACCAGTCTCATGTTGGGGCAGTAACTCGCATTCTTTCTCCAGAGCTGCTCACAAATGTTGGAGAGTGATTGGTGGATGCTGACGTAATGCAACCTGTCTCCCTAGTGCATCCCTGACGTGCTCTATGGGATTCAAATCAGGAGAGCGAGCAGGCCACGCCATGCATGCAATATCTTCTATTTCAAGAAAACGTCAATCTTCTGTGCTAGGAGGTCGAGCATAATCGTCCATAGTTACGAAGTCTGGGTCCACTGCACCTTGCAACAACCACACATGATTTTCCAAGATCTCTTCACTATGCCTGTCAGCATTTAAACCTTGCTGATTCACCCACACAATTTCATGAAAGGGGATTCGAGTGGTCCTTGCCCACACCATTATAGATCCTCTTCGTTATCAGTTCTTTCTATTATGTTTGGGACCCGAAATCCTGTTCCACATTCCCTCCAGATGTGAATCCATCTAGAATCACTCACCAGACCAAATCGGGACTCATCCGTGAAAAGAATATTGGCCCACTGTTCGACCGTCCAGGTAGCATGTTGACGACTCCACTCTAGACGTTCCCTCCTGTGAAGAAGCGTCAGAGGTACACATACAGCAGTCTCCAACACCAAAGGCCACTCTGCCGAAGCCTTCTGTACACAGTTTGTGTTCAATGATGGCGCAAGGTCAGATGCCAGTCGCCGTGCAGTGCTGAGACGGTACCATCGTGCCCTTACAACCAAATGACGACCCTCTCTTTTGGATGTCGAACATGTTCAGCCCTGCACTGGCCTTTAGGATATAGTTTCAGTCTGTATAAACTGTCGCCACATACAATAAGCAACAGAACGATTCACATTAAGCTATCGAGCCACACAAGTTTGCAGCTTTCCTGCTTCCATTCTTCCTATGGCCCCCACTGCACTTCTCTGTGCCATACTGCACCGTCTGTGACTGTGTACACAGTGATTGTGGATGTGGGACTAGGTGGCAAACACTGCCCCCTTTGATATGTGTTGTGACGTCACCGATGCCGTGGTTGTTCGTTGACCGTAATTCCGTCTTCCGTGTAGAACATCTACTGACAGTGTGTACGATTACATCGTGGAATAGACACAGGACGTGGATAAAACGGTTTGTTACTTTAATTTTGGACACCAGTGTACTTTCGTCAGCGTTGTGACTTAGTGATGGATGTTTTTTCGCTTTCTCTGTATGTGGTTTAAATCTTCTATCAGGTGTCTCTTGGAGCAACAAACACTTCGGCTGCCTTGGTTATAGAAGCACCCACTACACGAGCACCAACAATTTGCTCGTGTAATGAGTTCACAGTTTTTCGAACACATACTGAGCACATGCAACAGGTGCCACTTGTGGTCAAATACAACAGAGAAATCTACAGCTGTAATCTACGTTTATGTTCAGGCATGCATTTCTCGCAGTGTTGCCACATTTTTGAGCAACCCCTGTATAATGAGGCTAGATATCAATGACGAAAGCACGCCGTGGATGGTAGAAGGACGGAATCATCGGCAAGTCGAAGGATAGAGTGTCAATGAGCGAGGAGTCAGTGGAAACGATGTAGGTTGTATATGGAGGCCAGCCTCGTAACTGAAGCCTAATTAGGTGACGAATATTTTAACACATCACCGTGCCAGGCATGACCGACACTTACAGGAATCAGTGCTACAAGATTTTTTTTCTTTTAGCCACTCACGGTACAGAATCAACGCAATGCGTGTTCTGCTGGACAGTCCTAGGTTCGGGACTGACGGGCGCGGACCGCAGAGGGAACATCTAGAACCGCAGCGGACCGAAAATGGAACGGCAACGCTCCAGCAGATCACAATGAGCGGGAGAGGACCACAGGGGGAATGCCAAGTACCACAGACTGGATTCCAAACGCTCCAGGCCGAAGATGGAACATCCAGGAGTGTGTCTGGCAGCCGCGGACCGCAAAGAGAACACCCAGGACTGCAGTGAACGGTAAAGGGAACGGCAATGCTCCACAAGGTCGCAGCGAGCGGACGCGGACCACAGAGGGAGCGCCTGGTGAAAGAGGAAGGCCACAGGCATAAATACTGGACCAGGTCCACTCGATGAATTCATTCCCGCTCAGGCTGTGGAGAGTTAAGCATCGCTGTTGTCGCTGTTGGCACTCGAGATGTCGGGTCGTGGAAGGGGACGCAAAGCTGCTGCCTTGGCGGAGTTGCTGCTCACGCTAGCAGGAACATCCGGCAAGAAGAAGAGAAAGACTGCAGCGCAGTGCTTTCGCTGCCAAAAGCTTGACCACTTCGCCAAGCACTGCAGCGACACAGTTGCGTGCTTGAAGTGTGCGCAAGCACATGACACATGCGACTGCAAGAAGCAGGACATCCGCTGTACCTGCGTCAACTGCGGCGGCGCACACGCGGCCAACGCCCGTTCCTGCGCCTACAGGAGAAATTGGCGCGGACCGGAGAAGAAGACGCAGAAGCAAGTGACCACCACACACACGAAGAGGTGGTCTCTTGCACAGAAGACGCCGTCCAGAGGCGTCTAAATGACGCTGTACAAGAAGCCATGTCCGCCTTCAAATCCGCTATGGCGGAAGAGAGAGCGGCCATGTTGGCGGAACTGGGCGAGAGGCTCGGCGTCAGATTGCTGTGCTGACGCAGGAACTTCGCTCAGCCAAAGAAGACTCCGCCACAAGAGAAGACACCACCACCCAGACGACTCCTGCACGAGAGAAGGAGTTCGCAACGGTGGCCACGCAGACCGACGAGCCTGCCGAAGGGGAGCCGACACAGCACTAGAACAAGGACACCGAAGCAGCTGCACAAGGAGAAGAAGAGTGGGAAGAAGTCCCATTCCTCCCACTTTCAGACACGTACAGTGCTGTAATGAAGAAGATCGCTGGCTCGCTTCGAGACGGCACATACCCCCACCACGAGAACCCCTATCCTTTCGTTCCACCAAGCCATCCTAAACCTCCTCTCCCACATCAACCACTTGGCTATCCAGAAGGCCTTATTGGTCTTTCCAGGGAGGATTCCAATCTGATTGATTCCTACCCTATCTTCACAGAATCGCAGATGCGCTGTATAATCATTTCTCTGGTTAACGGAGAATATGATAAAGCAGGATACGTTACGCACGATATCCCCCTCAGCAACGAGTAAGAATAAAAAGAAAAATCGTCACATCGACAAGCACAAGAAATATATCATCGGCACACCTTGCCAGTCCAGATATAACCAACAGTCCAGAAAGAAGATTCAACAAGATTCTCAGGGGAGTAAAGGCCAACAGGCCACAAACTTCCTCTCGAACTTCCTCACAGTGAGGAAAGTCATAAAGGAGCAGTGACTCGATGAGTAGGTTGCAGCTGAGCAGCGGAGGCGCGCGCATATCTGGTGAAGCGCGCTACCTGCTCTAGGCGTGAAGAAGAGCTGCGAAGCCGTGTTCTGACTGTGACGCAACGCTAGTGCAAATTGTCGTGTGTCGTTATTACGACTCTGCAAATTTGTCATGTCCTCTAGCGTCACAGTATGGGCAGAAACGCACAGAAAAAGAAGACAGTCGTTGAGAAGAAGCCGCCGACGCCGCAACCCAGTAGGATTGCGGACGGAAGCGTGAAGAACATCATGTAGCTGTCCCCCCTCTGTACATCCAGTGCAGTAGGGGATCGTGGACAGAGATATATGATGTTATAGGCAGCTGCTGCAGCGAAGAGGTTGGCGTCGAGTCACTTGACTCAGGCGCTATCATTCAACTGCAGGCAGCGAGTGCGGCTGACCACCACGCACTGAAAAGCGCTGTGGCCGCCCACATTGTGGATCCACCCAGCGTGGAGAAGACGACCGCGCCAAGACAGCGCGAGAAGCAATCCGAGGCCCTGATCAGGGGGCTGCCTTGGATTTTCGACGAGGAGACAGTCCAGGAAGGGCTGACACGAGCAGGATACCCGGGTGCAACTATCAAGCTGCACAACCGGACGAACAGGAAGAAGCCGCCGTTGTTCAACGTCGTAGTGGGTACTGCGACGGACGGCGGCGACATCTTTGGGTTAAGGAAGCTTCTACGCTTCCCTGTGACAGCAGAAGCTCTCCCCCTGGGCATGGACCCTGAGCCACAGTGCTACAGGTGCCAGGCTGAGGGACATGTGGACGAATCAGCGCGGTGCGTGAAGTGCGCTGGCGCGCACGACACCCGCGCATGTGACAGACGAAGAGAAGCAGCGCCCACCTGTGCTCGCTGCGGCGGGCCACACATGGCCAATTGGCATGGTTGCCCGGCTTTCACCGGTGGTGGTTGCACTGGCGAAAAGGCACAACCTTAAGCCGTCGGCACACGGACCGTGCATCCGAACGTTGAGCGTTGAGCGTGCCGAGTTTCTGACGTCGCAGCATGGAATAGCACGCTCGCGAGTCTTTCCGAACGTGCAGAGCAATATCTGGCATGTCAGATATTCTGAGTGTACGTCTGAGCGTCGACCAATGACATGGCACAACGCCACCTACGTCACAAGCACGCCGTCTCCCTTCAGTACAGAGTTGTGGGCGCCATATTGGCATTCATTTCAAGTCTATATGTATATATGTCGTTCCGAGCACCAGCAAATTCAGAATCACTGCAAAACCCGTTGTTAACTGTGTGATTCGTTCCAATAAAATAATGAGAAACATCATACATCATATTCGTGGCAAGAGAATTATTATAACTTTCGTATAATGAGAGTAGGCTATTTGAAGGCAGCGACACGCTGAAGAGCCACCCAAAACACAGTATTCTTGGTACAATTTGTTATAATTAAATTTCAGTTAGTTAAAAATATCTACGATTAAGGTTTCTAGCGAGAGGCAAGACACTATGATTAGAGGACAAACGTGTGATTTTTGTTTAGCGTAATGAATAGCGTCACTGTCTATCAGACTGCCGGCACGGTAGCTCAGCATGTTCGGTCAGAGGGTTAGCTGCCCTCTGTAATAAAAAAAAACTGTGTTAATCGATCAACAACGAACTTAAACGGGTGTCTTATGACGTCCGCCCCGAGCAGATGCAACGAACCAAACCGAACAAAATGAGATTTAACAAAAAAAAATCAGTGCGTAATTTCGTAGAGGCGGAGGTTCACATCCTAACACAACCAATTTTTTTCCCTAACATTCGCGTTTTTATTAGGTTCTGATACTTTATTATTAGTTTAATATAAGTATAGACTATAATATTTGATGTTATGTAAATACAAGTTCACCTTTTTTTTTGAGGGGTGACTGTTCGATTGACTTAATCTAAAGGAGAGCTTACGCTACTTGTATAAAGATATTTTGCTCCTTCTTCTTTTACGGTTCGTAACTCACATGTTGCAAAGATTCTGCTACTGGGTAGAACAGTGATCAAGTAAGACTGACCTTGGGGTTTTACTAAAATGTGGGAATGATGAAATAATGTTTATCTTACGCGGAGAAGCATTCCAAATTTGTAACGCACTGTTTGTAACGGAACTTTTCTATGCCTGTGTCCTTATTGATTGGACATGGTACTTTCCTTTTCGTGGACGATGGAAGAAATGTGCATTTTAATAGAGCTAACGTGGGAATTTTACGCGCTCCCGTTGAGTAAACAGTGTGATTAACGAACTAGAAACATCCCTCAGCTGTCGCTGGAGTGCGTTGCGATCACGTGTACCACGTTGGGGTCCACGTCCCGTATGCACAAGTCGCATCATTCCTGAGCTGACAGCAGCACGTTGAACTTGGCACGCTCAACGTTAACAGTGTGTTACAAAATTGGAATACTTCTCCACATAAGATAAACAATATCTCATCATTCCCACATTTTAGTAAAGCCCCAAGGTTAGTCTTACTTGATCACTGTTCCTACCCAGTAGCAGAATCTTTGCAACATGTGAATTACGAAGCGTAAAAGAAGAAGGAGCAAAATATCTTTATACAAGTAGCGTAAGCTCTCCTTTAGATTAAGCCAATCGAACAAAGTCACCCCTCAAAAAAAGGTGAACTTGTATTTACATAAAATCAAACATTATTGTCTGTACTTATATTAAACTAATAATAAAGTATCAGAACCTAATAAAAACGTGAATGTTATGAAAAAAATTGTTGTGTCAGAATGCGAACCACCGCCCCAACAAAAAAACTGTTTATTATACAGTGACGCTATTCATTACGCTTTTTTTTAAAAAAGAAATCTCATTTTGTTCGTTGAGTCTGCTCGGGGCGGACGTTGCAAGACACCCGTTTCATTTCGTCGTTGGTCCATAACCTCAGTTTTTTTTATCACAGAGGGCAGCTAACCCCCTGACCGAACACGCTGAGTTACCGTGCCGGCTTACGCTAAACCAACATCACATCTTCTGTATCTAATCATAGTATCTTACCTCTTGCTAAAAACTTTAATCGTAGATATTTTACTAACTGAAATTTAGTTATAAGACATTGTACCAAGAACAATGCGTTTTGGGTGGATCTTCAGTGTGTCGCTGCCTTCAAATAGCCTGGAACGAATCACACAGTTAACAACGGGTTTTGCAGTGATCCTCAATTTGCTGGTGCTCGGAACGGCATATATACGTATAGCCTTGAAATGAATGCCAATATGACGCCTCACAACTGTACTGAAGGGTGACGGCGTGCGTGTGACGTAGATGGCGTTGTGCCATCTCATTGGTTAACGCTCAGACGCACGCTCAGAATATCTGACATGCCAGATATTGCTCTGCACGTTCGGAAAGACTCCCGAACGTGCTATTCCACGCTATGACGTGAGAAACTCGGCACGCTCAACGGTCAACGTTCGGATGCACGGTCCGTGTGCCGACGGCTTAACGATGTGAGCCGCAGCGAGTCGAGCAGCAGAGTACACTGCTCCCACTGGCAACAGGCGGCCGGAATATCGCTCCAGTGAGAGTGGGGCGGGGGACCGGCCGCCGACGGCGGCTGAGCAGGCGCCGCAAGTACAGGAGATGCGCGTCGTGCTGGCGGCCGCGGCGGAGGAGGCGATTGCGGCCTTCAAAGCCGCCACGGAAGAGGACAGGGCGGCCTTCAGGGCCAACCTGACCGCAGAGACGACGGAGGCATGCAACCTCGTTCTCAGATGGCCCGAGAAATCCGGGCAGACGCAGCAGGTGGAGAAGAGACGTCAGCCGCCGCTCCCCCGGCGGAGCAGCCGGCGGCAGGACACAACGCGGCGGACACACCGAGGAGGGAGAAGACGGAACGCGCCGCAACGACACCAAAGCCCATCGGCTCCGAGTAGCTCTGCTCCGACGAGTGGGCAAGCGTTGCGATAAGGACGCTCAAGGACTTGGGCTACGTCATCCACAACACGGGGAAGACGCAGCCACGGCCCTCATTGAGCCTCTCTGCACGGCCGACGAGCGAGGAGTGGTGCCGCTACGCGGTCACTCGTCTCCGAGCACTTGACTACGACGCGCGCCCGCCAGACGCCGATGGACGGCCTGGGCCCTAGCCCGCGCGATGTCATCACTGACAGCGCGGTAGGGGCTCTCACATCACAAATTGCAGCAATTGATCTCTTACGACGAATCTTGGCATGACACGGTATCCGGTTGCATGATACCCGCTTCTAACATAACCTACCCTTGCATGACCTATCGCAGTCAGCAAGACATCCGCTACTGCTCTTACTACCCGACCTAACTATCGCAGAGGTTTTTTTTCCCCTTGGCGCTTGGGCACTTTTTTCCCTCTGCCATTAAAACCGCTACCCTTCGTTCGATTTTCGACCCAATCTATCACCAGATGAGCGCGTATAAATGGCTAACCTTAGCCAGACGTACGCAAACATCGCAGTACCCACATCCTGCGACACCTCACTTTGGTGAAAACTAACCCTTATGCAGAGATGGCAGGCCGAAGTGGCCGTGCGGTTAAAGGCGCTGCAGTCTGGAACCGCAAGACCGCTACGGTCGCAGGTTCGAATCCTGCCTCGGGCATGGATGTTTGTGATGTCCTTAGGTTAGTTAGGTTTAACTAGTTCTAAGTTCTAGGGGACTAATGACCTCAGCAGTTGAGTCCCATAGTGCTCAGAGCCATTTGAACCAGAGATGGCAGTAGACCTATTGAGTTGGCCGTCATTCCGGTGTGGGCGTGGAGGGGCTCCACCTCTTTGAAAAAAACTCGATGAGTTGTATCAGGTCGCACCTGATGAAGGTAACGAGTTTTTTGTTGTTGTGGTCTTCAGTCCTGAGACTGGTTTGATGCAGCTCTCCATGCTACTCTATCCTGTGCAAGCTTTTTCATCTCCCAGTACCTACTGCAACCTACATCCTTCTGAATCTGCTTAGTGTATTCATCTCTTGGTCTCCCTCTACGATTTTTACCCTCCACGCTGCCCTCCAATACTAAATTGGTGATCCCTTGATGCCTCAGAACATGTCCTACCAACCGATCCCTTCTTCTGGTCAAGTTGTGCCACAAACTTCTCTTCTCCCCAATCCTATTCAATACTTCCTCATTAGTTATGTGATCTACCCATCTAATCTTCAGCATTCTTCTGTAGCACCACATTTCGAAACCTTCTATTCTCTTCTTGTCCAAATTATTTATCGTCCATGTTTCACTTCCATACATGGCTACACTCCATACGAATACTTTCAGAAATGACTTCCTGACACTTAAATCTATACTGGATGTTAACAAATTTCGCTTCTTCAGAAACGCTTTCCTTGCCATTGCCAGCCTACATTTTATATCCTCTCTACTTCGACCATCATCAGTTATTTTGCTCCCCAAATAGCAAAACTTCCTAATCTAATTCCCTCAGCATCACCCGACTTAATTAGACTACATTCCATTATCCTTGTTTTGCTTTTGTTGATGTTCATCTTATATCCTCCTTTCAAGACACTGTCCATTCCATTCAACTGCTCTTCCAAGTCCTTTGCTGTCTCCGACAGAATTACAATGTCATCGGCGAACCTCAAAGTTTTTATTTCTTCTCCATGAATTTTAATACCTACTCCGAATTTTTCTTTTGTTTCCTTTACTGCTTGCTCAATATACAGATTGAACAACATCGGGGAGAGGCTACAACCCTGTCTTACTCCCTTCCCAACCACTGCTTCCCTTTCATGTCCCTCGACTCTTATAACTGCCATCTGGTTTCTGTACAAATTGTAAATAGCCTTTCGCTCCCTGTATTTTACCCCTGCCACCTTTAGAATTTGAAAGAGAGTATTCCAGTCAACATTGTCAAAAGCTTTCTCTAAGTCTACAAATGCTAGAAACGTAGGTTTGCCTTTCCTTAATCTTTCTTCTAAGATAAGTCGTAAGGTCAGTATTGCCTCACGTGTTCCAGTGTTTCTACGGAATCCAAACTGATCTTCCCCGAGGTTGGCTTCTACTAGTTTTTCCATTCGTCTGTAAAGAATTCGTGTTAGTATTTTGCAGCTGTGACTTATTAAACTGATAGTTCGGTAATTTTCACATCTGTCAACACCTGCTTTCTTTGGGATTGGAATTATTATATTCTTCTTGAAATCTGAGGGTATTTCGCCTGTTTCATACATCTTGCTCACCAGATGATAGAGTTTTGTCAGGACTGGCTCTCCCACGGCCGTCAGTAGTTCCAATGGAATATTGTCTACTCCGGGGGCCTTGTTTCAACTCAGGTCTTTCAGTGCTCTGTCAAACTCTTCACGCAGTATCATATCTCCCATTTCATCTTCATCTACATCCTCTTCCATTTCCATAATATTGTCCTTAAGTACATCGCCCTTGTATAGACCCTCTATATACTCCTTCCACCTTTCTGCTTTCCCTTCTTTGCTTACAACTGGGTTTCCATCTGAGCTCTTGATATTCATACAAGTCGTTCTCTTATCTCCAAAGGTCTCTTTAATTTTCCTGTAGGCGGTATCTATCTTACCCCTAGTGAGATAGACCTCTACATCCTTACATTTGTCCTCTAGCCATCCCTGCTTAGCCATTTTGCACTTCCTGTCGATCTCATTTTTGAGACGTTTGTATTCCTTTTTGCCTGTTTCACTTACTGCATTTTTATATTTTCTCCTTTCATCAATTAAATTCAATATTTCTTCTGTTACCCAAGGATTTCTACTAGCCCTCGTCTTTTTACCTACTTGATCCTCTGCTGTCTTCACTACTTCATCCCTCAAAGCTACCCATTCTTCTTCTACTGTATTTATTTCCCCCATTCCTGTCAATTGCTCCCTTATGCTCTCCCTGAATCTCTGTACAACCTCTGGTTCTTTTAGTTTATCCAGGTCCCATCTCCTTAAATTCCCACCTTTTTGCAGTTTCTTCAGTTTTAATCTACAGGTCATAACCAATAGATTGTGGTCAGAGTCCACATCTGCCCCTGGAAATGTCTTACAATTTAAAACCTGGTTCCTAAATCTCTGTCTTACCATTATATAATCTATCTGATACCTTTTAGTATCTCCAGGGTTCTTCCATGTATACAACCTTCTTTCATGATTCTTAAACCAAGTGTTAGTTATGATTATGTTGTGCTCTGTGCAAAATTCGACCAGGCGGCTTCCTCTTTCATTTCTGTCCCCCAATCCATATTCACCTACTATGTTTCCTTCTCTCCCTTTTCCTACACTCGAATTCCAGTCACCCATGACCATTAAATTTTCGTCTCCCTTCACAATCTGAATAATTTCTTTTATTTCATCATACATTTCTTCAATTTCTTCGTCATCTGCAGAGCTAGTTGGCATATAAACTTGCACTACTGTAGTAGGCGTGGGCTTCGTATCTATCTTGGCCACAATAATGCGTTCACTATGCTGTTTGTAGTAGCTTACCCGCATTCCTATTTTCCAATTCATTATTAAACCTACTCCTGCATTACCCCTATTTGATTTTGTGTTTATAACCCTGTAGTCACCTGACCAGAAGTATTGTTCCTCCTGCCACCGAACTTCACTAATTCCCACTATATCTAACTTCAACCTATCCATTTCCCTTTTTAAATTTTCTAACCTACCTGCCCGATTAAGGGATCTGACATTCCACGCTCCGATCCGTAGAACGCCAGTTTTCTTTCTCCTGATAACGACATCCTCTTGAGTAGTCCCCGCCCGGAGATCCGAATGGGGGACTATTTTACCTCCGGAATATTTTACCCAAGAGGACGCCATCATCATGTAATCATACAGTAAAGCTGCATGCCCTCGGGAAAAATTACGGCTGTAGTTTCCCCTTGCTTTCAGCCGTTCGCAGTACCAGCACAGCAAGGCCGTTTTGGTTATTGTTACAAGGCCAGATCAGTCAATCATCCAGACTGTTGCCCTTGCAACTACTGAAAAGGCTGCTGCCCCTCTTCAGGAACCACACGTTTGTCTGGCCTCTCAACAGATACCCCTCCGTTGTGGTTGCACCTACGGTACGGCTATCTGTATCGCTGAGGCACGCAAGCCTCCCCACCAACGGCAAGGTCCATGGTTCATTGGGGGGGGGGGGGGAGGGGTAACGAGTTACGCTACCGAAATATCGTGCAAGTACGACGCTGATATCCGGCAGAACACCCGACAACCCAAGATGTCCTCAAATACTTCGCAAAACAGCTTCATTGCTAAGTGCCTCAGACAAAGGAATTCTTGGGAGCAGGTTCCTCTCACGTACGTCGATGTACACGTAATTACATATTTAATCATATTCTAGCTTGCTCTATATCCTTTCTGTGAAATAATAGCTGCCAATAAAGACAAAATGTGACGAGTCAAAACCAAACTAATGCACTGATTTTTGGACAGTACGCTGTTCGTCTTTATGCCGGTGAATGCTCGCTAGTTCACGGACGAGTGATTTGCCTTGCACTAAATGGAGTAGATGGCAGGAGGGTGTGACATTACTTCAATTATATTGTCAAATCATTAATTTATTGACCGTCTGGGGAAGCGTGTTGCTGTACTTTCAATACTAGAAATAGTGACAAGTATTGCTGGTCATCACACTGTTCTCAGTATTGTCAATACATTATGAACGTGTGAGGTCACATATTGACGGTTTGACGATATTCTCCGCTCAGATGTTGACAGAGCTTCATGAACCAATCACACGGTGTCGGTGACAACTATTTATGTTGTCAATTTACCTTCGAGCATATCATACCTCGGATGCAATTTTTGAAATACTGGTAGTAGTCTTTTAAAACAAAACTACTGTCATGGGTCTATGCAAGGGTAACAATTGTATACACCACTTTAGAGCGGTCAACGGAGGATTCTCTATGAGACTGCATGCTATATAAATTTGAAAGTATAATCTTCATGAGGAAAATGTGAAAACAAGTCAAATGAGTTGCAGCAGTAAAAAAGTTTATTAAAGCCTCTTGAAGTGAGTTTAGACATCTTTGAAAACGTCACAGGTTTCCATACAGTTTTACTGATTCTGTTTGTTGATATTAGAGGACTAACCTCCAAGCACTCGACTGACCTGCCTGTCGCCAAGAATCGCGAAGTCACTCCTAACCTCTCATCGACAGCTATTGATACCTCGTTAACGCACTTCCTTCTCTATTTTATTATGTATGGACATTAATAATTCGTCGTACGGTGCAGGACTGGTCCAAAAATGATTTATGAAATCTTTTGGGAACCTGATACTGGTTTCAGTCAGTAAATTATCTTGCAACAAGTTGCTCCTATATTTCAGCCATTTTCGGTCCAATTTCCTCTTTTCGTCGTTTTCTGTTGTTACAGCTAATGTAAATGCGGCACACGCTTTCTTTTGGTCCTTCGAGAGCTTAACCCCGTAAAACCACGTTGTCAATTGCCAATACTGAGAACTATTTTGGTGGTATGTGTATTGTTCAATACATTAAAACTCGGACAAACTCGTATTGTTAATAAATATTGAACGAGTGCAGGCCTCTCTAAAGTCTGCCTCATCTGTAAGCTGGACTCCTTTCTGTGCTGCTCTCCTTGTTTAGAAAACGTCAAAGTGAATGATGTGGGGTGGCGTATCCTATAAGTACAATTATGGAGACACTTAAGTTTTGGAGGAAAAAGCATACCAGAAACAGGCTCAGACTTAGACGGTGATAATAACAAATGGTCTCTTAATACAACGACACACAGATTCAAAGTGGGGTGTTTAAGGATGAGGCGTCGTATGGATACACACAGCCAAGAGGCTGCCTGCATTCTCTAGGGATGACAGTTGACTTTGCCTGTGCCTCGGAGGGCGCATGGGGCCATAGGCACAACCCAACGAGTTAAAATGTCATAGAGTGGCTAACATACAAGTTACAGCTCTCCTTGCGGCAACTAAAGCTAACTCAGCCGCCATTTCCACAACGGTCAGGACATTGAGAGGTGCCCAACGAATTTAAATAAAGTTAGTCAATTCCCGATTTTGATTAAGTCTGGAGATACTGACGGATCTCGATAGTTTCTATTTTTATGCAGTAAAATCATTGTTATAACCTTATAGTAGAATTTCACTCTTTTAGTGCCTAGTACATCAGTTTATGATCACACTTACTGTCTTCCAAGTCCAAAAAAGCTCAAAGCACAGTATGACAGACTAAATGCAGAGAATGTTCCACTTTACAAGCATATAAAGCAACTTATTATGGAACACACAGAAGAATAGTACAGCTAGAATCTTTAGTTGCTTGTTTGGTAAAAAAAGTCTATGTAATTCAGTTTCTGATATGTTCAGTAGTGAAAGCGGGTCTGTTGAAGGAGCCTTAGGAACTTCAGGCTACTGGTTCAAATGGCTCTGAGCACTATGGGACTCAACTGCTGTGGTCATCAGTCCCCTAGAACTTAGAACTACTTAAACCTAGCTAACCTAAGGACATCACACACATCCATGCCCGAGGCAGGATTCGAACCTGCGACCGTAGCAGTCGCACGGTTCCGGACTGCGCGCCTAGAACCGCGAGACCACCACGGCCGGCAGGCTACTGGTAAAGTATCATAGTATTCTCAGCAAATAATTAAATTGGGTCTGATCCTACATTTTTATTCAGCTAAGGCATATAGCTATTTATGAAAGTTTGTGAAATTATCTCATCCAAGAAAATTACTGATAATTTCTTTATATATAAAAAGTGACCATCATTTTTACAGCAACTAAATTTAGAGAAGAAATGCATTATGTGAAACATAAATCTGCATCCCAATTATTATTTTATCTTCAGAATCGATCATTTATGTACGTAAATCTAAATCGTTTGAACGTACAGTAAAAGTTGCAAGACAAGTAACTACACTCTGAGGTAACAAAAGTCATGGGCTATCAATATGCGCATATACATATGACGCTATTATCGCTTAAGCAGGTATGAAAGGGTAGTGTATTGGTGGAGCGTCATTTATACTCAGGTGATCCACGTGAAAAGGTTTGCACTGTGATTATGGCTGCCTGACGGACATTAACTTTGAACTCGAAATGGTAGTTGGAGCTAGACGCATGGGACATTCCATTTCGGATATCGTTAGGGAATTCAATATTGCGAGGTCCACAATGTCAAAGTGTGCCGAGAATACCAAATTTCAGTCATTACCTCTCACCACGGATAACGGAGTGGCCACGGCCTTCACTTAACGACCGAGAGCAGCGACGTTTGCGTAGAGTTGTCAGTACTAATAGACAAGCAACACTGCATGAAATAGCCACAGAAATGAACTTGGGACTATGACAAACGCATCCATTAGAACAGTGCCATGATATGTGCCATTAATGGGCTATGGCAGCAGACGACCGACGCGAGTGCCTTTGCTAACAACATGACATCGCCTACATCATCTCTCCTGAGCTCGCAATCACTTCGGCTGGACACTAGACGAGCTCGCAATCACTTCGGTTGGACACTAGACGACCGGAAACCCGTGACCTTGTCAGATGAGTCCTGGTTTCAGTTGGTAAGAGCTGATGCTGGGGTTCGATTGTGGCGCAGATCTCACGAAGCCATAGACCCAAGCTGCCAACAAAGCACTGCGCAAGCTAGTGGTGGCTCCATAATGGTGTGGGCTGTATTTACATGGAATGGACTGGGTCCTCTGGCTGCCCGGCTACTTTGCAACCATCCATGGACGTCATGTTCCCAAACAACGACTAAATTTCTATGGGTGACAGTGCGTCATGTCATCGGCCCACAATTGTTTGCAAGTTAAGCGAGCTAACATGTTTTGTCTGGAGACGAGGCAGTTGGCTACCTTAAGAGAGCGGATTTGGCGTGCTGCGTCGCGCGCTGAAAATGCCAGACCGGAAGTTGATAAGCAGGCTGCAGCTGGCAGACCGGAAGAACATTTTGGACAATACGAGCGAGTGATTTGGCCACCCTGATCGCCCAGTATGCATCCCATCGAGCATTTATTGTACATAATCGATAGGCCAGTTCGTGCACAAAATCCTGCACCGGTAATACTTTCGTAATTATTGAAGGCTATGGAGGCAGATTCAGAAGGATGTAGGTTGCAGTAGGTACTGGGAGATGAAGAGGCTTGCACAGGATAGAGTAGCATGGAGAGCTGCATCAAACCAGTCTCAGGACTGAAGACCACAATAACAACAACAAATGGAGGCAGCGTGCCTCAATATTTCTACAGGGGATTTCTAACAACTTGTGAAGTCCATGCCGTATTGAGTTACTACATTTCGTCGGGCAAAAGCAGGTCCCAGACGAAATTAGAGGTAATCTCATGATTTTTGTGACCTCAGTGTATGTCAAACTTATTTTATTTAAAGATCATTGAAAACATTATAAAAACATAATTTCAATGACTACAGTGCAAAAATGAAATGGCAATGAAAACATTTGTAGAAATGAAAAGTTGGTGGAACAGTATAAAAACGAAAACGTAATAAATTATTGTATCATCTTGTAAGTCGTCATTATTATTGAACTACCACGACTTGTGTTAATTACTTGTATCACGCATCTTCGTGGTCTCGCGGTAGCGTTCTCGCTTCCCGAGCTCAGGGTCCCGGGTTCGATTCCCGGCGGGGTCAGGAATTTTTCCTGCCTCGAGATGACTGGGTGTTATTGTGTCGTCTTCATCATTATCATTCATCCCCATTACGGTCGGAGGAAGGCAACGGCAAACCACCTCCACTAGGACCTTGCCTAGTAAGGTGGCGCGGTTCTCCCGCGTCGCTCCCCTACGCTCTGTAAATAAGTATGGGACTCATCATCATGCATCTTTTTAAAACATTCTGTCCATATTTGACTGGTTTTTGAGACTGTGACTATGCGCTTAAATTACAAACAAAAATACTGAATTTCTGCGCCGTTCACCATTTCTATTAGAGACCCATAAAACTCCATAATCTTCAGTTGGTACATGCTGACATTGTGTTCATTTACATTCAGTTTGCGAGCAACAACACGTTATCGTGGGTAGACGAACATTGTTTGAGTCGCCTTGGAATTTTACCTGCATCGGAAAGCGTATCCATATTTAAGATTAAAACTGTCCTTGTTGCTGCCACTGTACACAGAAATCATCGATGTTTACCTTTTTTTGAAAAAATAAATAAAACTAGCCTGAGCGGTTTTAAGTTAGTTACAGGTAGTTTTAAGGGAGCGTGACAAAAGCAGATGACGCCCTTGACTACAGATAAAAGGCGAGCCGGAATTCAATTTGCTTCAGACATGGCGGACGTACAGCCACTTGAAATTTAAGCTCGTTAGCCACATGGACGTTCCAACGGCCATAGGTTTTGTCACTGATATTTTGTTATCAGTGACAACACCTATGGCCGTTGGACACAAACAGAAAATATATATAACTCTCCCTGAACAGTCTTAGAAGATCCTTGCAGTATGATTTTAATATCATAGACGTGAAGTGGGGAGAAGGGGTGTCGGCTCTTCTAAAACTAATACAGCAGCTGAACAATTTATGTTATTTCCGTAGAAAGTCAGTGCAACATACTGGATCCTGTCTTCATCAGGTGCGAGGAAGGCTGTCTTTAGGTCGGCAGAGCAATAGCGAAGATGGTCCCAGTTAGAATAAAAGAACGTCAACGAAGACACCGACTTCAATACGAAGAACTTTATTTAGAATGTTACTTTCGACTTCTTCTGACAGGCAAACGCGCTTTTCTTGTACACATAAAATCAAGGTATTTTGCTATACATTGGACTGTATCATTAGCTTTTGGTTCTGTACCTGACACATGAACGCCACAGTAAAACGGATTGTTACCCTGAAATCCTTGGGTAACAGAAGAAATATTGAATTTAATTGATGAAAGGAGAAAATATAAAAATGCAGTAAATGAAGCAGGCAAAAAGGAATACAAACGTCTCAAAAATGAGATCGACAGGAAGTGCAAAATGGCTAACCAGGGATGGCTAGAGGACAAATGTAAGGATGTAGAGGCTTGTCTTACTAGGGGTAAGATAGATACTGCCTACAGGAAAATTAAAGAGACCTTTGGAGAGAAGAGAACCACTTGTATGAATATCAAGATCTCAGATGGCAACCCAGTTCTAAGCAAAGAAGGGAAAGCAAAAAGGTGGAAGGAGCATATAGAGGGTATATACAAGGGCGATGTACTTGAGGACAATATTATGGAAATGGAAGAGGATGTAGATGAAGACGAAATGGGAGATAAGATACTGCGTGAAGAGTTTGACAGAGCACTGAAAGACCTGAGTCGAAACAAGGCCCCGGGTGTAGACAACATTCCATCAGAACTACTGATGGCCTTGGGAGAGCCAGTCATGACAAAACTCTACCATCTGGTGAGCAAGATGTATGAGACAGGCGAAATACCCTTAGACTTCAAGAAGAATATAATAATTCCAATCCCAAAGAAAGCAGGTGTTGACAGATGTGAAAATTACCGAACTATCAGTTTAATAAGTCACAGCTGCAAAATACTAACGCGAGTTCTTTACAGACGAATGGAAAAACTGGTAGAAACGGACCTCGGGGAAGATCAGTTTGGATTCCGTAGAAATGTTGGGACACGTGAGGCAATACTAACCCTACGACTTATCTTAGAAGAAAGATTAAGAAAAGGCAAACCTACGTTTCTAGTATTTGTAGACTTAGAGAAAGTTTTTGACAATGTTAACTGGAATACTCTCTTTCAAATTCTGAAGGTATAAAATACAGGGAGCGAAAGGCTCTTTACAATTTGTACAGAAATCAGATGGCAGTTATAAGAGTCGAGGGGCATGAAAGGGAAGCAGTGGTTGGGAAATGAGTGAGACAGGGTTGTAGCCTCTCCCCGATGTTATTCAATCTGTATATTGAGCAAGCAGTAAAGGAAACAAAAGAAAAATTCGGAGTAGGTATTAAAATTCATAGAGAAGAAGTAAAAACTTTGAGGTTCGCCGATGACATTGTAATTCTGTCGTAGACAGCAAATGACTTGGAAGAGCAGTTGAACGGAATGGACAGTGTCTTGAAAGGAGGGTATAAGATGAACATCAGCAAAAGCTAAACAAGGATAATGGAATGTAGTCGAATTAAGTTGGGTGATGCTGAGGGAATTAGATTAGGAAATGAGACACTTAAAGTAGTAAAGGAGTTTTGCTATTTGGGGAGCAAAATAACTGATGATGGTCGAAGTAGAGAGGATATAAAATGTAGACTGGCAATGGCAAGGAAAGCGTTTCTGAAGAAGAGAAATTTGTTAACATCGAGTATAGATTTAAGTATCAGGAAGTCGTTTCTGAAAGTATTTGTATGGAGTGTAGCCATGTATGGAAGTGAAATATGGATGATAAATAGTTTGGACAAGAAGAGAATAGAAGCTTTCGAAATGTGGTGCTACAGAAGAATGCTGAAGATTAGATGGGTACATCATATAACTAATGAGGAGGTATTGAACAGGGTTGGGGAGAAGAGAAGTTTGTGGCACAACTTGACTAGAAGAAGGGATCGGTTGGTAGGACATGTTTTGAGGCATCAAGGGATCAAAAATTTAGCATTGGAGGGCAGCATGGAGGGTAAAAATCGTAGAGGGAGACCAAGAGATGAATACACTATGCAGATTCAGAAGGATGTAGGTTGCAGTAGGTACTGGGAGATGAAGAAGCTTGCACAGGATAGAGTAGCATGGAGAGCTGCATCAAACCAGTCTCAGGACTGAAGACCACAACAACAACCCTGAAATATACAGTTTTTTGGTTCGCACTGTTTTTCTAAGTCAGGTCAGTTTGTCATATCACT
This sequence comes from Schistocerca americana, assembly GCF_021461395.2. NCBI lineage: Eukaryota > Metazoa > Arthropoda > Insecta > Orthoptera > Acrididae > Schistocerca > Schistocerca americana. Next base: position 230,041,115 of record NC_060125.1, on the reverse strand, counting down.
TGCTTTTATAGAATTCTTCGGTTTGGAATATATTGTAAATACATACCGATTCTTACCTTTATATATTCGCCAAGGCACAGCTGTTAAATGAAACCCATGCAGTGTTAACTGCACCCAGTTTACTACTAAAAGCACTAGTTTTTTCAAGGGAACCTTGTTTCTCAAAAACCTTTTTACGTGCAGTGATATCAATAGTAATCCTTAAAATACGTAACCGTATTCCGTACATACATTTTAATTTTGTTCATGATTACATTATCATATATGTTCCTAAAGAACTAATTTTCATCGTTTACCTCATTATGCGAAAATGCTGGATAATTCTTAGTGTAAAATCACATTTATTCTTGTCACCATATTCAGATGTAAAATTAAATGTATTACTTAACTTTGTAATCCAACGTTTCATAGGTCCGAAACGTGGTGCAGATGAAACAATACGCTTCCGCGTAGCGACTTCCACCTCACAAGGAAACCTCCCCATCGCACGCTCCTCAGCTTTAGTTATAAGTTGGCACTGGATAGGCCTTGAAAAACTGAACACAGATCAATCGAGAAAACAGGAAGAAGTTGTGTGGAACTATGAAAAAAATAAGCAAAACATACAAACTGAGTAGTCCATCTGCAACATATACAATATCAAATTTTATCTGAGCTCAGGAGCGCCGTGGTCCCGTGGCTAGCGTGAGCAGCTGCGGAGCAAGAGGTCCTTGGTTCAAATCTTCCCTCGAGTCCAAATGTTTAAGTTTTTATTTTCAGTTTATGTGACAAACTCTTATGTTTTCATCACTTTTTTGGGAGTGATTATCACATCCACAAGAAAAACTAAATCGGCCAAGGTAGAAGAATCTTTTTAGCCATTCGCCAAGTGTGCAAGTTAGGTGGGTCGACAATATATTCCTGTCATGTGACGCACATGCCGTCACCATTGTCGTATAGAATATATCAGACGTGTTTTCCTGTTGAGGAATCGGTTGACCTATGACCTTGCGATCAAATGTTTTCGGTTCCCATTGGAGAGGCACGTCCTTTCGTTTACTAATCGCACGGTTTTGCGGTGCGGTTTCAAAACACAGGCACTAAACTTATTACAGTGAACAGAGACGTCAATGAACTAACGGACAGATCATAACTTTGCGAAAATAAATAAAGTAAACTTTTCTCTCGAGAGAAGACTTGAACCGAAGACCTCTCGTTCCGCAGCTGCTCACGCTAACCACGGGACCACGGCGCTCCTGAGCTCAGATTCTGCTTGATGTTGCCTATGTTGCACATGGACTACTCAGTTTGTATATTTTGCTTATTTTTTTCATAGTTCCACACAACTTCTTCCTGTTTTCTCGATTGATCTGTGTTCAGTTTTTCAAGGCCTGTCCACTGTGCCAACTTATAATTAAATCTGAGGGGGGTGCGATGGGGAGGTTCCCTTGTCAGTATCGAACGTTCTCTTCCTGTGACGAAGATGCAATATCGACGACCGTTTCTTCCTTACTAGAAAGACGCACAATACATAACAAATTACTCTCATTGAAGTTAGTGAATGGTTCATCGTCGTACGTCCTCCAGGCTAGTCTTGCTTCTTTGTAACAGTAGACAGAGGATGTGTCGGTGCTCAATCCCTTTACTTTAAACTGCCTAACAAAGAGCGTGATTTGATTGACTATTGTATTGGCAAGGAACTGTTTGCTGCAGATAACCATTCACATATTTTTTACTGTGTTAAGCTTAACACAAATCTTAGAGTAGCAGATTTTTGGAATAAATTGGTGTGGTTGTATGGTATTATAAAAGTGGGCAGTAGAAGTTAATTCGGCAATAGTGTGTAGGAGTGTGGTACTCCCTTTATGACCAATTTTTATAGTTAAATGATAGACGACATTTCACTCTGTTTTGTGGTTCCAGATGGCTGCTACGAGAAGTCAATGGAGTGGTGGTACAAGTGCGTTTTTGTAACTTCAGTTGAGAGTAGGACTTCGTGAGATGCTGTTGAAACAAGTTCGAGAATGCTAGGATTTGTAAAACCCCAACACGCCACTCCCGCTCCATAAGAAGAGAAAACCACGGTAGCTATTTCATTGCATTTTTGTGCGTATTTTACATAACATATGATATTTATTCGTACGGTTAATAGCAAATATTGTTGTATATGGATTGTTATGGAGCAGGAAGGGACAAGTGCGAGCATTGGTTGATAATGTACTTGATGAGGAGCCAATTGATTCCGACGATGGAGACGAAGAGGACGTTGTTATTGTCAGTGATCATGACACATCATCAGAGAACGAAAGAGATGAAAACGATGGAGATGCGGTCAGTGATAGGTACAGCTTGGGAAAAGATGGAACAACTAAATGGAGAAAAGAATTTTCACGGTACAATATTAGAGCAAGGTCGGATGTTATTACCCATATTCCAGGGGTCGTTCGTGATGCCAAAGGTGTAATACACCATCAGTGTGTTGCAAACTCTTTACATTTTCTGATATTATTGAATGGTTTGTTTTGTTTACAGAAAAGACCATAGACAGTCAGAAAGAGGCGTATTCAAAAGAAAACATACCAAAACTTATTACGAAGCTCAAAATGATGGCAGTGGGCTCCCGTGTTTAGCAGCAACCTACAAGGAAATTGAATTTGGATTACTTTTGGGCCTCTGATGGAACTGAGATGAAGATTTTTTGGGCTGCTACGCCCCTCCAAAGATTCGGCTTACTCTTGCGCTGTCCTCATTTTGTTGACCAAGATACTCGATCAGCCAGGAAGGAAATAGGAAAACTGGCTCCAATTAGAATGTTCTTCACCGGTTTACGAGTAAAAGTAAGAAGCTTTTCTCTGCTAGTGAATATGTGCATTCAATGAGAAATTAGAAGCGTATGACTCAATATTTGTGACTGATATGTGAATAATAATTAATAAATAAGATTTCATTTTGTTATTGTCACCATATATTAATAATATACAATAATAACGGGTGTCCGCGACGTAAGGTCGAATTTGAATTTTGCGCAATTTTGTCACATGACGTTTGGCAACCGTCGTCTTTTCACCGTTTTTTATGTACGATCCTTCCCATTAGTAGCCTGATAACATTTGTGTGGTGTGCATTGTTGTTTGATGTTTATTTCCGTCATGGAGCAGATGACAACTGAGCAACGTATCCAAGTGATAAAAAATTATTACGGAAACAGTGTTAAGTTCTACGGCAACCGTTCGCGAATTGCCTGCGACACTCAGACGTAATTCTGCTTCAACGAATCATCAGTTCGGAAGTTGATCCGGAAGTTCTGTTTCAAACGTTAAGAAAACAGGATGACCACTTTCTGTTCGAACACAAGAAAACATTGCTGCCGTGCGTGACAATGCGACCGTAAGCCCCAGAAAATGGGGTCGCTGACGAGCTCAACAATCCAATTTATCACCAAATTCACTGTGTGAAATCCTTTCAAAAGATCTGAAAATGCATGTGTACAAGATACAACTTACACAAGAGTTGAAGCCTGCAGATCATGGAAAGAGACATTCGTCTGCTTAATGGCTCTTGGCTCGACAAGCGGAGAACGAGAACTTCACAAAAAGAACAATAAATCTGCGAATGACTATGGAAGGTGAGATGTATTTACAACGCACGACTGGTGTTGGTTCTGGGCAGGAAGAGTAAACGGCCCAGAATTTTTTGAAAGTGATGAGGGAGCCGCCGTCATTGTGAACGGCGATCGTTACCGAAATATCCGTTCTGATCCGCTTTTCTCTCTTATTGATGAAAATTACGATTTTTGGTTTCAGCAAGATGGTGCGGCTGTCACACATCCCGTGAAGCGATTACTCTGCTGAATGAAGTGTTTCCACAAAAAAATTACCTCTTTGCCTAGCGACCAGGAATGGCTTGCCAGATCATGCCATTTTACGCCTTCTGACTTTTAAGTGTGGGGATTTGTCAAGTCAAAAGTGTACATGTGCAACTCACAAACAGTACACCACTTGAAGGATGAAATTAGAAGTGTTATTAACGGCATCCTACCAGATGATTATCAACGCGTCATCGAGAACTTCAATTAACGCATTGTTCGTTGCCGTGCGCCTTGGGTGGTCAACTGAAGGATATAATTTTTCATACATAAGTGAGAGAAGTTTCTTAATGTACACTCATGCTCATAAATTAAGGTAATTGCAGAATGTGGTGCCACACAACGTGGCACTACATAAAACTGGCGCTAATAGCGTAGGCACATAAGTAACACACACGACACAGATCTGTAAGTCCACGGTATTGGTGATAAGTTGAGAAAACCGTCCCGAAACACGTGCTACAAAACGCCACTGTTTCCTGCGCATGTACCCCGACATCAGTACGGGATATGATCACCATGCACACGTACACAGGCCGCACAACGGGTTGGGATCAGGTGGTCGAGCAGCTGCTGGGGTATAGTCTCCCATTCTTGCATCAGTGCCTGTCGACGCTCCTGAAGTGTCCTAGGGGTTTGAAGACGTGCAGCGATACGTCGACCGAGAGCATCCCAGAGGTGCTCGATGGGGTTTAGGTCTGGAGAACAGGCAGGCCACTCCATTCGCCTGATATCTTCTGTTTCAAGGTACTCCTCCCTGATAGCAGCTCGGTGGGACCGTGCGTTATCATCCATCAGGAGGAAGGTGGGACCCACTGCACCCCTGAAAAGGCGGACATACTGGTGCAAAACGACGTCCTGATACACCAGACCTGTTACAGTTCCTCTGTCAAGGAGATTCAGGGGTGTACGTGCACCAATCATAATCCAACCCCACGCCATCAAACCACGACCTCCATACAGGTCCCTTCAAAGGACATTAAGGGGTCGGTATCTGGTTCCTGGTTCACGCCAGATAAAAACCCTGCGAGAATCACTGTTCAGGCTATACCTGGTATCGTCTGTGAACATAATCTGGGACCACTGTTCCAATGACCATGTACTGTGTTCTTGACACCGGGCTTTACGGGCTCTTCTGTGACCAGGGTTCAGTGGAATGCACCTTGCAGGTCTCCGAGCGAATAAACCATGTCTGTTCAGTCGTCTGTAGACTGTGTATATGAGACAACTGTTCCAGTGGCTGCGGTAAGGTCCACAGCAAGGCTACCTGCAGTACTCTGTGGCCGTCTGCGGGCACTAATGGTGAGATATTGGTCTTCTTGTGGTGTTGTACACTGTGTACGTCCCGTACTGTAGTGCCTGGACAAGTTTCCTGTCTGCTGGAATCGTTGCCATAATCTTGAGATCACACTTTGTGGCACACGAAGGGCCTGTGCTACGACCTGCTATGTTTGACCAGCCTCCAGTCGCCCTAGATTCTACGCCTCATAACGTCATCAATATGTGTTCTTTGAGCCATTTGCAACACACAGTCACCATTAGCATGTCTGAAAATGTCTGCAAACTTACTCGCTACACCATACTCTGACATGCACCAACACACCTCTGCGTATGTGGACTGCTGCCAGCGCCACCGTGCGACGACCTCAGGTCAAGTGCACCGCATTGTCATACCCCGAGGTAATTTAAACCCACAGACCGCCCACCAGAGCGTTGTTTCACCATGTATCAACATTATCCCTAATGAGCATGAGTGTATTTGTAAAAAGAAAGAAATAAGACTAAGAAATCACATTTAAAGAAATACATTTTTAATAAATTTTGTATGTTCTATATAGCGCTTTAATATTCGTCCATACTTCCCAGACATGCTGTACTAATCGATAGTAATAACTTACAGTTGATTAAACCACTAATTTCAGTTTCAAAATATTCAAAATACGTAAAAAAAACAGATTGGGCGTAGTACATCCCACACACCACTAGCGTTAGAATTCCAGGCCACACTACTGTCGTGTTAATTGGGAGGCGAGGAATATCCCAAGAAATCCATCAGCTGAGACACATTATATTTGGTCGGGAGTACCAGTAAACACCACACTCACAACTGGTAACTGGTCACAATCGGTGTGCTCGTGATCTGCGAAAGCGAGTACAAAACAGGTCAGGTATCCCTTGCAATATGGCCGGACCGAATCTTTCAGTTTATTTATTTACAGGTGATACAGGGTGTCCCAGGAGAAATGGTCAAAATTTCCGCATATAACAGGAACGATCATTCGAAGCAAATAAATCTAGTAAACACACTTTAAGAGCTATGAACATGTCTTCAACTTCGATGCTGTTAAAGAAATCTTTTCTACTGCAAGATCTTTGCTTCCCATATTCTAAGAGGTGTTGATGTGACTCAAAACAAGGGAAAAAAGTACAGGAAACATGGGCTCTAAAGTGCATATCTTAATACTCTGCCGCCCGGCGACACCAGAGTGGTGTCGTGAGCATAGTATCGCCCAGTGGCCGGAAACAACACTTTAGTATCTTTCGCAATCTGTTGGTGTGTTGTTTAGGGAACAATAAGTTACACACGTCAACAAGTTTTTTGTTTTTATAAGTACTTGTGCCCTTTCATCTTGGCAGACGAAAGAGACGATACGATTATTTACCCTGAATGGGCCGAGCAAAACTTGGAGGTTGCCACTAAGTGTACGACTCGTCATGAACCGGTTGACAGACTTTCCGGTCACGTAAAGCAACACCAACTAATAGGCCTACGTATTTCCGAAACGAATAAATGACAACGAAGAAACGTACATGTATGTTCCAAAAACAAAAAAAAGAACAACAAACTTACTGTGCAAGTCCTGTGGAGTTGCGTTACATCTTGGAGACTGTTTTGTTGCTTATCGTATGAAAGAGAAATAAGTGCCAAAGACAATGCAAATAAACAAATACGTGAAACTAACAAATTTTGTATTTATTCACGTATGTATATCTTCGAAATTTCATGAAAGTAGGGGAACAGGGTTGAGATTTTAAGAGAACTAACAATGAGATTAGTAAAAAGTAACAATTAATAATCACCCGATAATGTCAAGAACGGCCGGTGACAAGTCAAATAATCCGAATGAGCACTGCCCGAGACATGCGGACGGCAAAGTGTTAAGAGGTTTGAGCACTTGTTCATCTTCATTGCTCCTGCCTCGGGCATGGATGTGTGTGATGTTCTTAGGTTAGTTAGGTTTAAGTAGTTCTAAGTTCTGGGGATTGATGACCTCAGCTGTTAAGTCCCACAATGCTCAGAGCCATTTGAACCATCTTCATTGCTGTGAAACACAGACTAGATGTTTACTAGATTTTTTCGTTGTTTCACTTCATGCTACCTCCTCCAAAATGTGGAAAGCAAAACGCTTTCATTAGAAAAGTTTTTTTTTCTAGCGTAGAAGATGAGGAAGTGCTCATAACTCTTAAGGTATGCATTTTAAAGTCCATGTTTGCTAGACTTTTTTGTTTCAAATGTTAGTTTCTATCCTGCCCCTGAATATTGACCATTCCTCCTGTGACAACCTGTAGAACAGAATGTGTGAGGCGTAATAAATGTAATTTCTAACGTGCAGTAAACGGGTGACGCTGTAAGGATACCTGATCTGCGCCAAGTCTTATCAGTTATTTATCACTGTCAGCACTCGTGGGCAGCGCATCCGCTCTGACTAGCCGCGGGTGCAGCGAGGGCTTTTGCACACTTCTGTGATACAATAAAAACTTTCTTGCAATCTCGAGTTGTTGGGTGTAAAAGGTAGTATGTGTATGGACGAGTTCGTGGAAAGGGTTACAAAATTGTGGGGTGGAAAGCACATGCATAAATGCAAAGGATACGCGATAGTGTGATTGTCTTACGTATGTTATGCACGTCGAACAAACTGGGAAAAGCCGGGATTCGGCTAGGGATGAGTTACAAATATCGATACATCGTGATATCGGTATTTGTCGTTACAACACCGATTAATACCGCCGATATTTAAATTACTGTATAATGAACATAGAAAGAGATATTTTTTGTGGTCTGTGTTTTCTTGGCTCATAGGCGGTATGGTTCTCATCGGCAGATTTCTTGCCAATTGCATCTACTACCGACCTCTGTAGTCGTACAGTAAACGTCTTACAATGTGTTTAACTTAATTTCATATTCAGTACTACAAATGAGCACCTGATCTGAACCTGAATGTATCTACAGGGTGATCAAAAAGTCAGTATAAATTTGAAAACAGAATAAATCACGGAATAATGTAGACAGAGAGGTACAAATGGACACACATGCTTGGAATGACATGGGGTTTTATTAGAACCAAAAAAATACAAACGTTCAAAAAATGTCCGACAGATGGCGCTTCATCCGAACAGAATAGCAATAATTAGCATAACAAACTAAGACAAAGCAAAGATGATGTTCATTGCAGGAAATTCTCAATGTGTCCACCATCATTCCTCAACAATAGCTGTAATCGAGGAATAATGTTGTGAACAGCACTGTAAAGTATGTCTACATCTACATCTACATCTATACTCCGCGAGCCACCTTACGGTGTGTGGCGGAAGGTACTTATTGTACCACTATCTGATCCCCCCTTCCCTGTTCCATTCACGAATTGTGCGTGGGAAGAACGACTGCTTGTAAGTCTCCGTATTTGCTCTAATTTCTCGGATCTTTTCGTTGTGATCATTACGCGAGATATATGTGGGCGGTAGTAATATGTTGCCCATCTCTTCCCGGAATGTGCTCTCTCGTAATTTCGATAATAAACCTCTCCGTATTGCGTAACGCCTTTCTTGAAGTGTCCGCCACTGGAGCTTGTTCAGCATCTCCGTAACGCTCTCGCGCTGACTAAATGTCCCCATGACGAATCGCGCTGCTTTTCGCTGGATCATGTCTATCTCTTCTATTAATCCAACCTGGTACGGGTCCCATACTGATGAGCAATACTCAAGAATCGGACGAACAAGCGTTTTGTAAGCTACTTCTTTCGTCGATGAGTCACATTTTCTTAGAATTCTTCCTATGAATCTCAACCTGGCGCCTGCTTTTCCCACTATTTGTTTTATGTGATCATTCCACTTCAGATCGCTCCGGATAGTAACTCCTAAGTATTTTACGGTCGTTACCGCTTCCAATGATTTACCACCTATGGCATAATCGTACTGGAATGGATTTCTGCCCCTATGTATGCGCATTATATTACATTTATCTACGTTTAGGGAAAGCTGCCAGCTGTCGCACCATGCATTAATCCTCTGCAGGTCCTCCTGGAGTACGTACGAGTCTTCTGATGTTGCTACTTTCTTGTAGACAACCGTGTCATCTGCAAATAGCCTCACGGAGCTACCGATGTTGTCAACTAAGTCATTTATGTATATTGTAAACAATAAAGGTCCTATCACGCTTCCCTGCGGTACTCCCGAAATTACCTCTACATCTGCAGATTTTGAACCGTTAAGAATGACATGTTGTGTTCTTTCTTCTAGGAAATCCTGAATCCAATCACAAACCTGGTCCGATATTCCGTAAGCTCGTATTTTTTTCACTAAACGTAAGTGCGGAACCGTATCAAATGCCTTCCTGAAGTCCAGGAATACGGCATCAATCTGCTCGCCAGTGTCTACGGCACTGTGAATTTCTTGGGCAAATAGGGCGAGCTGAGTTTCACATGATCTCTGTTTGCGGAATCCATGTTGGTTATGATGAAGGAGATTTGTATTGTCTAAGAACGTCATAATACGAGAACACAAAACATGTTCCATTATTCTACAACAGATTGACGTAAGCGAAATAGGCCTATAATTATTCGCATCTGATTTATGACCCTTCTTGAAAATGGGAACGACCTGCGCTTTCTTCCAGTCGCTAGGTACTTTACGTTCTTCCAGCGATCTACGATAAATTGCTGATAGAAAGGGGGCAAGTTCTTTAGCATAATCACTGTAGAATCTTAAGGGTATCTCGTCTGGTCCGGATGCTTTTCCGCTACTAAGTGATAGCAGTTGTTTTTCAATTCCGATATCGTTTATTTCAATATTTTCCATTTTGGCGTCCGTGCGACGGCTGAAGTCAGGGACCGTGTTACGATTTTCCGCAGTGAAACAGTTTCGGAACACTGAATTCAGTATTTCTGCCTTTCTTCGGTCGTCCTCTGTTTCGGTGCCATCGTGGTCAACGAGTGACTGAATAGGGGATTTAGATCCGCTTACCGATTTTACATATGACCAAAACTTTTTAGGGTTCTTGTTTAGATTGTTTGCCAATGTTTTATGTTCGAATTCGTTGAATGCTTCTCTCATTGCTCTCTTTACGCTCTTTTTCGCTTCGTTCAGCTTTTCCTTATCAGCTATGATTCGACTACTCTTAAACCTATGATGAAGCTTTCTTTGTTTCCGTAGTACCTTTCGTACATGATTGTTATACCACGGTGGATCTTTCCCCTCGCTTTGGACCTTAGTCGGTACGAACTTATCTAAGGCGTACTGGACGATGTTTCTGAATTTTTTCCATTTTTGTTCCACATCCTCGTCCTCAGAAATGAACGTTTGATGGTGGTCACTCAGATATTCTGCGATTTGTGCCCTATCACTCTTGTTAAGCAAATATATTTTCCTTCCTTTCTTGGCATTTCTTATTACACTTGTAGTCATTGATGCAACCACTGACTTATGATCACTGATACCCTCTTCTACATTCACGGAGTCGAAAAGTTCCGGTCTATTTGTTGCTATGAGGTCTAAAACGTTAGCTTCACGAGTTGGTTCTCTAACTATCTGCTCGAAGTAATTCTCGGACAAGGCAGTCAGGATAATGTCACAAGAGTCTCTGTCCCTGGCTCCAGTTCTGATTGTGTGACTATCCCATTCTATACCTGGTAGATTGAAGTCTCCCCCTATTACAATAGTATGATCACGAAACTTCTTCACGACGTTCTGCAGGTTCTCTCTGAGGCGCTCAACTACTACGGTTGCTGATGCAGGTGGTCTATAGAAGCATCCGACTATCATATCTGACCCACCTTTGATACTTAACTTAACCCAGATTATTTCACATTCGCATTCGCTAATAACTTCACTGGATATTATTGAATTCTTTACTGCTATAAATACTCCTCCACCATTGGCGTTTATCCTATCCTTGCGGTATATATGCCATTCTGTGTCTAGAATTTCGTTACTGTTCACTTCCGGTTTTAACCAACTTTCCGTTCCTAATACTATATGCGCACTATTTCCTTCAATAAGAGATACTAATTCAGGAACCTTGCCCTGGATACTCCTGCAGTTTACCAATATTACGTTAACTTTTCCTGTTTTTGGTCTCTGAGGACGGACGTTCCTTATCAACGATGATAATGTCCTCTCTGGTAAGCCGTCAGGTATTTTATCGTTTCGCCCAAGGGGGGGTCCCTCTAACCTAAAAAACCCCCGTGTGCACGCCACACGTACTCTGCTACCCTAGTAGCTGCTTCCGGTGTGTAGTGCACGCCTGACCTGTCTAGGGGGGCCCTACAGTTCTCCACCCAATAACGGAGGTCGATGAATTTGCAACCATTATAGTCGCAGAGTCGTCTGAGCCTCTGGTTTAGACCCTCCACACGGCTCCAAACCAGAGGACCGCGATCGACTCTGGGCACTATGCTGCAGATATTAAGCTCAGCTTGCACTCCGCGTGCGATGCTGGTTGTCTTCACTAAATCAGTCAGCCGCCGGAAGGAACCAAGGATGGCCTCAGAACCCAAGCGGCAGGCGTCATTCGTTCCGACATGTGCTACTATCTGCAGCCGGTCACACCCAGTGCGTTCAATAGCTGCCGGAAGGGCCTCCTCCACATTACGGACGAGACCCCCCGGCAAGCACACCGAGTGCACACTGGCATTCTTCCCCGACCTACCCGCTATTTTCCTGAGGGGCTCCATAACCCGCCTAACGTTGGAGCTCCCTATAACTAATAGGCCCGCCCTCTGTGACTGTCGGGACCTTGCCGGAGAATCGGCCACTGGCCCAACAGGCGAGGCATCCTGTGGTGGCTCGGAAACGATGTCATCACCACTAGGAAGCACCCCGTACCTGTTGGAAAGGGGTAAGGCAGCTGCCACGCGGCCAGATCCCACCTTCGCCTTTCGGCCAGGCACGCGCGAGCCCACCACTGTCCGCCATTCACCCTGGAGTGATGGCTGACCGGTAAGATGCTCACTGCCGGAAGACGCAGCGACATCAGGGGTTCCATGTGATTCCAAGGCCACCGAAGTAGGCATAGGTCTCACCACAGTTGCCCCAACGCCACTACGAGCCGACGCCTGCGCCTCGAGCTCGATGAGCCCAACAGACAAAGCCTCCACCTGCCCCCGAAGAGTGGCCAATTCTCCTTGCGTCCGCTCACAACAACCACAGTCCCTACACATGACTATGTTTACCCTACTCTATACGGTGACAAATTCCCAAGATAATCTTTGATGAGCTACTCTGATAATCAAGAAACACTCACTGAAATACGAGACGCGAAAACTACGCTAGGTTTTCCCAGAAAAACTATTTAAAAGCTAAGCGCAGCAAATAAGTACAAAAACGCTTTATACAAACAGTACTCGCTGCTGCTGGTGCTCTCGCTCTGGCTGTCACAAGACAACTGCTGATTCAAGTGACTAGTGGCTAACGGCCGCGAAACAAACAAAAGACGGTTTTAGGGCGCTTTCTGTTCTAAACGATCAAGAAAACACTAAGAAATCTAACACGAAAACTACGTAAAGTTTTATCAAGAACTGTTAGTTACTATGCAGAGCAGATAAACACAAATAGAATCCCTTCCTTAGTGGAAGGTCGTAAACAAAATGCAAAATAAACGCTTTATACAAACAGTACTCGCTGCTGCTGGTGCTCTCGCTCTGGCTGTCACAAGACAACTGCTGATTCAAGTGACTAGTGGCTAACGGCCGCGAAACAAACAAAAGACGGTTTTAGGGCGCTTTCTGTTCTAAACGATCAAGAAAACACTAAGAAATCTAACACGAAAACTACGTAAAGTTTTATCAAGAACTGTTAGTTACTATGCAGAGCAGATAAACACAAATAGAATCCCTTCCTTAGTGGAAGGTCGTAAACAAAATGCAAAATAAACGCTTTATACAAACAGTACTCGCTGCTGCTGGTGCTCTCGCTCTGGCTGTCACAAGACAGTTATGGTGAGGCATTGGCGTCGGATGTTGTCTTTCAGCATCCCTAGAGATGTCGGTCGATCACGATACACTTGCGACTTCAGGTAACCCCAAAGCCAATAATCGCACGGACTGAGATCTGGGGACCTGGGAGGCCAAGCATGACGAAAGTGGCGGCTGAGCACACGATCATCACCAAACGACGCGCGCAAGAGATCTTTTCACGCGTCTATCAATATGGGGTGTTTTTTTTTTTTTTTTGTTCTAATAAACCTCATGTCATTCCAAGTATGTGTTGTCAATTTTTACCTCTCTATCTACATTATTCCGTGGTTTATTAAGTTTTCAAATTCATACTGACTTTTTGATCACCCGGTATATTGTATATTTACGAAAGCTTGTTACTTTCGTGTGTCGTTTCTACCGTTGTAGATGATAGATACAAGGTGCAAAATACACACATTTGGTGACAGCACTGCTCCCAACTAGAGGCAGAATGTGCGCTCCCCTTACCTCCTCGGTGCCCCGATCAAGAGTAAGTGAACGCACTGTAAAAGTAACGTACACTCGAAACAAAAATCACAGACATTACTGCGCTGGTGTTTGATGGAAAATAGACTCTGTTGTCTGAAATGCTTATGGTAAGAACAAAATTTTATTCTCAGAACACATATCAGAAGTGATTCACTCCCGAGATTCTCTCCCGTTAGACATTTCGCTTCTACCACCTTTTCACCTGTCAGGTATGCCTGTCACCAACAATATTCCCCAGAACGATGGCGCTAACTACGTGACTGCAAGATTAGGCATTCCCACAACAATCCTACTTCGACAAAAAATGGAGCACGCAACTCCTTCAATTTATTTTGGAGCGTCTGTAAAAAATTCTCTGTTCACAGGAGATTACGGCTTTTGGAAGAAATACTGTTCTAGCCATAGGTACAGTTTTGGATCACCGGTTCAACTGCATTCACTTTGACTCTCGCCGTGCAGTGTCAGCTCCAATAGCGGAAATAACTTAGGAAATTCGTTCCGAGCATAGACGGATGGGTCAGTTGTCTCTTGAACACAAAGCTTCAGATGTAACACAAGAAGACTCTAACAAGCCTTCAGTTTGGACATGACATAAGAAACTGTTGTCCCAAAGCTCACCCACGCAAGAAAAACCAATATCTGATTCTGTGCCCAGCGAGCTAAACGAATGCCTCTATCGAGCACATTTAGGACGAAACTATGATCCTTTAAGGTTCTGGATTTATAGTCGTCATTTCACATCTGTTTTGTTCAAATGATTCAAATGGCTCTGAGCACTATGGCTAGAGACTTCAGTTAGCGGACCCAAAAGATGAAATGACCTTCCCATCAAGATCGTTAAAGCTTGTCCTCCGATTCAACTGTCATCATCCATTGTAGTTATATTCTCCGTTCTAGGTTGGATTCTTAGCGGGAGCAAATCAAGCACCACGGCAAACCTTGGGATGGCACACTACATCGGTTTAGAGACAGCGACGCCAACAGACAATGTTCCACGACATTCCTGGAATTTAAAACAATGGGGATCACATATGGCCAAATGAACTCCGATTCCGAAGGAGCTGGAATTATTTCAAGACTGCGGGAAGAGCGTAACGGGGGGGGGGGGGGGGGGGGGGGGAGTTGGGTTGTTGGGGAAGGAGACCAGACAGTGAGGCCATCGGTCTCATCGGATTAGGGAAGGACGGGGAAGGAAGTCGGCCGTGCCCTTTCAAAGGAACTATCCCCGCATTTGCCTGGAGCGATGAAGGGAAATCACGGAAAATCTAAATCAGGATGGCCGGACGCGGGATTGAACCGTCGTCCTGCCGAATGCGAGTCCAGTGTGCTATCCACTGCGCTACCTCACTCGGTATTATTGCAAGATGCTTCAAAATAACACTGCGTGGAAGGCAAAAAGAAAAGTGGTTTCTTTTCTCATAAAACCGAGCATTATGGTGCTTAACCATCTTCAGCAAACAGAGAAGAGATTTATATCACTGGAGGAAAAAATTACGAAGGACAGTATCCAAAAACACATTTACTAGACGCAAATGATAGACGACATCGAAAAGAGGCATACGGAATTCGCCCCTTCTGGACAGACACTACACGACGCATTTTATATGCCTCATCATTCAGATAAAAAAAAAAAAAGTTCGTTGCCATCAAATGGGGGATGTATGCGATATATTTTTCAACGCATCAGAAAAGGCCTACAGAGCGGTCCGTTATGAATGGTGCGCAACTTCAGACACGACATATACAAATGCACATTCCTGCCACCCAAATGAGACTGAATAATGGCCACAGTGCAACGAAATAAACTGTTTCTACATACGAAGTCATCGACTCACAGAGATCATGATACCTCTTTGGCTACACGATAAAATGCTACGTTCTGAAGGGTTCGCACATTTTCTGTGGTTAAGCTGATTCTCCAGATATGTACACATAATTACAATTAATCGTTCACAAACAAGAATTATCTTGCGAACAACATACGCGCAATGACTGCTGGATAAAACGCCCTGCTGTTCTCCAATTAGCAAAATATGGAGAAAAGCAGTTATCATATCAGTGCACACTCCGCTGCAGAGTGAAAAATCTCATTCTGGAATTATCATTACGTCTGGATCAAAGACATGTCCCGCCTTCTCGCCTCCAACATGAATAAACATGAACATAACAAGCAAATTTGCTTAAGGTACCTCAATGCCTGAAGTGAGTTTTTAGCAAAGCATCTAGAAGACTGCGCTTCCAAGGACTTGGTACGTGTTGTTATGCCTCCTGAGGAAAGAATGCTCAACATCACGAGCAATGACCGTTTACGGTGTGTGCCAGCTCTGAATGCCTCCACGCTTCTTTGACAGCTGTGAAAGTGACCCTACGGCCTCATACTCCACCTTCACAGAAAAATACGTACCGTATGTGGCAGCACACCAAGCTGCTTCATCCTATGATTTGAGTCTTAACCGATACAAACCTAGCATCCAGAATGGTGGGAAAAGATAAGGGTTATTTATAGGACTTAGAAAAAAGTAATACTCCTGTGAGTACTGTGCAACCAGGAGTAGAACCACATAAAGAAAGATGAAATGAAAGATACGCGGTTCAATGACATTGAGGAAGATCTTTTGTATGACGCAGAAAATAAAGATAATAGTGATATACAGGGAAATCCATACATTCATGTTCAAACTGGTATGTGGGAAAGTAACTATCTGATTAATACAGGGAGTCCACTTTGTGGTGTACCTGAAAAATTAAGGGATGGAATAAAACAAAGTCCAGATTTTGTTGAGTTACCTGTAATATGGATTAAGATTAGAGGAACCACAGGAGGACATAGCAAAATCGTGAAAAAATATTATTGTAATTTAGAATTAATAACATACAATTTATCCAGGGTTTTCTCTTGATACACAGTTTGAGTGAGGAAATTATTTTTGGTATGAATTGAACTGTGAAAGCCAAAGTAAGATTTTGTTGGACAAATAAGGACTTATATTTTATGAAACCAAGAAGTGGAATTTCTTCTCAAACAAAATTGATCATTGTAAATGGCATAAATAGTAATAATCAAGCCACAATGGTAAAGTGTGTAGATGACAGAGGATACAGTGAAGAAGAGGAAGAGGGTGTAAATGAGAGGGAAGATTTAGAATATGTCAGTTACATTGAAAGGTAACTCTGTGGGGGACTATATAAATGATTGAGAATGTAGGCAAAATTTAATGTTCTAACAACATTTATTTTCCCAAAACAGACATTAATTATGCTAAACAAGTTACTGAGTGAATACCGTAAACAACTAACAGGTGATTTAAGATTGCAATGGACAAGGATCCTGGATGGCAGAGACAGTTTAACTAGTGGAGTGAGTCAAGTACTCTGGCCCTAAAAATGTAGATAACGCAATCTGAATTGATCTGACGCTGAGCAGACTTTGACTGATCAAATCTACTGAAGTTTCTCTACATGGGTGCAGCTGAGCGCAAGTGGCGATTGAGATCTGTACACCCTGACAATGCCGGAGCAGCAGTATGTTACCCTGTTTGCTTCGTGCGGTGCTCTAACTTGCAGCTGGCGAGATGTGTGAGCTGGAGGTGAGACGTGAATCGATCGCGGCCACGAAAGAAATGCAAAAATCTCACAGTCTAGCGATCAGGCAGACGAATCGCAATTTACTCTCTACCAGAGCCCTGAAATCACGATAGATTTCAGTGTGTGACACACCGTTTGCTGGTCGTACCAAGGACAAATATGGCTCACTTATACGACAGAGCGAACTAGGTTACCAAGCGTCAGTACTGGTAAACCAATCTAGGCGCGTCAGTCTGGAACCGCGCGACCGCTACGGTCGTAAGTTCGAATCCTGCCTCGGGCATGGATGGGTGTGATGTCCTGAGGTTAGTTAGGTTTAAGTAGTTCTAAGTTCTAGGGGACTGATGATCTCAGCTGTTAAGTCCCATAGTGCTCAGAGGCATTTGAACCATTTTTTGGTAAACCAAAAACGAATAAGTGTGCCCTCGGCAAACGAGTAGTCGGAGATGTTTGAAGTCACACTGTTGGTTCCGTACAGTAAGAACTTCACCACAGGCTCCCCAATCTAAACCACTCGCAAGTGAAGTCAGTCTCAAAACAGGTCCCAAGTACCAACCATACGTGCCAGAGCTTCGACCAGAAGTGCTTACCAGACCAAAGTCTTCGTACCTCTCCGGAAAAAAAAATCCATTCTCCGCAAAGTGCACGAATGACACCGCCTTCACCCCGTCTTGAGCCAATCACAGGGTTCTAGAGGCGCTAAAAATCTCCCCTCCCACATGACAGCCAGGGCAAGAGCTAAGAAACCTGCGTCTCTGAAAAAAAAAGAAACTGCCAATTACTGGCTTTTTTAAGATTTCACAGAAGGGGAAGATTATTTTTTTCGAAGTCGTGTCTTCTCCCACAGCAACAAGCGAACAGATACAATCTCAAAGATCTTTATCTAAATCGTCTGTGCCTTGGAGCTTGTTAGTCCTATCTGTGAGGTGTAATTAAGATCTCCAAACGTTTCGCAGACGCCGGATTTTTCTTATACAACCGAGGCAGCCAGGGGAAGTGGTTCACTGGCCTATTTGCACTACCAGCGAACACGAAAACAGATGAATTTTTATTACGCGTGGCTCTGCACACAGTGCATGGCTTACGACTCCACTGTGTAGACGTGTTCCTTCAGACCGTCGCCCTAGCCCAGGCTTCTGCCAGCACCGCGGCAGATAGCTAGTATTGTTCTGCTGGAGACCTGTCTCAACTGCCCTGTATCCCCCATACAGCTGTAGACCTGTCCAGCAAGATTTACTAAGGGATGGGCTCGCCGGCAGTTACTTTCAACTCCCAGCATGCCGTTTGCAAGCTAAGAATCATAAAAATACCTCATGCTTTTACTGCCCTGCTAGGCTCCATCAACTTAAATGTTTGTCACAGAAGGGCAATGAACTGTAGCAACATTTTTGGACAGGATTAGAAAAATTGGTGCACAAGCCTATGATTAATGTAAAATGCAGAATGGTTAGGGTTATTCTGCAAGGCGTGCAAACTAGGGTGCTCATCGTGTTTTTGATGGGACTTCGATTCAGAATGGAAAACCAAGAACTTAGCCATCACTACTATGTTTGCCATGCAAGTTGAGGAAATCAACATTGCCACCCAAGGCCAAGGACATGACAACAGAAATGTGCTCTCCTCTGAAGCATATGAGGCATGTTAAGAAGCAGTGCCACAACCTCAATGTTGTAAATGCACAGAAGTAGAGCATCAGGCGTGTGATTATCGAAACAGGAGACAGAATAGACTGCATAGGGACAAGCATTCATTAAACGTAGCTCCCAGTAAAATGAAATACTGAAAAAATGTATGCAGAGGTGGAACACTGCTTGTTAAGAATGGTAAAAGGGATGTAGTATATATTCTTGCTGAGCACAGGGGCTCGTGTGTTGGTAGCTAATTTGGACCTCTTAGGTATGAGGAGACTGAAGAGTCCACAAGGTAGACTCGGTGGAGTAGGGGACAATGATGCATCATCATTAGGAGCAACATTGCTTAGTTTCGGTGTTGGAGTATATGGAAGTATCACCACATGTTGACAAGGATACTGTGCAATCCTCAGACTAGTTCTCTAGATAATCATTAAGTAAATGGCTCTGAGCACTATGGGACTTAACATCTGTGGTCATCAGTCCCCTAGAACTTAGAACTACTTAAACCTAACTAACCTAAGGACATCACACACATCCATGCCCGAGGCAGGAGTCGAACCTGTGACCGTAGCAGTCGCACGGTTCCGGACTGAGCGCCTTAACCGCGACACCACCGCGGCCGGCCATTAAGTAAAAACTGATCTTTCACAGTCAGACATTATCCTAGTTGGGAATGACCATTGCAGATGCTACATAGTCGCAAGGTTCACTTGTCAAGAAGGTGGAACCAAACTAACTATACATGCATGTACTAAAGCTCAATTTGCATAATACGATACTGAGAGTTATAGGAAAGATAGTCTGCATGTGTGTAAGAACTGACCTACCACATGAGATGTTGTAGACCTGTCAGATTACAATGACTAGATGGATATGTTGCATGTTTCGTGTATGGTGGTATAGTATGTCTAAGGAAAACAGATGGAGATTATGTGGTTCCAGTAAGTGTGTATGATTTTGGCGCAGATGAGGTTGGTTGGAGAAAGGATTTACTAATTGCCAGCATTGGCATCCTGGAGGATGATGATTTAGATAGGTTGAGCAGAGACCTTTGCCTCAAGCTGACAACCAATGCATCTGTGTTATGTGAAATGGTGAAGCACTAAGGAGGATAGAACAGTGATGGAAGCTCTATTACTACAATTCACAAATCTATTTAATTCTGGTGGGCCATTAACAGCAACACCAGTAGGGCTATAGAAGATAACAGTGGGCAATAATGTTCCAGTATACAGAAAACAAGACAGGATCCCAACACACCTACAACTAACAATGAAAGAATTCTTCAAACAGCATTATTGAGCATATTGATGGCCCATAAGCTGGAGCTATTGTAATTAATCCCAAAAAGTCAACATGTGGTGCAAAAGAGAACAGTTTTTGCTGTGATTGCAGATATCTAAACGCAAGAACTATCACTGACATTTATCCTATACTAAATATGATGGAGACTCTGGACAACTTGAGTTGATGTAAATACTTTTCACAGATTTAAAAAGTGATTATCAGCAGTTAATAATGGTTCCTGAAGAACCGTCAAAGTATACATTCACTGTTCCATGGGGGTGCTGTCAAAAACGTTGGATGCCATTTGGTCTCAAGAATGTGCGTGCCATCTACTTTCCAAAGACTGTTAGATGGAGTGTTCTGAGGAATAAACCCGAAGCAGTGCATGGTTCATCTCAGTGATATAACTGTGTTTTCTAAAGACATGTAAGAGCATGTACATCACTTGGAGGAGGTGTTTAAAAGCAAATTTAACAGTGTTTACTGATAAATACACTATGCAGTATGTATGAGGTAGTGCACGAACAAGGTGAAAAGTCTGCTGATGCAGAATGCTAAATATTCAGGGCACAGCCACAGTTTACTACACACAAAGACTTGTGTAGAATGACAAAGTGCGGGCTGGTGGCACCTGCAGCTTTCAAAGACAAAGTATAAGACAAGTACATGGCCACCTCCTGGCAGATCAAGGAGGTTGGAGAGCAACTGACTGAAGAGTAGCCAAAAAATTTGGTGGAGGGCAAGGAGACACAATGTTGCACAATATGTACTGTATACTGTGCACACTCCGTCTTCAGGCCGCGAGTGGCCTACCAGGACAATCCTCAGAGGAGGATGCAGATAGGAGGGGCATGGGGACAGCACACCACTCTCCCGGTCGTTATGATGGTATTCTTGACCGGAGCCGCTACTATTCGGTCGAGTAGCTCTTCAGTTGGCATCACGAGGCTGAGTGCACCCCAAAAAATGGTAACAGTGCGTGGTGGCTGGATGGTCACCCATCCAAGTGCCAGCCACGCCCAACGGCGCTTAACTTCGGTGACCTCACGGGAGCCAGTGTATCCACTGCAGCAAGGCCGTTGCCGTATGCTATGAACACAACATTCCAATCTCAGTCATCAACAGGTGCTACAAAAAAGGTTGTCAGACGCATAAAAACCATTTGAAATGTTTGAGATGAATGTTCTTGGACTATTCAACCAAAAATCAGGGGATAACCTTTATATTTTGACCATGACAGCTCACATTTCATGTTTTGTCACAATGGTTGGTGAATACAGTGGGTCGAGCCATGTGAAAAATTTGCTACTAAAATTTGACACTATCAACACAAGAATTACACATCAGGGCTTTAATTTTATGACCAATCTGATGAAACAGTTTCACCATGTGCTACACATTCAAATCTTTGGACTAGCTCTTTCCATTCTCAGTCAAATAGAAAAAGGAACATGTTCATCATACAACTGTTAAAATGTTATGACTGAGATATATACATTCTGTACATCATGTCAGCATATATTCATAATTCTAGGGTATGCGGCATATTGGGTTCTCACCCTAAGAAGTGATATATGGTAGGAAGATGCCTTCGCCATTTGAGGAAACCAAACCTAAATTCTGAAAATATGGGTACTCAGTAAAGAAGATGTAGAAATATTGCACAATGTGTGGCAGAAGGAGAAAAAAGTAAAAACTAAAGCACTCAAGCGATAGAAACAGACAAGATGACATTTTGTCAGTAAGTTACACCAGTATAGAGCTGGACAATGTATGTTGTTGATGAATCCATACACACATATAGGTAAGGTAAAGAAGTTCTTGACCAGATATCAAGGACTGTACCAGGTCATGGAGATGACATCACCTATCAGCAACAAGTTTCTACTGCCAAAAGTGACCTCTATTGCGCATGTGAGACTTATTAAATCATTTAAAGAGGCTGTTGACAGTTCGTTGCAAATGCCAGTATCATCACCAGCACTGAATGATAAGTCTAGGAGAGAGAGGGAGAAATCAAAAGTCAGTAACGGAGGAACACAAGGGGTGCCTTATACACATAGACCACACTGGTGAATGGCGATATGACATGGGCTTTTTTTCGCAAGTATGTACGATAATTTTTGGTGTCAGTGTTTTGATGTATTTGTAGTAGACTAGAAGTTCATTTTTGTTCCTTTTAAATGTTACTTTTTTGTTTTTTGTGATGTTTATGTATTGTAAGGATAGGACATTTGGTGTTTTCCAGCAGTGAGCCTGTAATAGTGAGCTGTATACAGATACTTTTTGAAAGGGGAGGGATGTGAAGAAAATTCCTTTCTCCTAGGTGGCGTATCTCCGGCGTATCTAGGATGGGAGATGTAATCCTGACGGTTCTACACCTCCTCAGGGAAGGAGTAGTGGATGAGCTATAGGGTCAGCTGCTTGATGCAGCGGTATTATTTGCCAGACGAATTGACGTCATAATTACTAGCACCAGTGATCATTGAGATTGATCTATAATACGTGGGAAGTTGCAAAAGGAGTCAAAAGAAGGGAGAGGGTTGACAGAAGCGCAAGTGAAATGTCAGGTAAGATGGAAGAGCAGTTACATTATTTGGCAAGCATGGCGTCAGGGTCGCTGATATGAAAGAAATGAGGATGGCTGGATACAGGTGGCAAGCTGCTGAATACAGTATTTAGTATAGAGTACAATGATGACATTCACCATGCTAGGGCAAGTACAAGCGCGATAGCAGATGGATGTAGGGTGTAAAAGGAATGGCCTACCACACGACTCACAAATGTGGAATACAATGCACTGAATAGCACCTGGATAGCAGAGGAATTGAATATGGAATTGGGACGTCCAACAAAGGGTACTACGGGAATCAGTGGCAGCTGATCAAAGGAGGAAAAAGACGCCAGAACAACTCATTTTCCAGTGGTAGAAGTAGTAGTAGTAGTAACAGTAGTAGTAATTATTTTTACAATAAACCTTTACACACTTCTGTCAGTGAGCACGAAAGACGTTAACTTGGATTATTTCTTCTAAACCGCTGGCATTAGAGAGCAAGTCAATGTGCGAAAGCTTAACCCTAACATAAATCAGACATTGCTGCAAAGTATATGGCGAGGAGACCAGACACATGCCAGTCCACCTGTAAAAGCTTAGTGGCCATAGTAGCAATTGTGTCACTACTAAAAACAGGTGGTGGAGTATAGGCTGTCCTAGTCGTGCTGTCCTGTGTCTCCATGCCGTCAGACGCCAGTAGTTGTGATGCAGCCTCTCTAGTTTCTCTTACATTAGTTGTCCTGTGTGCAGTGGATATGGATGAAGCCCAGCCCTGTACAAGTACTGATGTAACACTTTTGAGTGAGTGCATCATCGCTTGTGTCATGTGTTCTGAACATGGATGAAGTCCATAATTGCACAAATACTGATGTAACGCTTTCGAGTGAGGACCTCATTACTTCCGTGCAGGAGCTTTCGTTTTCGGGTAGATGTGAAACTAAATGACATGAACTTCTGAAGAAAGGAGTCCAACACCAGTGTTACACCTTCTGCGGAAACATACATTCAAAATACGTGCAATCCAAAGTTCACAGAACAAGCAGCACAAGTGGTCATGTGGTAGCCTCACAAAACGAAAATAATTCTGCTGGCCACGTTTGCTCTTAAGCACAATAAAAACTATATGGTCTGCTGAAGGTCTGTCTAGAGGTTTAGCATGGTATGCTTCTTCTAAAGATCGTCTAAGTAGTTTTATTTCCTTCGAAGAACGATTCAAACAAGTGTTTGGTATTTCAGAACTCCTTAATGAACATCACGAACTGATCAAGATCAGACACAACAACAAAGTGAAAGCTAACAGAGAGCTTACGAAAATTCTAACAGGAGTCACAAGTAGGAGTTAGCTTCCAGCGCTCATAATAAGGCAGCAGATTCCCTGGATCTCCGAAATTTCAGAGCCATTTCCAAAACTGGGCTAAACAGAAATGTATATTTGAAAGCACACTGTGAGAAAATGTGCTATTTCTGGGGTTTTCAAAAACTATACAGAATGAATCATCCCATGTAGCCCATTAGCCAGACACCTTGCCTCTTTGTTACAACCTTACATAGGCAAAACTGAGAGTCATATTGAAAACTCTCTACACTTCATTGAGAAATTGAGGGAAATTACTGTCGGTCCTAATGACATCCTTGTCAGCTTTGATATAGTGTCTTTGTTCACTATGGTTCCAGTTGATGAAGATCTCTCTCATATAGCCGATATGTTCCGTACTGATATAGTGGCCTTGTTCCAACACTGTCTATCCTCGACCTATTTTCAGTACAATGGTGAATTTTATAAAACAGATTGATGGGGTAGCCATGGGAAGCCCCCTAAGCCCCGGAATTGCGAATTTATTCATGGAATATTTTGAACATCAAGCACTGCAGTCGGCCAAAAAAAGCCCCTCGAAGTGGTATCGGTATGTTGATGATACCTTTGTAATATGGAATCATGAGGAAGAAGACTTGAATGATTTCCTGGTGCACTTAAATAGCATCAACCCAAAGATCAAATTTACTATGGAAAAAGATAAGAACGGACAACTTAACTTTTTGGATGTATCAGTAATCAAACGGGCGGATGGGACCTTAGGCCATAAGGTCTACAGGAAAGGTACACATACTGATCGCTACCTCCATTAGAACTCAAACCACCACCCTAGGCAAAAGAGGGGGGTCATAAAAACACTAGTGGATAGGGCCAATAATATTTGTTAACCAGGCTACTTACAAGAAGAACTAAATCATTTACGAATGGCTTTTGCGAAAAATGGTTATACGAAAAACGAGATTAACCGAGCACTTCACCGAAGCAGAAAAATGCCTAAAAATTGGAGACAGCAACAACCATCAGCTGGAAAAGTATTTCTTCCGTTCATCCATAACATCACTGATCCCATTGGAAAAGTACTAGCCAAGTTTCAGGTGGAGACTATTTTCAGACCTACTAAGAAAATTAGTGAATGCCTGAGATCAACAAAAGATGCTCGTCACCCCCTAGCCACCCCAGGGGTATATAAAATTCCGTGTAGTTGTGGCAGGGTCTACACAGGAACTACAAAAAGAAGCAGCAATACACAGTTGACGGAGCACAAAAGAAACTGTCGCTTGGGACATATCGACAAATCAGCGGTAGCGGAACATGTTTTTAAGGATGGAGATCACGAAATAAAATTTGGTGAGACAAGCGTGCTAGCGAGGACATCGCACTATTATACACGTATGTACAGAGAGGCAATTGAAATCCATAAACATCAATACAATTTTAATCGTAAAGAAGAAGAATTAAAATTGAACAATATATGGCGGTCGACGTTGCATCAATCACGTGACAATCGATTGCCTGCAATCGAGAGAACGGACAATAGCCAGAGATAGCCACACATCGACACCACGTGACGTGCGGTGGCGCCCTCTACGATCTCCATATAAGCGGCAGCCCCAGCTCCTAGCAGCCAGTCGTCGACTCACATCGGAAGATGTTCTCCGTAGTTGAGAACGAAACGTCAGGGAGAAGAATTTCTACAGATCGACCATGGCAACTTAGCCCGGAAGTGTTTACTGATATATACAGAATGAACTGATTGTATAAATGAGGAGATTTGTGAACATATATATTCAAGTTTGGATAGAACCTCATTTTTATGGCTGCATTGTGGGTGAAGGAAAAGACGTTTCAGACAAATCACAATGCTTTATTGTTGTGAGGCTAGAGGACTCCAATGGCGAGATTCAAGTACATTTTCTATGTTTTCATGATGTTAGTCAAGCTAGAACTGCTGCTGCTTTATTCTCTGTGCTGAGTGGCAGGTTTCAGAATTACGATATGAAGAACGAACTAGTGGCCCAAACCTATGATGGTGCTTCCGTTCTGGTGAGGGAATTAAATAGCCTGCAAGCTAAGGTGCGTGAAATATGGGCATCCCCCCAAGCTCTTTTTTCTCACTGTTCCACACAGATTTTAAACTTACTTTTGCAGCAGAGCTGTTCTTGTAAAAAAACCAGTAAGAGTTTTTTTCTCCACACTTCAGCTGCTTTCACACTGGCGATTTCGTCACCGCGATTCAGCCACGCGATTCAATCGCTGCAATGCGCGACTATCGCGCTGCTGAACCGTGCGACAGAATCGCCAGGCACGCGGCTCAACCGTGCGGCAGGAGCTCTGTGGTGGGAGCTGCCTGTGTGCTTGTGCCAGCCAGTTCCGAAATGGATTATGACGACGAAGTGTTGCTTTTCGCTCTGTTGTTGAAAAGGAAATACAGACGCCGCCGACATCAAAGAAAATACTAGATTCATCCTCTACTGAATACTCAAGAGAAACATGAACATTTTTTTACAATTTATTATGAATTAAGAGAAAACTCTGCAAAATTCATAAACTATTTCAGAATGTCTGTGACATCTTTTGATGAATTATGTGCTATGCTGAGACGAAATCTCACACAGCAAAATACGCTAATGGGGAACAGTATTTCACCAGAGGAAAGACTAATGATTACTTTAAGGTAAATAAAATGCTTATTTTACATATACCTTGAAACACGTATGTTGTGTGGCGGCGATGGCGAGGCATTGCAGAGTCTCTGACCAGAGAGCCATTTATCGTGGCTAGTCTGCGCTTGACCACGCGAGAGTTGCGAGCGGTACTCTGTCAGTAGTAGTCGTGCAGTACAGTTGCGAGCAGCAGTCTGTCCGTAGTAGCAGCCCAGTGCAGTTGTGTGATGTAGTCTGTCGGCAGTAGTGGTCTAGTCCTATCACGGTCGCGAGCGGGACACAGTTGCAGGCGTCGACATGGCACTCTGGTCAAGATTCGGGATGAGGTATATTATTTTTAAATGTGCTCAGCTAATAATGTAAATTAACTGTAACTAATTTGTGCAATAATCGCCCCAATAATAATTTTGATTTCAAAGCAATATTTTTAACAAACGAACTATTTAATTGAACGAACGATTCCCTTCCATTTCCTTTAAAGAAAAGTTTCAGTTAAATTTCAAAAAAATATATATAAATATTACTTGCGATGCAGTTCCTCCAAGCCATGGCCAACAATAAGAGCAGAAATTTGACATGCAGTTTCAATGAGGTAAGAAATTAATTATGATTTTTTGTACAGGGCCAAAGACCAATAGTTCGGTTTAATTGAGTTATCATTATCACTGAGATTTTATTATCACTGAATTGACTTTCATTTTTTTTGTGAGGAACTTATACTTGGGTCAGATTGCTAATTTTTGTTTAATTGTCATTGTGATTGAATTTATTTGCTGGGAGGTTACGTTAGGTTGTATTCTTGTTAACATTCAACTATTGTGTTTCAAAATTTCTCTGGGGAGCTTACACTTAGCACAATGTCCATTATCATTTATAATAATATCTTTTAAATTTCTGCGGGGAGGTTACACTTGGCGACCCTGCCAGGATCGTATTTCGTTGAGAATCTTTTGAAAAACAGTCAGATATCTGCACTTATTTGCTTAGATATAATTAGGATTTGGTGCAACGCTTTTACTAATCTTGTGACTTTCTTTCTACAGGTCAACGGCAATTCGTTGCTCTGTTGTATTTGTGTGTGTTGCTTTTGCATTTGTGCTTATTTGTTTTGTGAATAATTGTGACTATTGTAAAAATGCCGCAAAAGACTGTGAATAGTGTATCGCGAGGTATTATGAATGAAATTACCGACTCAAACAACTTTACCGATAGGACATGTGACATGCAGTGTAATGATGACAATCCTGCGTTCACTAACAATCAGTGCATTCCAACCGCTAATGATGATATTTATCTTAATGATGAACAAACGAACTCGGTTATGTCCTGTGTTGATTTGACGACAATCGATGACGCGGGACGCTCTATTGTAATGAGCGCTGCCCAGCCTAACAGACCCGGTTTACTAAATTTACGTGATGAACACACAAATTTGTCTAATGAAAATGAACAGGATACACAAGATACGACGGATTTATTTAATTCCGAAATAGTGACTGACAGTGTACGTTTGACTGACAAATCCTTTTGCAAATTGCAGAATGACCAAATGGTCACACAAAGCGCAACAATTGCGGGTACACCACTAAACAGCACTGAGAATAGAAATGCTAATTTTGGCTCAGATCAAATTATGGCACTATTGCTGCAACGAGTTAACCAAATTATTGAAAAACAAGACAACCTTAGTGACGGTAACAAACAACAGAGTGAAGATCTCAAACAACTTAGTGAACAGGTCAAACAATAGAACGAAAAACAAGACAAGCTAAATGAAAAATTAGGCAACAGTTCCAAAAAGCTAAATGATAAATTAGACAACAGTTCCAAACAGCTTAATGAAAAATTAGACAACAGTTCCAAACAGCTAAATGATAAATTAGACAACAGTTCCAGACAGCTTAGTGAACAAATTAGAGACGTTGCCGCACAATGTCATGACACTAAGGAACAGTTACGCGAGGAAATTGAAGCTTGTTCAAGAAAAAGTAGCGAAGAAATTAAATCTGTTGCTCAAGAATTAAGGGAAATGCAAACAGCCGCAACAGAAACACTTAGAGCGGAAATTAGTACAGTCGCTAAACAGTGCTCTGAAAGAGCTACACAATTACGCGACGAGTGTAAAGCAATGACAGCAGAACTTTCGCGCACAATGGATGAAAAGATTGACGCGAAATTCGAACAACAGAACACTCAAATTAACGAACGTCTTAGTCTTCACATACAAAAGAGTGATACGCGTTTCCGCAAATTTATTCAGGATCAAAATAAAGTCAAACGTCAAGTCATGGAAACAATCACTGCTCAGAGACAAGAAGACAAACGTAAAATGTTTGCGAAGGCAAAAATGTATGTAGACAATAATATTGCCACAGTGTCCGACGAAATTAATACCATCAAACAGTCGAACACAGAATTACGTGACGAAATTTCGGATCTTAAATCGAAAACAGACACATACACAACCGATTTTCAAGCAGTGACCGACAGACTCGAACAATTAGAACTAACAGAGGATTCTGATGTCGTCAAAGCTGACGTTAAAAAACTGAATGAAACTACACGTAAATTGCAGATACAGATTAATGCCACTGACACTAAAACTGATGATCAGGTAAAAATACTGACTGAAAAATGTGATGAACTGGCCAGTCGTATTGACGTCATTGAAGGTAATAATGACAGCAAATCAGACGATACTTCACTGGTTTCATTTAATCAAACACCTGAATTTCAAAATTTACAGCAGACAATTAATGAGATCGATTCGTCTAACAACACCTTGCGTAGAAAATTGTCAAGCTTACAGCAAGAGGTAACAGAGATGAAAAATATTTCAGTTAATAATACATCACAGCAGACGCCACTTTGCGAACATTTGTCAGACTCGCGCAGCGCGTATAATTTGGGTAATCTACAGAGAGTACAGGACTTAGATTCCGAACAATCACAGTTCAATAGATTTTCTTACAATCCTGATCCTGTTCCATCATACAGAGACGATAATTTCGATTACGAACATTTTCTGTCAGTGAGAAAATTTAAAGTGTTTAAAAATGATAGAACACAGATTCATCCACTGGATTGGATACAACAGTTTAGCTTTGCTTTTCCACCGACTTGGCCCGTAACGCACAAACTCGAATTTATTTGCAGTTTTTTGGAAGGCGAACCGGCAACTCGTATGAGACCGATCGCGAGACAGTGCTATTCGGTAGAAGAGTTTCAGAATGCTTTTCTATCAGCGTACTGGTCGAAGACGACACAGCGCGGAATTAAAGATCAACTAATTAGTTTGCCAAATTATGAGAACTCCAATTTTCCCAGTGTCACGCAATTTTTTGAGCATATGGTCCAACAAAACCAGTACTTAAGTGAACCGTACAGTGAATCTGCACTTATTCAATTATGCATCTCTAAATTACCACGGTCATTAAGAGTGTCGCTTCTGACGGGTCAACAAAAAGAAAATATTTCGGCGTTCAGGGATCTGTTGCAGCTTTTAGAAGTGCAGCAATCCGATTATTCTTTTGTAAGCAAAAACTTTTCGTATAATAACCAAGGTCAACAAACTTACAGTAATTATGATCAGGGACGTAATTTCAATAGGAAAAGTAACAGACGCTTTAGGAACGACAACTACCAGAACTTAAATCACAGACAAAATTCTGATTATCAATATCGTCAAAATTTTCGGCAACAGGAAGCACATTTTGGTAACAATAGTCGTTTTCCACCACAACAGCATGAAAGTCAGCCGGTTAGCATACCTAACCAACAATGGAATGCACAAGGTCAACCTAACTTTAATGTTTCGCCGCGTGGACGTATAGTCCCTGGTCCAATAAATAGTAACGCACGGCAGCAAAGCAACAACTACGTACAGAAAACACAGTATTTCAATTCCTATCGCAATGCACCGTATAGGAATGACCATTACGACAGACATAAAAATAATGAGGACAATTTTCAGCGTACATCTAACAACAGTCGGTCATACCAACAGCAGAATTATCCGCAAGAACCTATTCTCATGAATGAACCCGACAGTAGGTATCATCCAGAGCGTAATACGTCTGGAAGAAGTAATAGAACTGTTCAAATAGTAGAAATGCCACAACATCCAGCTGAAAATAGTAACACATCAGATAGAATCTGACTAGATACTGTACAGGTCGCATCTTCCAATAATACAAGCACTACTTTAGACACGCAAAATGTTGTTCACGAAAATGTAATTACTTTTGACGATATCAGAGACACTCTCTTGCAGGAAAGACCATTTGTTCAAAAAACCATTTCACATCCTGTCATCGAAATTAAAATTGGTTCATCGAAATTTTCAGCAGTAATTGATTCCGGATCACCTATGTCAGTTAGAAATGAGGAAACTTTTAACGAGTGTAACAAAGAGAATACCTATCCCACATTACCATTAGGCAAAACAAAAGTGAAAGGAGCGGTACCGAGTAAAGGAGTAGACGTTAAATTACAGACGCATTTATCATTTTGTATTGCAGGTCATACTTTCCACTCAAATTTTTGGATTGTTCCTTTATTGACAACAGACGTTATTTTAGGTACGAATTTTTTGGTACAATACGACGCAGTCATTGATTTTCAGAATTCTTATTTAATGTTAAAGGATGAAAATGTACAACTTGCTTTAGAATTTCAGCACTCACTATCTGCGGAAGAGCAAACAATTAACCGCACAGAGGTCATTTCCGCAACACGTAACACTGACTGTAATTCCACATTGTTCACCAGACGACGAACGCACGCAACTACGCAAAATTCTTTTACAGCAAGCTCCAGTTTTCGACAACATTCCTAGTACTATGTCCGGCTTTATGTATGAATTTCAAGTCAAACAGCACGACACATTTAAAGCAAAGCATTATCCCATTCCATATATTCACAGAGAACAAGTTAAAAAGGAATTGCAGGATATGCTTGACCAAGGAATTATAGAACCGGCAGTTAGTCGGTACATAAACCCGCTACATATTGTTAAGAAAAAAGATGGCTCACTTCGCCTTGTACTTGATTCACGTCACATTAATGACATTATTATTAATGAAACAGACCGACCACAGAGACTAGAGGAACTTTTACAGAAATTTCACGGTACTGCTATTTATTCTACACTAGATTTGAAATCGGGATTTTGGCAAATACAACTTCATCCGAATTGCAGAAAATACACAGCTTTTCTCTGTTTTGGCGACTGTTATCAATTTTGTAAATTACCATTCGGCTTAACTATGTCTTCAGCAGCTTTTATTCGCGGTTTGAATACAATACTTCCGACAGAACTTAAAAACAGAATTACGACGTACGTAGACGATATTCTTATTGCAGAAGCTAACTGGTCTGAACACAATGTGATTTTAGAACAACTGTTGCAAACTTTTCATGCACAAGGACTCACAGTTAACCTCAGTAAATCGCACTTTGGCAAAACTTCTATAAAATTTCTTGGACACGTAATTTCAGCAGAAGGCATTGCGCCTGATCCGGAAAAACTTCAAGCTCTACGTGACATTACTATTCCTACAACGAAAAAGCAACTACGCAGTTTTTGGGCTTAATTAATTTTTTTCGTAAATTTATTCATCACTCCGCTTTAGACACGCCTAGATTATGCCAATTAACAGGTAAAAACAGTATTTGGTCTTGGGATAAGCAAGCACATTCTGAATTCATGAACCTGAAACATGCTTTGTTGAATGCACCACTTTTATCGCACCCAGACCTTACCAGAAATTTTTCCATTGCCACCGACAGTTCTAACACCGCTTTAGGCGTACATATTTTTCAGGAAATAGAAGAAGATGGGTCTACAGTAATTAAAAACATCGCATTTGCAAGCCGCATTCTGTCACCTGCTGAACGAAGTTATTCCGTTACAGAATTGGAAACATTATGTGTTGTATCGGCTTTTACGAGATTTAGGCACTTTCTTTATGGCAGACATACCACCGTCTACACAGACCACAGAGCGATACAATTTTTACTTTCGGCTAAATTCACTCACGACAGATTAAGCAGATGGAAACTTTATTTACAGGAATTTAATTTTACGATTGTTCACATTCCCGGCACACAAAATGTTATAGCAGACGCACTATCGCGTTCTCCGAGCAACAATCAGCAAGACATAGCAACCAACTTCTGCAAAGCAAATTTCAGTGTCATGTACATTCAGCAAGTAGCATTTGAAAATTTTATTTCATCGTCATTACAGGACATAGCAAAAGAACAAAATAAAGACAACGTGTGGAAAGAAATTAAACACGTCTGGCAAGATAAGAATAATGTTACGATTAGGAACCACTACACTGTACGCAATGACATTCTGTTTCGCCGCTCTCATCCTGACAGCAACAACTGGTTATTATGCATTCCTGACGAACTGGTTAACAAATTAATCTGGTACACTCATTTAAGTTACGCACATTACGGACCCAGAAAGTGTTTTCTTATACTGAGACAGAACTGTTATTTTACCAACATGGAGAAACGTATACGACGAGTTTTAGCGTCTTGTAAAATTTGCCAGAAAGTTAAGTCAGACACCACTTCACATATTCCTCCTTTATATCCCATCGTACCTGTTAAATTAAGACACATGGCCGCTGTAGACATTTTTGGTCCGATTCCGAGAACTAACAGAGGTTTTTGCTACATATTTGTCGCTATTGAGCTCACTTCAAAATTTGTTACTTTCACTCCGTTACGCAAAGCTACAGCTAAAACTGTTTCGAAAGCATTTGTAAAACATTTTCTGTTTCATGTAGGGCATGTGATGAAAGTAATTTCTGACAATGGATCACAATTTCGTTCTGCTACATGGACACGTACGTTACGAGCTAGAAACATTTCTCCGATCTATATATCCAAGTACCATGCTTCTTCGAACCCCTGTGAAAGATTAATGAAAGAAATTGGTAAGCTGTGTAGAATATACTGCCACAAAAGACATATTGATTGGGATACACACATACTCTCATTCCAAGATGTAATTAATTCCATTCCAAATGAATCCACTATGCTATCTCCGTCTGTTATACTGAAAAACGTTGAACCACCAAACAAAATTAAAGAATTAGTAAACTTCCCTACCTGTCGTCGACTAAGACACCACGAAATAATTGACATTGCGCTGAACAACATCAAACGTGCCGCAGAGCGCCGGAGAAGACAGCAAAAACAGGTTTGTGCACGCCGCGACTTTCACATTGGACAGAAGATATTAGTGCGTACACACTATTTATCCAACAAAATAAAAGGTAGGTGCAGTAAATTTGAACTTCTATACGCAGGTCCATATCGGATTCGCAGCATTCCTCATCCCAATGTGGTACACGTCGAAACTTTGAGAACCAGAAAATCGAAAGGCAACCACCATTGGTCAAATATTAAACCCTTTATTGAATGAAGACACTTTATGATTCAACACACTATGATGCCATTTACTAATTTTTTTATGACCACTTATGCAATTATATTCACATGACTAATTACTGATGATTATCGTATTTTTTCTTGGCAAGTGCCCGACAAGGTAAGGTTAGCAGGTCGCTCTTCTTGTCGTTACACATCAGACCGTGCACATTTTCCATTTTTTTGTGTGTATGATTGTATTCCAGTTTTGTTTGTGTGCACTGTGAAATAGTTAAGATATAACACACACCAGTTGACTTTGACATTTTTGTTGCCCTATGACATCTCAAGATCGTGACTGTTTTACATTTTTTGCTGCTACATTGTATTATTCTGTGTACATTTTTGCATCTGAACACTGTCTATGCTATTGACATATTACGTTTTCTGTCATGTTATGCTGTACGCTTAATTGTGTCACCATTAACCAGTCATTATATAGTGGGTATATGATTTAAATGCAAGGCATTAATCTCTGTTCATCAATTTCAGAAAGAAATGATGCGTGTAAGAAATAAATTCAACAGAAATGGGAATTTCACCTACGGAATAAACGAAAGAAGATGCAATAACTTTATGAGCAAGAGTAAATGGATCAGAATTAACAAGCATTAACAAGAATATACTATACACATCGTAGAATAGCAGTCTTAACTAATTTTTTCTTTCAGAATACAAGGCGATTGATGCAGGCTGTCAGACAGAACTACACATCTTAGTTTTAAGTGCTGAAATATGGTAGAGATAAGGAATAGTTGTGTAATGAATAATGAAGTGATTTTTGCAGATGATAATGAATGCTGATGAAGAGTAATGATGAAGAATATGCTACTATGAATAATGAAGTTTTTCTTTACAGGTGATGATGATAATGGAGTTTTTGATGATAGGGATAATGAAGTTTTCTGTGGAGATGAGGATAATGTTGAAGTTATATTTAGGCTATGTAGTTATTTAAGTATTTGTTGCAGTTTGTTTTGACAGCAGGTGTTATATTGCACAGTATAATGACTGAAGGTTTTGGAAAGGACAGCTATGGAACACATTTTTATACACATTTCACTACCTGTTAATTCGAAGTTCACTACTTTTCAGCATAAAATGCATTTCTCTTTTCAGCTTAATAATCCATTTTTATATATTTTTTGCAGGAGAAATTATTTATGAGATTAATGTACTATAAGCAGTTGTTCATTAAATCTATGAATGTGGTTACATATACTCTACTTGTTTCATAATCTTGCCACAGTTGACTTATGACGAATGACGTTACACATTTTTCATTTATACCAATAACCCAGAAGCAAATTCTTCTCTCTTGCTTTCCCCTATAATTACCCTAAGCAACGCATTGCTAACAAAAAAATGTATTACCAGTCCCAAATAATGTTACTAGTTTAAGAGAATTCTGAATAATACTGATCAGCTCTGAACAGTATGTCACTTCAGTAATGACTTCTTAATGATACAAAAAAAATATATATATACAATAATGCTTTGTAACTGGCAAATAACTGCCACTGTTTATTGTAATGAGACTACTTATAATGCCCATGATTATTAATACTATGACTGTAATTAACTGATTTTTAATCATGACTTCTTAATGGTGTGTATCACCAGTTTCAAATAATGCTACTCATTTAAGAGAGTTCTGAATAATACTGAATGATGAACAATGTTTTATAATATTCAATACTTACTGGCCACTGAGTGCCAATAATTAATCTAATTAAATGAATTATGACCTTTCATGTTTTGGTAACTGGCCAATGAGTGCCAATAATTAATGTCACTAAATGACTTATGTTATTAATTATGCCATTAATTAGCTCCTGTTTTCAATGATGATTTTTCATGTTTTGGTATCTGGCCAATGAGTGCCAATAATTTGTGTCACTCAATGTATTATGTTAATGCTAGGCCAATAATTGACTCTCCTTTTCAATTAAGACTTCTGATGAACATTATTCTGTCATACTAAATATGCTTTGTAACTGGCCAAGGACTGCCACTGTTTATTGTAATACGATTACCCATGATGCCAATAATTTAATTTTATGAACATTATTCTGTAATACTACATACTTGGTACAGAAATGTTCAATAACTGGGCTATGAATGCCACAAACTACTACTATAATTCTCAATGAAGCCTATTATGTGACTTAATGTCCTTCACCTTATGAGCTAACTACCCTGAATCACTGCAATGTCCATTTGTCCTGTCCATCCTCATGATCATGGAGCACTATATTTGGTTTTTGCACTAATTCTACGTTGGTGTGCATTGTAAGAGCGTGGTGTTGACACGACATGCTGTCCACCACCGTGACCGATGAAGACGTTATTATGGTCCCACTGTTTGGTGTACCTAATGTACTGCCAAAATGAAAACATGGAATATTACTACGACAGTTCAGTGTCTTGGCTACGCTGATAAATTCTGATGGGAAAAGAACTTCAAATTGTGTCACTTGGTGTTGTACTTCTGTGGAAAGATATGGACTTTCAGAACAGCTGTGTGCAATCTAAAGTGCTACAACCATGATGCAATCCTTCCCTTTCCTATCCTAATTCTTGTCACATAGTGAAAACATTTTTTGCTAACATCATTTATGTTCATGGGATATACATTTTTTTCGATTTGCTGAACTCCAGTGCGAGTACAAAATGGTTCAAATGGCTCTGAGCACTATGGGACTCAACTGCTGAGGTCATTAGTCCCCTAGAACTTAGAACTAGTTAAACCTAACTAACCTAAGGACATCACAAACATCCATGCCCGAGGCAGGATTCGAACCTGCGACCGTAGCGGTCTTGCGGTTCCAGACTGCAGCGCCTTTAACCGCACGGCCACTTCGGCCGGCAGTGCGAGTACACTTATGTCACTTGTCGACATGATTTTTTTTGCCATTATGTTTATTTGTTGTGAAAATGCTAAAGACATTTTCGATTTGTTCTGAAGTACAGTATATGTGCACTCTTGTCTTTTATATTGTATATACATTTTTATTTTGATGATATGTTCTGAACTACAGTGCATGTGCACTTATGTTATGTGTTAATATGTTTTCTACTGAACTTCAGTGCCTGTGCACTTTTCTCATTTTTCAATATAATTTGTACTCATTCTGTATGTTCAATACTTCAGTGCGTATGCACTTATGTCATTTGTTACTCATTGTATATACACTCCTGGAAATGGAAAAAAGAACACATTGACTTCGGTGTGTCAGACCCACCATACTTGCTCCGGACACTGCGAGAGGGCTGTACAAGCAATGATCACACGCACGGCACAGCGGACACACCAGGAACCGCGGTGTTGGCCGTCGAATGGCGCTAGCTGCGCAGCATTTGTGCACCGCCGCCGTCAGTGTCAGCCAGTTTGCCGTGGCATACGGAGCTCCATTGCAGTCTTTAACACTGGTAGTATGCCGCGACAGTGTGGACGTGAACCGTATGTGCAGTTGACGGACTTTGAGCGAGGGCGTATAGTGGGCATGCGGGAGGCCGGGTGGACGTACCGCCTAATTGCTCAACACGTGGGGCGTGAGGTCTCCACAGTACATCGATGTTGTCGCCAGTGGTCGGCGGAAGAT
This sequence comes from Schistocerca americana, assembly GCF_021461395.2. Lineage (NCBI taxonomy): Eukaryota > Metazoa > Arthropoda > Insecta > Orthoptera > Acrididae > Schistocerca > Schistocerca americana. The sequence goes on along the minus strand of NC_060125.1, from coordinate 230,003,460 downwards.
GCACGTGCCCGTCGACCTGGGACCGGACCGCAGCGACGCACGGATGCACGCCAAGACCGTAGGATCCTACGCAGTGCCGTAGGGGACCGCACCGCCACTTCCCAGCAAATTAGGGACACTGTTGCTCCTGGGGTATCGGCGAGGACCATTCGCAACCGTCTCCATGAAGCTGGGCTACGGTCCCGCACACCGTTAGGCCGTCTTCCGCTCACGCCCCAACATCGTGCAGCCCGCCTCCAGTGGTGTCGCGACAGGCGTGAATGGAGGGACGAATGGAGACGTGTCGTCTTCAGCCATGAGAGTCGCTTCTGCCTTGGTGCCAATGATGGTCGTATGCGTGTTTAGCGCCGTGCAGGTGAGCGCCACAATCAGGACTGCATACGACCGAGGCACACAGGGCCAACACCCGGCATCATGGTGTGGGGAGCGATCTCCTACACTGGCCGTACACCACTGGTGATCGTCGAGGGGACACTGAATAGTGCACGGTACATCCAAACCGTCATTGAACCCATCGTTCTACCATTCCTAGACCGGCAAGGGAACTTGCTGTTCCAACAGGACAATGCATGTCCGCATGTATCCCGTGCCACCCAACGTGCTCTAGAAGGTGTAAGTCAACTACCCTGGCCAGCAAGATCTCCGGATCTGTCCCCCATTGAGCATGTTTGGGACTGGATGAAGCGTCGTCTCACGCAGTCTGCATGTCCAGCACGAACGCTGGTCCAACTGAGGCGCCAGGTGGAAATGGCATGGCAAGCCGTTCCACAGGACTACATCCAGCATCTCTACGATCTTCTCCATGGGAGAATAGCAGCCTGCATTGCTGCGAAAGGTGGATATACACTGTACTAGTGCCGACATTGTGCATGCTCTGTTGCCTATGTCTATGTGCCTGTGGTTCTGTCAGTGTGATCATGTGATGTATCTGACCCCAGGAATGTGTCAATAAAGTTTCCCCTTCCTGGGACAATGAATTCACGGTGTTCTTATTTCAATTTCCAGGAGTGTACATTTCATCATTTGCTGATATGTTCTCAACTGCAGTGCATGTGCACTCATGTCACTTGTCAACATGATTTTTTGCCACTCTGTTTATTTGTTCTGAAAATGCTAAAGAATTTTTTCAGTGCGTGTGCACTTTGTTATCTGTCAAATAATTTGTATATACATTTTTCTGATCTGCGAATATGTTTTGTACTCATATCTTGTCTTTGTCTGAAATGTTTTGTACTCGGTGCATGTAATTCATATACTACATCTAAATATTCCGTAAATTGTAGAAGTTGATTAATTAAAAAAATAAATTTTGCGTGCTTGGCAAGTCCAAATGACTCACCATCGCTGCCAAATTTTTGCCCCCCCAGTGGAGGGTTATGAAACACGTATGTTGTGTGGCGACGATGGCGAGGCATTGCAGAGTCTCTGACCAGAGAGCCATTTATCGTGGCTAGTCTGCGCTTGACCGCGCGAGAGTTGCGAGCGGTACTCTGTCAGTAGTAGTCGTGCAGTACAGTTGCGAGCAGCAGTCTGTCCCTGTCCGTAGTAGCAGCCCAGTGCAGTTGTGTGATGTAGTCTGTCGGCAGTAGTGGTCTAGTCCTATCACGGTCGCGAGCGGGACACAGTTGCAGGCGTCGACATGGCACTCTGGTCAAGATTCGGGATGAGGTATATTATTTTTAAATGTGCTCAGCTAATAATGTAAATTAACTGTAACTAATTTGTGCAATAATCGCCCCAATAATAATTTTGATTTCAAAGCAATATATATATATATATTACTTGCGATGCAGTTCCTCCAAGCCGTGGCCAACAATAAGAGCAGAAATTTGACATGCAGTTTCAATGAGGTAAAAAATTAATTATGATTTTTTGTACAGGGCCAAAGACCGATATTTCGGTTTAATTGATTTATCATTATCACTGAGATTTTATTATCACTGAATTGACTTTCATTTTTTTGTGAGGAACTTATACTTGGGTCAGATTGCTAATTTTTGTTTAATTGTCATTGTGATTGAATTTATTTGCTGGGAGGTTACGTTAGATTGTATTCTTGTTAACATTCAACTATTGTGTGTCAAAATTTCTCTGGGGAGCTTAGACTTAGCACAATGTCCATTATCGTTTATAATAATATCTTTTAAATTTCTGCGGGGAGGTTACAACCTTTATTTTTAAAGTAGGTTTAACAGTAATTTGCTCCAATGTGTAACATTAAAATAGAGTAAGCCAAAACTGTGATATTTCGCTACCCAGAGAATAAATCAGTAACAACTGATGAATCAGATGATACAGGTGGACGTGTGGCATCACAGTTTCATGAAGATGGGCTTTGATTAGATGCCGGTACAGTTATGGGTGAATTTGAGTATACAGGCATTGGTATTTGTGAATTGAACTTAAAATTATAGTTGTCTAGTCAACTGTAAGAACTGCTGCACTTCCCCAAAACTGACATTATTTCAAATTTAGCGTCCATTTTCAAATGTTGTGGCACAGATTTCAAATTGTCTAATAATGATAGTAGAAAATGTATGTCAGGGTCATCTGCTTCAGCCATTGATCGTTTTTTTCTTGATGTTTGCTGCAAGTACCTGAAATAACTTCTCCTCGTCTGTCATCTTTTGTCTCTTATGGGAATTGGAGGTAACTCCATCCTGTACATCAGAATTATTTGCCTCTTCAGTATGTGCATCAGCTTCATCCATCTCTGGTGGTTTAGTGGCAGTTACAGGTGATAGGAAATTACGCATATCGAAATATACATATTTTTTGTGGGTTTCTGCAGGAGAACCACTGTTTGAGGCTTTTCTCTTGTTGAGTTCTCTTGTGTAACCGTCACGAATGTTCTTCCACTTCTTCTGTAACTGAGTTGCTGCAAAAAATTAAACTCTCTGATTTCAGGTACCTTGCTACAGGCTGTACGTTTACAGAGCTACATTATTCTTCCAAATGTGGCATTTCAACTATATCCAAAATCGTGCAAGACACTTGTCAGGAGATATGGGAAAATCTACAAAGCATATGCATGCCACCCGCATCAGAAGAAGGTTGGATTAATAAAGCAGAAAAATTTAAAGTGTATGCTGATTTACCGAACTGTCATGGTGCTATTGACGGAAAGCATGTAAGAATTGTTAAACCTGAACACAGTGTCTCTTTATACCATAACTATAAACACTTTTTCTCAATAGTGTAACTAGTAGTTTGTGATGCTGATTATTACTTTACATTCATAGACGTAGGTTCATATGGCAAAAGTGGGGACTCATAAATTTACAAAGTCAGTGAGCTTTACAAAAGAATGAAAGACAATAATTTAAATTTGCCAGGGTGTCGACCTTTGACTGACTCAGGTGAGTCTCTTTCATTCTGCTTTGTTGGAGATGAAGCATTTGCACTTGAAGGAAACATGCAACATCCGCACAGTGGAACAAATTTGACAGAGAAAAGAAAGGTTTATAATTACAGGTTATCGAGGGCGCGATGTTACATTGAGGGCACTTTTGGAATCCTGTCCAACAAACGGCGAATTTTTCATCGCCCTTTAAATGTGGATGAGGTCTACTGTGCAGTAATAATTAAAGCGTGTTGCCCTCTGCACAACTACGTTCACAAAAGAGATGGGTTCAAACTGGATGAAACTTTAGAAATAATTGGGTTGGACGATGTACAGAGCATCATGCCTGTAAGAAGCCACTATGCCATGAGTGCACGAGACAAATTTGCTGATTGTTTTGTCAGCAGTGAAGGTGCTCTTACTTGTCAAATGAGCAAGATATAAAATGTATTCTAATTTTTATAATAAAAAAAACAGTCTAGAGCGCAAACTTTTGAATTTATTAGCAACTACTGACTAAGCCAGAGATTGTACAGAGTTTCAGGGAGAGCATAAGGGGACAATTGACAGGAATGGGGGAAAGAAATACACTAGAAGAAGAATGGGTAGCTCTGAGGGATGAAGTAGCGAAGGCAGCAGAGGGTCAAGTAGGTAAAAAGACGAGGTCTAGTAAAAATCCTTGAGTAACAGAAGAAATATTGACTTTAATTGATGAAAGGAGAAAATATAAAAATGCAGTAAATGAAGCAAACAAAAAGGAATACAAACATCTCAAAAATGAGATCGACGCGAAGTGCAAAATGGCTAAGCAGGGATGGCTAGAGGACAAATGTAAGGATGTAGAGGTGTGTATCACTAAAGGTAAGATAGATACTGCCTACAAGAAAATGAAAGAGACCTATGGAGAAACGAGAGCCACTTGTATGAATATCAAGAGCTCAGATGGAAACCCAGTTCTAAGCAAAGAAGGGAAAGCAAAAAGGTGGAAGGAGCATATAGAGGGTATATACAAGGGCGATGGACTTGAGGGCAGCATTATGGAAATGGAAGAGGATGTAGATGAAGATGAAATGGGAGATACGACACTGTGTGAAGAGTTTGACAGAGCACTGAAAGACCTAAGTCGAAACAAGGCCCACGGAGTAGACAACATTCCATTAGAACCACTGACAGCCTTGGGAGAGTCAGTCCTGACAAAACACTACCATCTGGTGAGCAAAATGTATGAGACAGGCGAAATACCCTCAGACTTCAAGAAGAATATAATAATTCCAATCCTAAAGAAAGCAGGCGTTGACGGATGTGAAAATTACCGAGCTATCAGTTTAATAAGTCACAGCTGCAAAATACTAACGCGAATTCTGTACAGACGAATGCAAAAACTGGTAGAATCCGACCTCGGGGAAGATCAGTTTGGATTCCGTAGAAATGTGGGAACACGTGAGGCAATACTGACCTTATGAATTCTCTTAGAAGAAAGATTAAGGAAAGGGAAACCTACGTTTCTAGCATTTGTGAACTTAGAGAAAGCTTTTGACAATGTTGACTGGAATACTCTCTTTCAAATTCTAAAGCTGGCAGGGGAAAAATACAGGGAGCAAAAGGCTATTTACAATTTGTACAGAAACCAGATGGCAGTTATGAGTCGAGAGGCATGAAAGGGAAGCAGTGGTTGGGAAGGGAGTGAGACAGGGTTGTTATTCAATCTGTATATTGAGCAAGCAGTAAAGGAAACAAAGGAAAAATTCGGAGTAGATATTAAAATCCATGGAGAAGAAATAAAAACTTTCAGGTGTGCCGATGACATTGTAATTCTGTCAGAGACAGCAAAGGACTTGGAAGAGCAGTTGAACGGAATGGACAGTGTCTTGAAAGGAGGGTATAAGATGAACATCAGCAAAAGCAAAACAAGGATAATGGAATGTAGTCGAATTAAGTTGGGTGATGCTGAGGGAATTAGATTAGGAAATGAGACACTTAAAGTAGTAAAAGAGTTTTGCTATTTGGGGAGCAAAATAACTGATGATGATCGAAGTAGAGAGGATATAAAATGTAGACTGACAATGGCAAAGAAAGCGTTTCTAAAGAAGAGAAATTTGCTAACATCAAGTATAGATTTAAGTATCAGGAAGTCGTTTCTGAAAGTATTTGTGTGGAGTGTAGCCATGTATGGAAGTGAAATATGGACGATAAATATTTTGGACAAGAAGAGAATAGAAGCTTTCGAAATGTGGCTCTACAGAAGAATGCTGACGATTAGATGGGTAGATCATAAACTAATGAGGAAGTATTGAACAAGATTGGGGAAAAGAGACATTTGTGGCACAACTTGACTAGAAGAAGGTATTGGTTGGTAGGACATGTTCTGAGGCATCAAGGGATCACCAATTTAGTACTGGAGGGCTGCATGGAGGGTACAAATCGTAGAGGGAGACCAAGAGATGAATATACTAAGCAGATTCAGGAGGATGAAGGCTGCAGTAAGTACTGGGAGATGAAGAAGCTTGCACAGGATAGAGTAGCATGGAGAGCTACATCAAACCAGTCTCAGGACTGAAGACCACAACAACAACAACAGTTTCAGTCCGTAGGTGGATCATCTTCAGGCAATACCACAGTTGGGATGGAGCGGAGAAGGTGCTACGGATGCCTCCAGGTGCTGTTACAACTTATGAAAACTGAAACAAGGTTTTCGCTCTAGACTGTATAAAAATTGTGAGAGGAAAAGAGCACAGTTTACCCAAAATGTTCCCAAGAATATAATATGTATTCTAATGAGAAATGAACAGAATAATACATACCACTTTCCTTTTTCTCCGATACTATTTTATTTTCAAAGTCAGGAACAAATTTCTTACACTTCTCCTCCCTAGCATTACGTTTTTCGACCTTATTACTGTATTCGTTGCTTCTTGAATCCCAAGTTGCAGGGCGATGTTCTACTTCTATGATGAAAAGTTCCACGGTGAAAGTCATTTTTGTAGCAAAAATAGCACAATAGCATGCAAGTCAACAATCACACTGGCGTGGCGAGGCGTCAGCTGTTTACCCCATCCCCAGCTGCGCAGCGGCGCTGGCAGATGGCCGCATGTGAAAGGCTCAAACGCGCCTGAATCATGCGACCAGTCGCGGCGACCAGCGGGCGCACAGCGGGTGCGCAGCGATATCGCCAGTGTGAGGGGCCTTATGGGAACTGCGTGTTAAAGGACGGACATGGCTCCACCTAGCGGGCAGGTCGCTCGACCAAATCGCCAGTGTGTAAGGAGCCTCAGGGTATTTTTGCATCCTTCCACTAGTCTTTCAAACACACAGCAATTCTCCACAGTATTGTTGGTAAACACATTCCTTCAAACAGTGAAACAAGATGGAACTGTAACACCATAATCATATCAGCCATTCGTCTGGGGTAATTGCGGTTTTAAATGAAATACACACTAAGACAAAGATGCACCATGAAGGAATTACCTGAATTGGGTTGTGTTATTTGGGGGAGGAGACCAAACAGCGCAGTCACTGGTCTCATCGGATTAGGGAAGGATGGGGAAGGAATCGACCGTGTCCTTTCAAAGGAACCATCCTGGCATTTGCCTCGAGCGATTTAGGGAAATCACGGAAAACCTAAATCAGGATCAGGATGGCTGAATGTGGGATTGAACCGTCATCCTCCCAAATGCGAGTCCAGTGTTTCTCTGAATTGGATGCAAATTGCCAGATGTGATTTGCATGTGCAGACAAACAAATAATTACAACTTCAGAAAGACTGAATGATGTATTAACGAGAGCTTAAAAAAATTGAGCAAGTCAAAAACGAGTTGGTCCATCTCTGGCCCATATTAAAACAGTTGTCCGGCTTGGTATTGATTGATAGAGTTGTAGGATTTTCTTCTGCCAGACATCGTGCCACATTCTGTTCACTCGAAGTGTTAGATCATCAAAATCCAGAGCTGGTTGGGAGACCCAGAACTGGTTGGAGGGCCCTATCCATAATGTTCCAACAGTTCTCAATTGTAGACAATCTGGTGACTTTGCTGGACAAGGTGGGGTTTGGAAAAAACGAAGACAAACAGTACAAAACTCTCAACATGTGTGGGTGTGCATTATCTTGCTGAAATGTAAGTCCAGAAGGCACTGCCATAAGGGACAAGAAGACGGGATGTAGAATATCGTCGACGTAACGCTGTGCTGAAAGGATGCTGCTAATGACAACCAAAGGGGTCTACTATGAAAAGAAATAGCATCCCAGACCATCACTCCTGGTTGTCAGGCCATATGGCAGGTGGTAGACAGATTTGTATCCCATCACTGTCCAGGGTGTCCTCATACACATGTTCGTTGATCATCGGGACTCAACTCGAAGTGGGGCTCATTACTGAAGAAATTCTACTCCAGTCAATGAGATTCCAGGCTGAGGACGTGTCTGGAGACGCCTCGGACGGTGGTGGGGTACCAACCTGACTGTAGCCTGCCATACAGCCCGACAATCAGGAGTGATGGTCTGCACTGCCATTTCTTTTCACAGCAGTAGCCCTTTGTTTGTCACCCATGGCACCATTACAGAACAGCGGTATGATGACAAAATTCTATGCCCCAATTTGTTGTCCTTCATGGGAAGCCATCCTGGGCTTACATTTCAGCAAGATAATGCCCATATGTACAGACCGAAGATTCTACTGCTTGTCTTTGAACTTGCCAAACCCTACCTTGGCCAGCAAGTCCACCAGATCTCTCCCAAAGTGAGAACTTTTGGAGCATTATGGACAGGGCTCTCCAACCATCTCGGCATTTTGACGATGTAGCGCACCGATAGGACAGAGTTTGGCATGGTATTCCTCAAGAGGACATCCAAAAATTCTGTCAATCAACACCAAGTCAAATACTTGCTTGTACAGGAGCCAAAGGTGGACCGACGCATTATTGCTGTGCCTAGTTTGTGAAGCTCTATCTATTGAATTAATCATCCAATTTTTCTGAAAATGTAATCATTTGTTTGTTTGCACATGCACATCACGTCTACAGATTTCCGTCCCAGCCCAAAGTGTTGTGCAGTGACTACACTTTCAAAAATAGCTCCTAGACCCTTACTTTGTTTTCTTCCCTCTGTTTTTCAAAGCATAGTTTTAAAGAGAGAACTGCCTTTAACATGTTTGAGGAAAGAACAAACGATGCACAATTTTGCAACAATGTTGTTTGCATGAAAAAGTTGAGAATGAAGATAAACTGATCGACTTTTTAAATTCCACGAAACGCTCGACTAACTCACAACCTGAAGCTTCCTTGAATAGATCTGAAATGATGGATACATACATTGACAATCCATTGATGTTCAAATACAAACAGGTGTTCTTCGAGGTATTGGATAACATTGTTAACACAACTGGAAACATGATGATCATACTGGGATAAACTGCTCTTATTAAATTAAGCAATACTACCCAGTTCGCCAGTTGTTCTCAGTATATCCTTGTAGACAGTGAGCATCCATTACTACAATCGTTTGGTACTTCTTTCAGTCACTTGGAGTTTCGTAGAGAACTGGGGACTGTATTTTCAGCCAGCACAAAAAAATGTCACTCTGTCAGTTTGGGAGACATAATCAAAAGAATGACTGACAATGAAACGGAACAAATTCTTTCAGAAGCTTTCAAACTTTCCTGTCTAATTTCTATCATTCCTACAACAACTGCTTCAGTTGAACGGAGTTATTCTTGTCTTACGCGTGAAAACGTATTTGAGGAAGAGTATGGTCCAGGATAGCTTATCAACTCTTGCTCTACTTCGATTGTAAATCCAGTACTGCGAATACTTGGAAGATAACTCATGTGGTATAACGATATCACTGAAAAATTCGGGAAGAAGAAGGATCGTTGAATTCATTTATTTTACAAGTGAGAACTCTCAAACGCCGAACCTACTACTTTGTTTGTAAATACAAGTGAGTTTAATTATTATTATTATTACTATTATTAGCAGCAGTAGTATTAGTGGTAGCAATAGTAACATTAGTAACGTCTTAGTAGATGTTGTATTGTGACAACGGTGGCAACGCTGAAAATACAGCATTTCATTACACAATGTATACCACAGCTATTGGGCGAAGGGAATTAAGGGAAAAGAAGGAGAAAGCGGGAAATGATGTGGAGAGAATATTCCGGTGAAGCATCGAAAATGAAGGAGAGCAAATTTTCGACAACACAGGTTGTTTATTAATGTAGACACTACAACATTTCATTTAACAAAAACAAAATGAGGAATATGCGATCTGTACAAAATTTACTAGTGACTTACACAGCAAAGGTTCTCAATTTATCAGTGCACAAGGCCAACTCACCCAATCTGCCCTCAAATGGTCGTTGTGCGACGGTCCTTGAGTACTCGTTGAAAGGGCTAGTCCAAAACGAAAGCACTTTTTCACAAATGACGAACTGGTTCACATAATGACAGCAGTGGTTCACAACGAAAAGAGGAGCATTCAGACAGGTGCTGCGCTGACTGTTCATTACTTGCGCACACTGAATAATGCTTGCTTTTCATGCAGCTGGGAATTCTGGATGGAACCACCCATAGGCAGATTGCAGTAGTGGGGGAAAGGTGTTCTAGGCAGTAGGTGTCCACTATGGCATGAATGCTCTGGAGAGCATCTCGGTATGGCTTTAAGAAGAGAGTCTCGTCTGCTGGGGCAGACTGTGAGACTCATGAAATTTTAGAATTTAAGGAGTTGCTACCAGCAGTATTAGCGGTGATAGTAGTGGTAGTGGTGGTGGTGGTGATCATTAGGTACACTAAGCATTTGTACATTCAAAGTGTCGTAAAGGGGATTTCCTGATACGTTTCCTGGCCTTCCCAAAATTTAGGCCGATGATGCGCCACACAATTTGTGTACAGTGAAAAATTTTATTGAAAGCGAAAATGGATGTACAAAATTTTTTCGAGTTTTCCATTATAATTGTCTTTCAAATGATGTGTCGCACTGCCTCTTTGGTAAGACATTGACTGAGCCTGGGCCAGCATAGTACCAGATGTTTAGTGTAACATCTGTGCTCAATCTATGTGAACATTATCTCAGGGTTATACTGCTGACACTATGTTCAGTATGCTGAAAGAGGGATGTCCATTGAAATACTCTCTGCTCACCAATAGGACTGACTGGGGGGGGGGGGGGGGGAGGGGGGACAGTCACATGGGCAGCACCATAGAGGTTAGTGAGAGTGTATCGGTATTCAGAGCACTCTTACCTGCCAGCTTGGTTCGCAACCAGATGTTTCCACTAGTTCCTCGCTTTTGGAGTGCAGAGCGTCTTGATTTAATTGTGGCGACCTGTTGCTGTAGCGAGTTTGAGTTCACTGTACCCCTTAGGCGTAGGCTTTCGCATGAGTAAAACCTCCATCAGTGACTGGAAACAGTCTTTTCTTTCGAAGGTTTTCTCCCAACTCCACCGGACTCCCCACTTGCAGCTCATTTTCCCATCCTGACCAATTCCAGCATGCACAAATTTTGGGAATAATAAATAGCGACTTAAATTGAGTGCAAACTCGACTAAATTTGCTGGATGAAGTAATGGTTGCAGGCAGGTTACTACACTCACTGGGGAATAGTTTGAGCAATGCAAAAGCTGAAGTAGCAACGTTGCAAGAGGCAGTTCGTCACGCAATACATGAACCATTAAGTTATACATTGCTACCACAAAAACAACTCCTAACTGGAGCGGCCAGATTTAGTGTTCACATGTACAAGAGATGTAGTTGCTTGTGCGGATGTGTGGGTGAGTGTGTGTGTGTGTTTTCCTTTCAGAGGAAGGCTCTGGCTGAAAGCTCTATGTATAAGTATTTTCGTTGTGCCTATATTCAACTTAACATGCCATATTTATTATGAGTAGCAATCTGTCCTTTTTATAATAACCGAGCGAGGTGGCGCAGTGGTTAGCACACTGGACTCGCATTCGGGAGGACGACGGTTCAATCCCGCGTCCAGCCATCCTGATTTAGGTTTTCCGTGATTTCCCTAGATCATTTCAGGCAAATGCCGGGATGGTTCCTTTCAAAGGGCACGGCCGATTTCCTTCCCCATCCTTCCCTAATCCGAGCTTGTGCTCCGTCTCTAATGACCTCGTTGTCGACGGGACGTTAAACACTAATCTCCTCCTCCTCCTCCTTTTCATAATATTGTTGACACTCCAACGTGGACATCCCATTGTTTGATTCTCACTGTAAAAAGTACAGCAATGCTTAGCTGCAAAGCTACAACATGTACTGGTACCGAGTGAACTAAGTTCTGTCGCTCCTCTACCGCATGTTAATGGATGGAATTGGCACACATGGGGCAAGATGACATTGACTGGTGCGATTCCAAGTGGTGAGCATGGATGTACACTACCAATGCTTCTCAATACATCCCTACCCAATGAATTGGAAAGCTAAAAGACAATTGGTATGGGTGAAGACAGTGACTGGTGGCAGTGTTTCCTGCATGTAGTCTACAGCGTGATGATGAGCACACTGGTCCCCCACTTTGGAAGCCACTTTGCGCAGTGCAGACAATACTGCACACTTCTGGTGCATGGCTGTAGGCCTCGTGACGTCACTCGAACTGATCCCACTGCTATGCACCACATCTACATTAGCATATACCAGACAGGTACACCAACGCTAGCTGCCTGGTATGTCAATACTTCGACCATTGTATTGTCTGAACAATATATGCTTGTTGTTTTAAATTTTTTTATCTAACATCCTGAGGCAGCAGACAGGAATCAGCTCATCAATCTGCTACCAACCCACATCTGGGATGGTGGTTGGACGGCCTCCTTACCTCGACCTGCTTCAACTGCCCAACGCAATTTCTGGAGCCAATGGCGTTACACTAAAAACTCAGCATCTGGGAATGTGCTTTAATTCCTGACTGAAACCTGAGTATTTGTTATTCATAGATGCAACCATGGAGGTAAGAATAAGGGGAGATGGCGCTACGTGTCCCAGCCGTACTACGTTTTGAAGCCATGGGGGCGTGGCTCGCTGCCATGACACTCTGACCAAAACATTGCCAGTGTGCTATAGCGCTGCGTGCATTACAGTCGCTAATTGCACCATATACGCATGTAACGTCATCAGATTGGTTGTTTCAAAGTTTTTGTTTAAAATAAAATCTCGTAAAGGCGAAATTCCGTGTTTCTTCTGATTAAAAATAGTTTTTAATGTAATATTACGAATAGCTAGCCTTCAATGTAAACGATACGATTTTGTTAATTCAGTAATAAACGTGTATCACAAACTAAACAATAGAAACTGAAAACTAAGTTAGCTATACCCTCCCTCCAAAGCCCCATAAATACACCTTGTTTGTAATACGTACTGGGACATTTCAGTTACGTTACACTACTGGGAAACACTGTTCATTACCACCAATATTTACTGAAACACCGTACATAGAATGGCAAATCTACACAGTGTCCTGTTTAGGCTTATACTTTACGCCAGTTAATGTAGTGTTAGCTTTTAATTTGGTATGTGATGAAGACAAAGTGAGTTACTCAACACTTCGATTATCGACGATACGTACGTATTATACTGAAACGTGAACTTGAAAACTAAGAATTTAATTCTTTGAATTAACATAACTTTTGCAAATGTTTTGGGTGTGTAGGGAAAACTGATGGTACAGCATTTTCTCGGAGCCTTACTGTTCAGTCTATGTCCTCTTCTCGGAAATGCTAAGAACATATAGTGCTCCATTTAGACGCACGCCAATTCTTCCTCCTCATGGCATTCTCCCACAGAGCTTTCCGACTTTCATTTTTAGGAAATCTAAAATCATACAACACGCTATAGTACAAGTACCGATGTAGCACACGTTCATTCACAATGAAGTTGTAAAATCACACTTAACGAGACAACTTACACATGAAATGTTATTCCCTTCGATTTCGCATCACAATCAGAACGATTCGTACATCCGAACACCACACAAGTCACCATAATAGCGCAAAATCCTTCCAAAAGCGAGCGACAAGCCTATGCACACAAGCTTACAGCAGCAATGTTTCGGTCGGATTGAGATGGCTACCCTCGGCTTCACATAGCTTCACAGCTGTGACGTCACGGCGTCTCCCTCTATTCTTACCTCCATGGATGCAACACCATCGTATACATGACCTCTGCACCTATCCAGTTGTACACTGATCAACCAGAACATCATGGCCACCGACCTACTATCGATATAAACCCGTTCAGGTTATAGCAGCGTCACCTGACGAGGAATGACTGCTATAAACCGTTCATCATAAGAATAAACCTGATGTAAACATTGCACTGTGTATTCTTCCGCATTTGCTGTAACCTCATTGGATTTCAGTTTCACGTGGGACTGCAGCCAAGCTGTCGCGAGTAGTGTCAAGTACGATAACAAGGGTGTTTTGTGCTGTGCGTTATGCGCACATCTACTTAGCATGATACGGGACAACAGCTTTACCGGTGCATTTAACTTAGCACTGGCCGGTCAGCTGATTACAGCTAGCCTGCAGTGACATGGCCAGCTGCAGTTCACACATAAAACGAGACGAGCAGAGGAGCAATACAGCTTCGAATGCCATTTAATTTTTGAGCAGTATGAAATAATACACTGCAAATCTCCCACAATACGCTCCTTAGACGACTGGTCGAAAACTGCAACACGTTATCGTTTTTAGCTAACGTACTATTGTAACTAAAAACAAGAATGATGAAAATTCCTGACTTAACCACAGGGTAATTTTTCTGCATAAGCTGTGTGTAATGTAAGAGAGTATTCAAGGACTTCCCCGTATAGTTAAATATTGAAGCCACTGAAGGTATTCCTTATCCGAATCCGAGAAATACATTTCAATTCTGGAAGTGTCACCTGCTACGTGGATAACGAGCCTATCAACAACAGAATCCAAGAAGCCAACCAGGCGCAGAATTTTCTCTTCTTCTTTTATGACGAGCCGCTCTACATCCCACCAGCGTTCGGCAGTGACGTGTGAAAAAGCTGCGTGCGTTAGTTCCAATACGTCTGGCAGATTGTCTTGTTACTTCTCGGGCCAAATACCGCTTCTTGGCTCCAGATCAGTTCTGTTGGGTTCATATTGTAATGGTACAGTAGCAAATGTAAAAATGCAGCGCTTGTATGATGTGCTTGACACTGTGAAAATGATTGTTTTTCATGTTTCTATGATAGTTATCTACTCCTGTGTTATAAAACGATGGACATAGTCCAAATAAAGAGGATTTAGTTTTTCATTTTTGCCTTAAAAATTAATTTTTTTTTAATTTAACCAACTTTTATGAACAGTCTTTCATAAAACATCGATAATTAAGAATTTATATTTGAAACGGAATAAGGAATTTCGCGTCTAATATGTAATTAGAAGCAAGAAGACGTGCATTATTCATAAAAAATGATGATGAGTTTCATAATTACGCGGGCCGGGGTGGCCGAGCAGTTCTAGGCCTTACAGTCTGCAACCGTGCGACCGCTACGGTCGCAAGTTCGAATCCTGCTTCGGGCATGGGGGTGTGTGATGTCTTTAGGTTACTTAAGGTTTAAGTAGATCTAAGTTCTAGGGGACTGATGACCTCAGCAGTTGAGTCCCATAGTGCTCAGAGCCATTTAAGTTGGCAAAAATTCAAAGCCGATTGTCTCCGTAAATTTATGGAAAACATTAAGAACAGCCTATTTCTCGGCACTTTTTAATCGCGTTCCACGTGCATGTTTCACTATGGAACAGAAAGCAGTCTCAGCCATTTTCATAATACGCATTAACAGAGCGACAATTAAAGTACAGCACTGTAGAGGCTGTGACTGTACACGATTTTTGAAATAAAAACTATGTGACTAAAGTGTGATCAAGAAAATCATTGATGGCTTTTAAAACATTTGAATATCTTAAAGTTTCATTTGTTGTTGTTGTGGTCTTCAGTCCGAAGACTGGTTTGATGCAGCTCTTCATGCTACTCTATCCTGTGCAAGCTTCTTCATCTCCCAGTACCTACTGCAACCTACATCATTCTGTATCTGTTTAGTGTATTCATCTCTTGGTCTCCCTCTACGATTTTTACCCTCCACGCTCCCCTCCAATATTAAATTCGTGATCCCTCGATGCCTCAGAACATGTCCTACCAACCGATCCCTTCTTCTAGTCAAGTTGTGCCACAAACTTCTCTTCTCCCCAATCCTGTTCAATACCTCCTCATTAGTTATATGATCTACCCACCTAATCTTCAGCATTTTTCTGTAGCACCACATTTCAAAAGCTTCTATTCTCTTCTTGTCCAAACTATTTATCGTCCATGTTTCACTTCCATACATGGCTACACTCCATACAAATACTTTCAGAAACGACTTCCTGATGCTTAAATCTATACTCGATGTTAACAAATTTCTCTTCTTCAGAAACGCTTTCCTTCCCATTGCCAGTCTACATTTTATATCCTCTCTACTTCGACCATCATCAGTTATTTTGCTCCCCAAATAGCAAAACTCCTTTACTACTTTAAGTCTCTCATCTCCTAATCTAATTCCTTCAGCATCACCCGACTTAATTTGACTACATTCCATTATCCTCGTTTTGCTCTTGTTGATGTTCACCTTATATCCTCCTTTCAAGACACTATCCATTCCGTTCAACTGCTCTTCTAAGTCCTTTGCTGTCTCTGATAGAATTACAATGTCATTGGCGAACCTCAAAGTTTTTATTTCTTCTCCATGGATTTTAATACCTACTCCGAATTTTTCTTTTGTTTCCTTCACTGCTTGCTCAATATACAGATTGAATAACATCGGGGAGAGGCTACAACTCTGTCTCACTCCCTTCCCAACCACTGCTTCCCTTTCGTGCCCCTCGACTCTTATAACTGCCATCTGGTTTCTGTACAAATTGTAAATAGCCTTTCGCTCACTGTATTTTACCCCTGCCACCTTTAGAATTTGAAAGAGAGTATTCCAGTCAACTTTGTCAAAAGCTTTCTCTAAGTCTACAAATGCTAGAAACGTAGGTTTGCCTTTCCTTAATCTTTCTTCTAAGATAAGTCATAGGCTCAGCATTGCCTCACGTGTTCCAATATTTCTACGGAATCCAAACTGATCTTCCCCGAGGTCAGCTTCTACCAGTTTTTCCATTTGTCTGTAAAGAATTTGCGTTAGTATTTTGCATCCATGACTTATTAAACTGATTTTTCGCTAATTTTCACATCTGTCAGCACCTACTTTTTTTGGGATTGGAATTATTATATTCTTCTTGAAATCTGAGGGAATTTCGCCTGTCTCATACATTTTGCTCACCAGATGGTAGAGTTTTGTCAGGACTGGCTCTCCCAAGGCCGTCAGTAGTTCTAATGGAATGTTGTCTACTCCCGGGGCCTTGTTTCGACTCAGGTCTGTCAGTGGTCTGTCAAACTCTTCACGCAGTATCGTACCTCGCATTTCATCTTCATCTACATCCTCTTCCATTTCCATTATATTGTCCTCAAGTACATCGCCCTTGTATAGACCCACTATCTACTCCTTCCACCTTTTTGCTTTCCCTTCTTTGCTTAGAACTTTGTTTCCATCTGAGCTCTTGATATTCATACAAGTGGTTCTCTTTTCTCCAAAGGTCTGTTTAATTTTCCTGTAGGCAGTATCTATCTTACCCCTAGTGAGATAAGCCTCTACATCCTTACATTTGTCCTCTATCCATCCCTGCTTAGCCATTTTGCACTTCGCGTCGATCTCATTTTTGAGATGTTTGTATTCCTTTTTGCCTGCTTCATTTACTGCATTTTCATTTTTTCTCCTTTCATCAATTAAATTCAATATTTCTTCTGTTACCCAAGGATTTCTACTAGCCCTCGTCTTTTTACCTACTTGATCCTCTGCTGCCTTCACTACTTCTAGCTACCCATTCTTCTTCTACTGTATTTCTTTCCCCCATTCCTGTCAATTGTTCCCTTATGCTCTCCCTGAAACTCTGTACAACCTCTGGTTTAGTCAGTTTATCAAGGTCCCATCTTCTTAAATTCCCACCTTTTGCAGTTTCTTCAGTTTTAATCTACAGAGAGTCCACATCTGCCCATGGAAATGTCTTACAATTTAAAACCTGGTTCCTAAATCTCTGTCTTACCATTATATAATCTATCTGAAACCTGTCAGTTTCATTTAATGTAGCTTAATAATAAGATATCCAGTACATAAGTAGGATCTAATTCCAGGAGTGTAACAATACCAGTGTGCATGTGCTATGGCTTCTGACCAATCATCGCGTTTGTGTTTGTTTACATCAGGTTTACTCTTATGATGAGCGGATTATAGTCATGTAGCATCAGTGAGTGTGTTGCCTGTGTGTACAATGTGAAATGTGTGCGATCTACCTGAGAGCAGATTGTAATGGTCCAGAGGCTCAGCCTGAGTATTTCAGAAACTACACAATTTGTCATGTGTTCGAGAGAGCTGTGGGGAGTGTTTTCAACACGTGGTGAAACCAAGGTGAAACCAGACCCAGACGTCCTGGGGTTGGGTGGCTACCCCTCATTACAGACATCGGACGTCGTAGACTGGGCAGTTGGATAAAACAGGGCAGGCAGCGAACTGTGGCAGAACTAACATCCGACTTTAATGCAGGGCATAGTACAAGTGTGTCTGAATACACAGTGCACCAAACACTCCTAACGATGGGCCTCTAAAGCCAACGACCCAGGCATGTGCCAATGTTAACACCATGGCATCAGCAGTTAAGACTGGGCATATGACCATTGACACTGGACGCTGGTGCAGTGACAAAGCAGCAAATGGTCTGACGAATCCTGATACCTTCTTCGTAATGTCAATGGGAGGGAGTGTGTCCGTAATCTTCCAGGGGCGCAGCTCCTTGAAACCCGCACTGCAGGACAGAAACAAGCTGGCAGCAAGTCGACTATGATCTGGGTAACATTCATGTGAGCATCCGTAGGTCCAGTGGAACTCATGCAAGCACAAAGACACAAAGGAGTATCGTACAATGGTTGCAGATCATGTACACCCCTTCACGATGATCATGTTTTCTGACAGCAGTGACATTTTTCAGTAAGATAATGAGCTATGTCGCAACGCCAGGAGTGTTATGCAGTGGTTCAAGGAACACAATGGAGAGTTCCACTTCATGTGGTGGCCCCGCAAGATACCGTATCTCAGTCCAACCGAACACATCTGGGACGTGATTGAACGTGGTGTCAGGTCTCATCGCTCTCCTTTCGTGAATTTATGGGAATTAGGTGACCTGTGTGTGCAGATGTGGTGCCATCTCTCTCCAGCGATCTACCAAGGCCTCACTTCTTCCTTGCCATGATGCTTCGCTACTGTTATCCTTGCCAAAGGTGGACATACCATCTGTTTGGTAGGTGGTCATAATGTTCTGGCTGGTCAATGTAGCTCGTGTTGTGTCCCCTATGAACTTACAAACTGTCACAGTCTTCCCCCTTTTCGTTTTTGCGACTGTATTGACTTCCTCTTTCAACTCTTAAATCGTCAGACGTCACTCCAACTTAACTTCCGTTACTAATTCTAGTATTTTCCTGTTCAGAGTGTGTAGTTGTTCACTAGAAGATTTTATCTATGCTCATTGTTTTTTAAGTTTTTCGTCCCTGCAAGCTTTTATTTTCCTCTTCTTAATACCGCATAAATATTATCTATTTGACTTACTGATAACGTTTAAGGTGCGCCCATATAAGAAACACCAGCAATACGTTTTCATTCATGCAAGCACAGCTAAGATGAAGACGAAATAAACTGCATTATGCCGATAACTGATGTGCACAATTGCAATGTCCGAGGTATTATCAATCAGCACTCTCCTTGTACTAAAACACTGTCCTTCACAATAAACAAAAAAACTTAAGGGATTGTTGGTAGCAGAGCCTATTGTTGTTAATACAAATTGAAGGAAACGGCTTCCAGAGCACTCACTGGCGTACCGTCCATTGTTAGTGTAAAAAGTGGAACTGAATCTGTGCGCTGTGTGCAATGCTGGTAGTTCACATTAAACAAGAAAGGGTACGACATGCTTACTTGCACGCTTCTGTTCGCTTCTCCTTAAAATGTTTCCATGGATAAATGAATAGACCTATAAGAATACATTTTTCAGTAAATCATTAAAATTAGTTTTGAGCATCCCCACAATACGGGGGCGGGGATTAGCATGGCTCACCACCACAATGAGTAGGCTTCCTCGCCATCATTTACGCAACTGGTTGCGTCAGATTTGGACTAACTAGTGAGCTAGTCTCATTTTTCAGATCGACCATAAGACACATTATGAACCATAAATTAGTAAAATACCTGGTTGTATGTTATAAGTGACACAGTTAAAACCTTCAATAACGCACAGTATATACAAACTGAGTTTACTGAAATGATGGTAGAGTGGTGACAGTCAATTGGCACCAACAATAAGTGTCTAAAGCATTTCACTTTTACAGCGTATGATGCAGATACAGTTCTCTTTCAGTTAATTGACTTTGGCCATGTGATATGTGTTTATTTTCATGAGATATGGATCGGGATTGAGTGTTTTGCTAGATGGATCTGCTGGTGAAAGCGGTTTTGTATTGTTCTTTTGCGAGAATCATGTCAGTAAATTGTATATACGATGCTAATAAATGAAATGGAATTCCAACCAGAAAGTGACATTATCTTTCATTTGGAAACTGTTGTTTCTAATTTTCGAGATGATCCCGAATGCAGATTCTATTCTATGAAGCATATACATTTATTGTTGAGTCATAAATGATGGGGAAGGATTTTATCAAGCCTAAGAGGAGACATGTTGAAGATAGGTGATGTATATTGCAGATAATTTTTAAAATACATGCAAGCAATACTTGTTATGTTGTACTGATACCATGTACCGCGCTACAATGTAGGGGGATACATGCAATGGAACTACTGATATTAGAATATAGCCCGTCAGATATGATCAATTGGACTAATGTACAATCACAGGTATTTTTAACTTTACCTCTGTTTCCTATTATCGGGACCCTCATTGGAATATAGAGCTTTTGCGTGGGTATGTAGTCGTTATTAACGCCTTTAAACAAATTGAAGACTTTTAATCAGACCACAGTGAGAAAATCGGTTTCTCGATTTAACAACAGATTGCAGTTACATCTAAAAAAAAATTGTCATAACATACTCATTGGCTTCACTGGTAAAACTTCAGTAATAGACCCCCTTGCATTTCTTTAGTTTATTTGCTATATTCATACATAACACGTTTGTTGATAGTTCGTCAAGTTTGAAGGATCACTGTGAAATTCTGTACAGCAGTCTTTCTGTGAAAGCTGTTTTCTGCACCAGTTTTGTCTTTAGTAGTGGGCATTGTATGATAATTCCAGCTGTCTTGTTTGGAATGATGGCAAGTTATTCTCCATGTACCATACAGATATACCGTGTCACACGATGGAATAATGCAGGCTATGTACAGCTGTGCTAATTAAGGTGATGCTGTTGACATGATGTAGTACTCTCTCTCATGTGGTGGGAACAAGGCCCAAGTCTCCTTCTGGTCTTCCAGATTGAGGGTATTTTGGTGGCCTTGAAGCAGTTAATAGAGAATTCCAGAACAGTTCCTGTGTAAAGGACGCTGCCAATTTCATTTTCCATATTTTTAAGTTCTTAAGTTGTGATATGTCACTAATTGAAGGTACATTAACTATTGTTTGGCTTCCTTTGTTTGTGCAAATACCCACACACCACATCCTCCCCGTTTTTGGTTGATTGCCCACTGAAAGTTGTCAGTTTCTTGATGATTCTATTTGGTGTATAAGTGGTGGTGTTTAAAAGTGAAGATAGATTTTTCTAGCCTTGGCTACTGTTTAAGTATGATGTAATACCATTACAAGTTTAAGGACTTCTTGTTTTCTAAAGGCACAAAAGCATATTATTTGGCATGTAGACCTCATACTATGATATAAAATGAAAGGTTTTTGAGAAATTTTTCCTATTGGTTGTAGAAAACCCCCATTTTTTTAGCACAAAGTATGTGATAGAAAGGTAGTATTATTGTCATCACCTTAATGACAGCCAAAAGTCTTGTTTGTATTTTCGTTGCATGCAGTGTCAAGTGATGAGATATGATAGAATAATGTAACATTAGTTTTGATATTATTTACCAACTTTTTCAGAAGTACGTGTGTAAAAATAAGCATGTGTACAGCATATAAATCCTTGTCAAACATTGTCTGTAGTTCTTTGCTTCTGTGTGTGAATTAATTAGCACATGTAGCTAATAACATATTGATGAATGAACACCTAACTAAGGTTCCATCTCCTTATTTGCCATATTGTCATTCCCTTATGTCTACAGTGATGATCTTGGTGGTTGTGACTGATCTGTAGCACAGCCCAAAGTCTAGGTTAGGTTGGCAGGTGACAGTTTCATTGTGACTTCACAAAGCCAACAAATGTGAAAGGAGAATATCTGGACGTGTTAACAAATTGACCGGTCGTGAACCATAATTTTTATGTCCATCCCATACTGAAAAATGCATGGGGGGAGGAGGGTCCAAATGTAACTTTGCAGCTTATAAACTTAGAATTATGGATTAAAGTGTCTATAAAAAAGTGGAATCATCTGAGCCTACAGTGATAAGGTACAGGCTTTTTATTGTTAGTTGTATGCCTGACAAGTTTGAAACTGTTACAACTGATGGACATGAATATTGCTCTGAATTAACAAAAATCAGGAAATGGAGGTAACACACTTGCAAAGTTGATGTGTGAGTTTCAGAAGCTGCAGTTTCTCTGCAGGCTTTGGAAACTGATTGTGTAGGAGTTTACACAGCTGCTCTGTTGGTGCATTTGCTATATCTGATATTAAACTTGCTGGTATTGTCATTTCTGTATTCATTGTTGCTTCTGTTGTGTCTGTAGCTGTTTTTTAAGCATTTACTGCTGGAACGACAGTAGACACATGAATAGATGGATCCATCGTTGTGTAATGAACTCATAAATTGTTAAGCCCTTATGATCGGTTTTCTGGTGTATGTGGAACTGGAAGACTGGTACAGGTCCGGTGAACAACTTTATTCCATCCCAAACATGTTTTCATTTAATAGCTGTTACACAGCTACACTGCAGTGAGTCCACATGGATGGTTTCAGTAATCCATTGCATACTGTTAACCAATCTTAGAGGAATGGTGGCAATACCTATAACATCAGCAAGGGTACCTAAGCATCAGTCTTGTAGTGTTGAATGAAGTTTCAGGATTACTGTAGCAAAAATGATTCAACAGTGGCTTTGGCAGAGCTGTAGAGGCATTGTGAGTATCACTATAAAGCCTAAAGGGAGTTGTCCCACTTTGTGTCACATGGCTTTAGTCTCTAGTTGCCATCTTCATTTGGCAACATCTCACTATCTGTGTATACTGTTCTGCTGCTATTAGACTATTTTTTAAGCAAGTTACATTTGAAATAACATCTGAAAAATTTATATTTAAAAACATTCTTAACCTCCATCACAATGAGATACTGCTCATGTATACTAAGTTGCTACTCAGTGCAGTGGCTGATGGTAGTAACTGAAAATGGGAAATGCCTTTGCGGTCACTCCCGTCAGCCAATGCGCCAAGTGTCAGCTTGGTTTGTGCTGACTGTAAAATTCATTTGGATTTCAAAATGACTTTCTATCAGAACTGATAGTTGGACATTCATTAGCCACATAATGTAAATTTTAAATGACAAAATGTCACCTTTGTATTGGTTTTAGCCAACATACCTGATTGTGTGAATCATCATTCCCAAGGATTACATATATTTTCATGGGACTAACAGTTAAGCGTATGGCCACCTGAATCATATAGTTAAATGGTACAGTGATCAGTCAGATTGATCTGGCTGTAAAACTAGCTAGATTGTGGCATCACCCACATATATATATCAAAACAAGAAATGAGCATTGTGTATAAAAATTACTTCAGGTAAAATATCAAAGAGCAGAAATGAATGTATATCAGGAGCAGAAATCATAAGTAATGAGACAGCTTGACAGGACCTGGGGTCAGAACCAGCTGCAGGTAAAATTAGTGACTACCCTAACACTTGGCATAGACATATGCAAAGACAGACAGAGTAATTTGTACCTCTCGAATATCTGCACCTAACACATCCACCCCTTACATAATATCCATGATGTACTCACTAGAATCTCCCAGAAAGAAACTGTGACTGGCTAAACACCGAGACTTCAAACACATTAATTTATCTGAATTGCAACTGAGGTGCAAGAAATAGTTCGGGGGGGGGGGGGGCCATTATCTATTCCCATCTCGCACATAAATGATAAACTTCATGGATTTACTAACAGACTTATTCAACTATATGACAAATATACTCTACTAAAGACCAAAAATTGAAGAAGGAAACCTGAGGCTTGGCTAACTGAAGAACTAAAACAGATCATGAATAATCAGAAACACTGCACAATGTGCTTACAAACTACACCCCGTACCTGAAAATCATACCGTTTACAAGCAGAAATGGACCAGAGTCAGTCAAGCTGTGAGAAATGCAAAACTCAGGGATGCCCATACATTAATTGACAACAGAAACAGACTGGCTATCCTATAGAGACCGCTGTGTGGTCTTGGTGTAAGCAAAGTAAAAGCTCAGATGATCCCATTATCCCATCTGGAGAACTAAACAACTGCATACATCACCTACAACCACAAATGAAACAGAAACCCATTGATTACTTCATGGGGATAACTACCTGTAGCCATAAAAAAAATTCAGTCTAAAGCATGTTACTTCAAATCCCTGGGAAAAAACCATCATGCATATCGGACCAGCATCACAGTGCAAATGATGAAGCTTATTAGTGGCCCACTATAATTGTATCTTCAATCACTCCTTAACCACAAGTGTTTTCCCAGAGACCTGGAAGCAATGACTAGTTAAGTCACTGCCTGAAAAGGACATTGACACAGCACCCTCTGCATACTGACATATTTGCATTCTTTCTGCTCTGTCCAAGGTCTTATAATACATAGTCCAATCAACTAACAAACCACCTAATCACAAACAATCTACTAGATGAATACCAGCTAGGTTTCCATAAACATCTTTGCACATCATTGCCTTAATAAAGCTAATAATGATAACAGATGACCTGAAGCTTGCCATGTATGCGCAAGAGACAACTATCATTTTCTTCTTAGACTTCAGCAAACCCTTTGCATTTTACTTGCCAAACTTAGCAGCCTAAATTTCTCACCAAGAGCATTGCAATGGTTTGATTCATGCCCGACATCTTCCCGGCAATATGTCATGTCCAGCACCATAAAGTCACAAAAGAGGCAGGTAATTTCAGTGTCTTTGGGGTTTAGTATTAAGTCCTATATTCTTCTCATTGTATGTAAATGAGTCACGATCAGTTTTGCCCTGCTGCAAATACCACACAAAGGCAGCTGACATTTGGTTCTATCTAAGTTCAAAACCAATAAACCTGAGGACAGCTATCGGGAACCTCATCCTATGTGCGGTATCAAAGTGGGTGCAGGATATAGGGTTGAAGCTCAACCCATCCAAAACGCTAACCATACTGATTAGCCCAGAATATCATCTTTAACCCTAAATGGGACAAGTATCAACGTCTCTTCATCAGCAGAGGATCTAGGAGTAATAACAGATGAAAATCTAAATTGGACTGAGCACTGCAGTGTGCAAGAAGGCATACGCATCTCTCCAAGCTCTACAAAAGTATAAAAAGCTCTCCCATCTTGACCTGAAGAAGAAACTTATACAAACACTTATACATCCAATTATTGATTACAGTGATGTTATCCTCCAGTGCCTTTCTCAGGAAAGCTCACCGTATCTGGAACGGGTTATGAATGCCCGTGTTTCTTATATCTTTGATGCTCAACTCTTTGATCATGTTTCACCATCATATGCACAGTTATCTTGGTTGCGAACAAGCACAGAGATTTCCACACCCTCCATGTTCTTGTCTTTCTTACCAACAGACGCTGTTCCTCCTATCTCTCGTCAGTCTTAACACTCCTGTCTGAAAAACATGATAGAAACACCCATTCCCATCAAAGTAAAATCCTTTCTGTCCCACTCCATCACTCAATTCAGCCACTTTCTTGCAGTCCTTCTCAGCATCAAGAACCTGATTCTGGAGTAACCTCCCACATTATATTAGAGAACTGAATAACATCTCCAGCTTCAGAAGATATATAATGACATATCTACCAAAGCAACATTGAGGATTACCATTGTCCTTGTACACACTCGTTCCCCTTGTACACTCCTGGAAATGGAAAAAAGAACACATTGACACCGGTGTGTCAGACCCACCATACTTGCTCCGGACACTGCGAGAGGGCTGTACAAGCAATGATCACACGCACGGCACAGCGGACACACCAGGAACCGCGGTGTTGGCCGTCGAATGGCGCTAGCTGCGCAGCATTTGTGCACCGCCGCCGTCAGTGTCAGCCAGTTTGCCGTGGCATACGGAGCTCCATCGCAGTCTTTAACACTGGTAGCATGCCGCGACAGCGTGGACGTGAACCGTATGTGCAGTTGACAGACTTTGAGTGAGGGCGTATAGTGGGCATGCGGGAGGCCGGGTGGACGTACCGCCGAATTACTCAACACGTGGGGCGTGAGGTCTCCACAGTACATCGATGTTGTCGCCAGTGGTCGGCGGAAGGTGCACGTGCCCGTCGACCTGGGACCGGACCGCAGCGACGCACGGATGCACGCCAAGACCGTAGGATCCTACGCAGTGCCGTAGGGGACCGCACCGCCACTTCCCAGCAAATTAGGGACACTGTTGCGCCTGGGGTATCGGCGAAGACCATTCGCAACCGTCTCCATGAAGCTGGGCTACGGTCCCGCACACCGTTAGGCCGTCTTCCGCTCACGCCCCAACATCGTGCAGCCCGCCTCCAGTGGTGTCGCGACAGGCGTGAATGGAGGGACGAATGGAGACGTGTCGTCTTCAGCGATGAGAGTCGCTTCTGCCTTGGTGCCAATGATGGTCGTATTCGTGTTTGGCGCCGTGCAGGTGAGCGCCACAATCAGGACTGCATACGACCGAGGCACACAGGGCCAACACCCGGCATCATGGTGTGGGGAGCGATCTCCTACACTGGCCGTACACCACTGGTGATCGTCGAGGGGACACTGAATAGTGCACGGTACATCCAAACCGTCATCGAACCCATCGTTCTACCATTCCTAGACCGGCAAGGGAACTTGCTGTTCCAACAGGACAATGCACGTCCGCATGTATCCCGTGCCACCCAACGTGCTCTAGAAGGTGTAAGTCAACTACCCTGGCCAGCAAGATCTCCTGATCTGTCCCCCATTGAGCATGTTTGGGACTGGATGAAGCGTCGTCTCACCCGGTCTGCACGTCCAGCACGAACGCTGGTCCAACTGAGGCGCCAGGTGGAAATGGCATGGCAAGCCGTTCCACAGGACTACATCTAGCATCTCTACGATCGTCTCCATGGGAGAATAGCAGCCTGCATTGCTGCGAAAGGTGGATATACACTGTACTAGTGCCGACATTGTGCATGCTGTGTTGCCTGTGTCTATGTGCCTGTGGTTCTGTCAGTGTGATCATGTGATGTATCTGACCCCAGGAATGTGTCAATAAAGTTTCCCCTTCCTGGGACAATGAATTCACGGTGTTCTTATTTCAATTTCCAGGAGTGTACATCCTTTTTTTCAACCAGAACTTCATCATTTCCCAGTATTCTTAGGTGATGCACTCTCCTTAAATTTCCTATCCCCAGAACTCACTATATCAGAAAACGTATCTTGTATACCTAAAAATTCTTTCTATATCTGCCACTATTATTATTATTATTATTCTTTCTTTCTTTTCTCAGACGTTATGTCTGGTCAAAAATGGAAAGTGATGCGGACCTTGATCAAGCGTGACTTCCTTTTAACTGTACGGTGTATGTTATATTGCATTTATGAACTTTTCGGGTAATTGAACATGTATCAATAATTGCGGATTTCTGTAGCTGTATATATAAGTTTGGATGTAGCTGTATTGCATTGATGTACTGGTGGATATTGTGTGGTATGACTCCTGTAGTTGATAATATAATTGGTATAATGTCAACTTTATCCTGATGCCACATGTCCTTGACTTCCTCAGACAGTTGGATGTATTTTTCAATTTTTCCTCCTGTTTTCTTTTGTATATTTGTTGTATTGGGTATGCATATTTCGATTAGTTGTGTTAATTTCTTCTTTTTATTGGTGAGTATGATGTCAGGTTTGTTATGTGGTGTTGTTCTATCTGTTATAATGGTTCTGTTCCAGTATAATTTGTATTCATCGTTCTCCAGTACATTTTGTTGTGCATACTTGTATGTGGGAACGTGTTGTTTTATAAGTTTATGTTGTAAGGCAAGCTGTTGATGTATTATTTTTGCTACATTGTCATGTCTTCTGGGGTATTCTGTATTTGCTAGTATTGTACACCCGCTTGTGATGTGATCTACTGTTTCTATTTGTTGTTTGCAAAGTCTGCATTTATCTGTTGTGGTATTGGGATCTTTAATAATATGCTTGCTGTAATATCTGGTGTTTATTGTTTGATCCTGTATTGCAATCATGAATCCTTCTGTCTCACTGTATATATTGCCTTTTCTTAGCTACGTGTTGGATGCGTCTTGATCGATGTGTGGCTGTGTTAGATGATACGGGTGCTTGCCATGTAGTCTTTCCTTTTTCCAATTTACTTTCTTCGTATCTGTTGATGTTATGTGATCTAAAGGGTTGTGGAAGTGGTTATGAAATTGCAGTGATGTAGCCTATGTATTTATATGAGTGATTGCTTTGTGTATTTTGCTAGTTTCTGCTCGTTCTAGAAAGAATTTTCTTAAATTGTCTACCTGTTCATAATGTAGGTTTTTTATGTCGATAAATCCCTTTCCTCCTCCCTTTCTGCTTAATGTGAATCTTTTAGTTGCTGAATGTATGTGATGTATTCTGTATTTGTGGCATTGTGATCGTGTAAGTGTATTGAGTGCTTCTAGGTCTGTGTTACTCCATTTCACTACTCCAAATGAGTAGGTCAATATTGGTATAGCGTAAGTATTTATAGCTTTTGTCTTGTTTCTTGCTGTCAATTCTGTTTTCAGTATTTTTGTTAGTCTTTGTCTATATTTTTCTTTTAGTTCTTCATTAATATTTGTATTATCTATTCCTATTTTTTGTCTGTATCCTAGATATTTATAGGAATCTGTTTTTTCCATTGCTTCTATGCAGTCGCTGTGGTTATCCAATATGTAATCTTCCGGTTTAGTGTGTTTTCCCTTGACTATGCTATTTTTCTTACATTTGTCTGTTCCAAAAGCCATATTTATATCATTGCTGAATACTTCTGTTATCTTTAGTAATTGGTTGAGTTGTTGATTTGTTGCTGCCAGTAGTTTTTGCTCATCCATGTATAGCAAATGTGTGATTTTGTGTGGGTATGTTCCAGTAATATTGTATCCATAATTTGTATTATTTAGCATGTTGGATAGTGGGTTCAGAGCAAGGCAGAACCAGAAAGGGCTTAATGAGTCTCCTTGGTATATTCCACGCTTAATCTGTATTGGCTGTGATGTGGTATTATTTGAATTTGTTTGGATATTAAGTGTGGTTTTCCAATTTTTCATTACTATGTTTAGGAACTGTATCAATTTAGGATCTACTTTGTATATTTCCAATATTTGTAGTAACCGTGAGTGGGGTACACTATCAAAAGCTTTTTGGTAATCAATGTATGCGTAGTGTAGCGACCTTTGTTTAGTGTTAGCTTGATATGTCACCTCTGCTCTTTACATCCTCCTGCTCCTGTGCAACAGTCTTTTTGTTCTTCATTTATAATTTTGTTCTGTGTTGTATGTGTCATTAATTTCTGTGTAATGACTGAAGTTAATATTTTGTATATTGTTGGTAGGCATGTTATGGGGCGATATTTTGCTGGGTTTGCTGTGTCTGCTTGATCTTTAGGTTTCAGATAAGTTATTCCATGTGTAAGTGTATCAGGGAATGTGTATGGGTCTGCAGTGTAACTGTTAAATAATTTATAAAAACAAAGATGAGGTGACTTACCGAACAAAAGCGCTGGCAGGTCGATAGACACACAAACAAACACAAACATACACACAAAATTCAAGCTTTCGCAACAAACTGTTGCCTCATCAGGAAAGAGGGAAGGAGAGGGGAAGACGAAAGGAAGTGGGTTTTAAGGGAGAGGGTAAGGAGTCATTCCAATCCCGGGAGCGGAAAGACTTACCTTAGGGGGAAAAAAGGACAGGTATACACTCGCACACACGCACATATCCATCCACACATACAGACACAAGCAGACATATTTAAAGACAAAGAGTTTGGGCAGAGATGTCAGTCGAGGTAGAAGTGTAGAGGCAAAGAAGTTGTTGAAAGACAGGTGAGGTATGAGTGGCGGCAACTTGAAATTAGCGGAGATTGAGGCCTGGCGGATGACGAGAAGAGAGGATATACTGAAGGGCAAGTTCCCATCTCCGGAGTTCGGATAGGTTGGTGTTGGTGGGAAGTATCCAGATAACCCGGACGGTGTAACACTGTGCCAAGATGTGCTGGCTGTGCACCAAGGCATGTTTAGCCACAGGGTGATCCTCATTACCAACAAACACTGTCTGCCTGTGTCCATTCATGCGAATGGACAGTTTGTTGCTGGTCATTCCCACATAGAATGCATCACAGTGTAGGCAGGTCAGTTGGTAAATCACGTGGGTGCTTTCACACGTGGCTCTGCCTCTGATCGTGTACACCTTCCGGGTTACAGGACTGGAGTAGGTGGTGGTGGGAGGGTGCATGGGACAGGTTTTGCATCGGGGGCGGTTACAAGGATAGGAGCCAGAGGGTAGGGAAGGTGGTTTGGGGATTTCGTAGGGATGAACTAACAGGTTACGAAGGTTAGGTGGACGGCGGAAAGACACTCTTGGCGGAGTGGGGAGGATTTCATGAAGGATGGATCTCATTTCAGGGCATGATTTGAGGAAGTCGTATCCCTGCTGGAGAGCCACATTCAGAGTCTGGTCCAGTCCTGGAAAGTATCCTGTCACAAGTGGGGCACTTTTGTGGTTCTTCTGTGGGGGATTCTGGGTTTGAGGGGACGAGGAAGTGGCTCTGGTTATTTGCTTTTGTACCAGGTCGGGAGGGTAGTTGCGGGATGCGAAAGCTGTTTTCAGGTTGTTGGTGTAATGATTCAGGGATTCCGGACTGGAGCAGATTCGTTTGCCACGAAGACCTAGGCTGTAGGGAAGGGACCGTTTGATGTGGAATGGGTGGCAGCTGTCATAATGGAGGTACTGTTGCTTGTTGGTGGGTTTGATGTGGACGGACGTGTGAAGTTGGCCATTGGACAGGTGGAGGTCAACGTCAAGGAAAGTAGCATGGGATTTGGAGTAGGACCAGGTGAAACTGATGGAACAAAAGGAGTTGAGGTTGGAGAGGAAATTCTGGAGTTCTTCTTCACTGTGAGTCCAGATCATGAAGATGTCATCAATAAATCTGTACCAAACTTTGGGTTGGCAGACTTGGGTAACCAAGAAGGCTTCCTGTAACCCGGAAGGTGTACACGATCAGAGGCAGAGCCACGTGTGAAAGCACCCACGTGATTTACCAACTGACCTGCCTACACTGTGATGCATTCTATGTGGGAATGACCAGCAACAAACTGTCCATTCGCATGAATGGACACAGGCAGACAGTGTTTGTTGGTAATGAGGATCACCCTGTGGCTAAACATGCCTTGATGCACAGCCAGCACATCTTGGCACAGTGTTACACCGTCCGGGTTATCTGGATACTTCCCACCAACACCAACCTATCCGAACTCCGGAGATGGGAACTTGCCCTTCAGTATATCCTCTCTTCTCGTCATCCGCCAGGCCTCAATCTCCGCTAATTTCAAGTTGCCGCCACTCATACCTCACCTGTCTTTCAACAACTTCTTTGCCTCTACACTTCTACCTCGACTGACATCTCTGC
This sequence comes from Schistocerca americana, assembly GCF_021461395.2. NCBI lineage: Eukaryota > Metazoa > Arthropoda > Insecta > Orthoptera > Acrididae > Schistocerca > Schistocerca americana. The sequence continues at coordinate 229,972,092 of NC_060125.1, read as the reverse complement.
CCAAACTCTTTGTCTTTAAATATGTCTGCTTGTGTCTGTATGTGTGGATGGATATGTGCGTGTGTGCGAGTGTATACCTGTCCTTTTTTCCCCCTAAGGTAAGTCTTTCCGCTCCCGGGATTGGAATGACTCCTTACCCTCTCCCTTAAAACCCACTTCCTTTCGTCTTCCCCTCTCCTTCCCTCTTTCCTGATGAGGCAACAGTTTGTTGCGAAAGCTTGAATTTTGTGTGTATGTTTGTGTTTGTTTGTGTGTCTATCGACCTGCCAGCGCTTTTGTTCGGTAAGTCACCTCATCTTTGTTTTTATATATAATTTTTCCCACGTGGAATGTTTCTTTCCATTATATTGTTAAATAATTTAGTTAGATGTGAATGTGTTGAGGTGAACTTCTTTAGCCAGAAATTTGCTATTTTAACTTTTCCAGGGGCTTTCCAATTGTGAGTAGAATTAATTGCTTGGGTGACTTCATGTTGCAAAATTATCACTTCAGGCATTTGTGGTATCGTCTTGTATGTATCTGTTTCTGCTTGTATCCACCGTGCATGCCTGTTATGTTGTACCGGGTTTGACCATATGTTGCTTCAGAAGTGTTCCATGTCTGCTATGTTTGGTGGATTGTCTATTTTAATGTGTGTGTTATCTATTGTCTGGTAAAATTTCTTTTGGTTTGTGTTGAATGTTTGGTTTTGTTTTCTTCTATTTTCACTTTTTTGTATCTTCTAAGTCGTTTGGTCAAAGCTTGTAATTTCTGCTTCTTTTCATCTAATTGCTCTATCACTTCTTGTTGTGAGATTTTACCTTTTTCGTTTTTTTTTTTTCTGACATTTCATTTCTTATAAATTGTGTTCTGGCCGATGTCTTTTCTCAGTTTTTCTATTCTGATCTGTAGCCTGTGTTGCCATGCTGGTTTTGTGGGTTTTTTCTGTGTGTTGGTTGGTTCTGATCTCTGCCTAGTGTGTATATTTAGTGTAGTGAGTGCTCCTATATAAACCAGTAGTTGTAACTCCTCCATAGTTGTGTTTTCATTTATTTTGTTGTGTATGATTGTGTTGATAGTTTTTATTGTTGTTTCGACTTGTGGGTTATTTGGCGGTCTATGCAAGAATGGTCTGAAGTCTGTATTTCTGTCTTTGTATTCTATATATGTCAGCTGAAATTTTTCTTCTATATCTAACATGTGTGTTACTTTGAGTTCTATTTGTGCTTGTTCTGGTGGCTGTCTTAAGATTTTGTTTTCCTCTGATTGTTTAATTGATGCGTGTTGTTCTTCGTTTGTTTGCTGTGGGATGTTTGAGTCCATTACTGTATTTTCTTCTTCTTCTTCTGATTGCACATTATTTTGTTCCAGTATTTGTTGTTTGATGTTTTCTAATTCTGACTGGGGTATCTTGTTATTTTTGATTATTACACGGATCTGATCAGCTAGTCGTTGTTCTGTTAAAAATTTTAATTCTGGGTATCTGGTAATAAATGTTGTGTATACTTGTGATCTGTATCCAGTTGTGTTGGTTCCTAGGTTTGTTGCTTGGTAATAACAGAACATGAGGTGTCGATTAACTTCATCTGACCATCTCATCCTCTGTCTTTGTTTTCCTTCTAGGGTGGTTGCAGGAAGCATATCCTGCAAAACACCCCTATTTGGATTTAAATCATTTTCCAGTTGGCTAGCAGTGTCGTTACCATTGTGGGCGGGCATAGGGTTCAAACGTCGTCCACGACCATGACGGCGCTTGTCTGAGGCTTCTTTAGTTCTGTCCTGAACCAACTAATCACACTAAAAGGGGGGTTGGCCCTATTAGTGGTTTGTTCTTTTCGTCGCCTTTTACGACTGGCAGAACATACCGGAGGCCTATTCTTTTCCGGGACCAACACGGGGTTTATTATTATTATTATTATTATTGGTCAAGTTGTGCCATGAATTTCTTGTCTCCTCAATTCTCTTCTGTAACTCCTCATTAGTCAAGTCATCTACCCATCTAATCTTCAACATTCTCTTGTAGCACCACATTTCGAAAGCTTCTATTCTCTTTTTATCTAAACTCGTTATTGTCCATGTTTCACTTCCATATGTGGCTACATTCCAGACAGATACTTTCAGAAAACTTTGTGACAACGCTCGCCTAATTTGTCCGTTCGTTTTTTGTCCTCAGTGTCAACGTACTAGCTGCTACACTGGCTGAAAAGTGGGTTGTGGAAGTACAACTACTGTCTACTGTAAATGATGTAGCCAACAGCTGCACAATTGCGTTTCACAGTCTTTCACTTCCACTGTTCACAGCCCCTTCCTTTAACGATACTGTTAGTTCATCTCCCAAATGTTTATAATTAATACGGAATTTATATTTGTTTATATATCAACAATAGCATTTAAGTTACAAAGCAATTACTGATTTCACCCTATAACAAAAAATACTAACTAGGAGTAGTCAAAATAAATTAGGAAAGCAATTACATACATAAACCTAAGCACAATATTAGTTCTGGCGTTATATTCTTTGAAACTGAGCACCAACCCTTCTCTTTTATGGAAATGCAGATTATACTCGTGTATGTTAATAGTAATCAGTTATAATGACAAAAACGAATGTAAGGAGACAGATGGCAAAACAAGAGGGGAAGTAAAAGTACCCCAGCTTGCTTCGTCTCAACTTCCTAAAACTTACATCTGTAGTTGATGTTAACAAATTTTTTTTCTTCAGAAATGTTTTCTTGCTGTCGCCTGTCTACATTTTATATCGTCTTACTTTGGCCATCACCAGTTATTTTACTGCCCAAATAACAAAACTCATATTCTACTTTAAGTGGCTCATTTCGTAATCTAATTTCCTTAGCATTACCTGAATTAATTCGACTGCATTCCATTATCCTTGTTTTACTTCCAATGATGTTCATCTTGAATGAGATTTTCACTCTGCAGCGGAAAGTGCACTGATATGAAACTTCCTGGCAGATTAAAACTGTGTGCCCGACCGAGACTCGAGTTCGAGTCTCGGTCGGGCACACAGTTTTAATCTGCCAGGAAGTTTCATGTTCATCTTATATCATCCTTTCAAGACATTGTCCATTCCTTTCAACTCCTCTTCCAAGTCCTTTGCTGTCTCTGACAGAATTACAGTGTCATCTGCAAACCCTCCCCCTGCGGGTCAAGAAGTTAGAATAGGCTCGAGGTATCCCTGCCTGTCATAAGAAGCAACTAAAAGAACTCTCACACTTTTTGGCCCTGTAGGTTCAGGTCCCATTTTATGGTTTGACCTGCCACTCTACAGAAGTGCAGGCCATATGGGGAAGGAAGCCTTACATGGTGCATGAGTTAACAATTGTACCCTTAGATTTGATCTCTTGAACATCTTGTCGTGGCTTTACTTCTCCACCTGCAATTCAACTATTTGGGCGAGGACACTTTCTGGGTTATGTCATCTTCTTCCGTTGTCTCCTGTCGTCTTTCGCGCCCATGACAGCATTGGATTTCTCTGCGCCCAATATCCAGCATGGTAGCCAGTCCGTTGTGGTGGGGCTGTCATATACCCATTTGGTGGTAGCCCCCTGACAACACAGGGATCGCGCTGCTGTTGCCTGAGCTGTAAACTCCCCACGTATGCCAAGGAGTAGATGCCTGTCTTCCTGGGGCATCAGGACTCCCAGCAACAGCCATCATGCCAGGTGGCCTTTGGTGTGGCCGGATGGTGCCCGTGGAGAGAGTCCCTGATCGGAGTGGGTGGCATCAGGGTAGACGACCAACAATGAAGCAGCCTACGTCATCTCTTGCTGGTGACCGTATGGCACCAGCAGTCTCTAAGAAGGGCAAGATAGAGTACAATGCTGACAGATATGAACCTAAATCGTTTCTGTCCCGCACTACACCATGGGAGGAATGTAGGGCTACAGAAAGAAGAGAGCAATGTTCACCTCGGTATTTAGTTTGTAGCAGAATGGATGGGGACTCATTTCGACCTATGAAGCCTCAGTTTTGAATATCTTCAGGATAAGTTTGGGGAAGTGACAGTGCTGTCCAAGATGAGAAGTGGTGCAGTCTTGATTCAGACAGCATCCCCAGCCAAATCCCGGATGTTACTCGCTTGTGATCGGCTGGGTGATTTTCCTGTTTCTGTCACTCCCCATAAAAGCCTCAACATGGTCCAGTGGATTATTTTCCATCGCAACCTCCTCTTGCAATCTGATGACGAGCTCCGCACCAATCTAGAATGGCGGGGTGTCCATTTCATGCAGCGTAATTACAGGGGACCCAAAGACAACAGGGTTGCTACTGGTGCCTTCATCTTGGCTTTTGAGGGTGAGTCATTGCCTGAAAAGCTCAAGGTGATGGTTTATCGCTGTGACGTTAAACCATACGTCCCTCCCACTATGCAGTGCTTTAAGTGCTGGAAATTCGGGCACGTCTTCCCGCTGAACTTCCAACGCCACATGTCAAGACTGTGGACGTCCACTGCATCTAGATGCTCCTTGTGCGCCTCTTCCCACTTGTATCAACTGCGGAGAGCAGCACTTCCACTGCTCGCCAGACTGCACGGTACTCCAAAAGGAGCAAAAAATCATGGAGTACAAGACCCTGGACTGGTTGACTTACCAAGAGGCTAAACATAAATTTGAATGATAAGACCCCATTCGGTTGACGTCCGCATATGCTGCAGCTACATTATCGCCACCTTCACGCGTACCAGTCATAGCACACTCTGTGCTATGATCCCTTGTTCTTTAGGGTGTCCCTTGTGAAGGTCAGTACCTTGGTGGTCGCCAGAAATCGCTGAGGACATTATAGAACATTGGCGAGATCTACAGTGACATAAGTGGCACCCATCCCTACAACACCTAATAGCTTTTAAACAGCTCCATGCCGGCATTCGCCAACTTATAAAAAAAAAGAAACAGGAGTGTTGGGAGAGGTACTTCTCGACCAGTGCGTGCCATACATCACCTTCCCAAGTCTGGACGAAGGTCAGACTTGTTTGTGGGTACCAGACCATGACAGATGTTTTAATGGCATGTTATCTACCAACAAACGCAATTGCTGAACACTTTGCTGAGAACTCTGCTCGAGCCTCCATGTCAGAGAATTATCGCCCAGCATTTCGCACCCTCAAACAGCGGGTGGAAAGCAAAGCCCTCTTGTTCACTGAACATCACAGTGAACCCTATAATGCTCCACTTACAGAGTGAGAACAGCATCCTTGCACATTGCCCCAACACAGCTCCTGGGCCAGATCGGGTCCACAGTCAGATGATTTAACATCTCTCGTTTGACTACAAGCGACATCCCCTCATCATCTTCAACTGGATCTGGTGCATTGGTGTTTTTCCATCACAATGGCTGGAGAGCACCATCATTCCAGTGCTCAGACACAGTAAAAACCCGCTTGATATGGATAGCTACCGGCATATCAGCCTCACCAACGTTCTTTGTAAGCTGTTAGAAAGTAGGGTAAGTCGGCGGTTGTGTTGGGTCCTGGAATCATGAGGCTTACTGGCTCCATGCTAGGGCGGTTTCCACCAGGGTCACTCTACCGTTGATAATCTAGTTTCCTTTGAGTTTGCCATGTGAACAGTCTTTTCTAGATGCCAACACATGGTTGCCATTTTTTTGATTTACGAAAAGCTTATGACACAACCTGGCGACATCATATCCTTGCTGCTTCCTGTTTTCAGCCTTGAAGTCGTGTGTCGTGCACTTCTGTCAGATATGTACTGTTCATCCGGAACCAGAACTTTACCTTAATGATGATCCACTCACTGTAGTGGAGACATATCGATTCTTAGTGACGGTTTTCGATGCCTGATTGACGTGGCTTCCTCATGTTCATCAGTTGAAGCGGAAGTACTGGCAGCACCTCAATGCCCTCCGCTGCCTGAGCAACACCAACTGGGATGCAGATCGCTCTACACTGCTGCAGCTCTACAGAGCCCTTGTTCAACCCCACCTTGATTATGGGACTCTGGTTTATGGTTCGGTGGTGCCCTCAGCATTGCGTTTACTTGACCCAGTGCACCACTGTGGCATTCGACTGGCAACAGGAGCTTTTAGGGCGAGTCCGGTGATGAGCATCCTGGTGGAGGCTGGAGTCCCTCCATGCACAACTGCTCGCCAGTTACGCTGTACACATTTGTATATCTCCTGAGCATCCAAATTACAGTCTCCTTTTCCCATCCACAGTGATTCATTTCCTGCATGGGAGGTCCAGGTCAGGGCTTATGGTTGCGGTTCGCGTCCAATCTCTTCTGTCTGAAGTGGAGTCCTTGCCTTTACCACCTATACTCGAGGTCCACTCACATACACCTCCATGGTGTACACCTAGGCCGAAGCTTCGCCTGGACCTTTCACATGGTCCTAAGGACTCAGTTAACACTGCGGCTCTCCGCTGTCACTTTGTCTCAATGCTTGACATGTACCGGAACCATGAAGTGGTTTACACTGATGGTCACGTTGGCTTCGCATATGTTCATGGAGGACATATTGAACAGCACTTCTTGCCAGATGGCTGCAGTGTTTTCACTGCAGAGCTGGCGGCCATTTCTCGTGCTCTTGAGCGCATCTGCTCATGCCCTGGCAAGTCGTTTCTCCTCTGTACTGACTCCTTGAGCAGCCTACAAGCTATCGACCAGTGCTACCCCCCGCCATCCTTTGGTAGCGACCATCCAGGAGTCCATCTATGCCCTGGAATGGTCCAGTCATTCCGTGGTGTTTGTATGGAGCCCAGGCCTCATCGGAATCCAAGGAAATGTACTTGCCGATAGGCTGGCCAAACGGCCTACACGGAAACCTCTTTTGGGGGTCAGCATCCCTGTAACTGACCTGCAATCATTATTACGCCACAAGGTTTTTCGGCTTTGGGAGACGGAATGGCATAACCTCAACATGCACAACAAACTGCATGCCGTTAAGGAGATACGAATGTGTGGAAGACCTCCATGCGTGCCTCTCACAGGGACTCTGTGGTACTCTGCCAGCTGCGCATCAGTTATATGTGGCTAATACATTAGTACCTCCTCCATCGCGAGGACTCACCTCGGTGTCACTGTGGCTCACATATGACTGTAGTCCACATCTTGCCGGACTGCCCACTTTTAGCCACTCTGTGGCTGCCTATTAACCTTCCCATCGCCCTACCTTCGGTGTTGGGCGACAGTGCCTCAACAGCAGATTTAGTTTTACATTTTATTCGTGACAGGGGTTTTATCGTACCATCTAAGGGTGGGCATTTAGCCTTCTCTCTGAGATTGCCACCCTCCCTCCATTTTAACTCTGTCGCACTTTCTTTGCATTTGTTTGTCTTGTTGGTTGTCTTTTGTGTACATGTGTTCATCTCGCCTTGTCTTTCTGGGGTGGACATTTTAATGTGTTTCAGAGAGACTGGCTCATCTTCTTTTGTTATTGTGATCAGCCAGCCCAAACCATATGCTCTATGGTTTTAATACCTTCTTCTACTTTTCCTTGTGGTGTATGTTTTTCCCATTTTTTGTTCATTCCATTCGTTTTCTTTTTAGGTGTGGTGTTGGGTGTTTTTGTACGTTTAGCCTTGCTTGTATCAGGAAAAAGGGACTGATGACCCTGTAGTTGGTTCCCTTTACACCCCAAACTAACCAACCAACCATCACCAGCTTATTTCCTCGTGTTCTTTGATCTGTTATGGTCTTCAAGAAACACATTTCACTGATACTCATTTCCATACCTTTGAAGTTATTGTGCATTGTATCAAAACAGTAGTGGCCCCAGAGGAACTGTGGACATGTATGTACATTGGGTCACAATGATTTCAGTGAATGGATTCTCCTGTACACCAAATTGAAAGCAATAGCAGTGTTGAGTGCAAAACACCCCAATTACCACCATTTGTAACAATGATTTACCTCCAGGCAGATTGATTACCAACTGAGCTCTTTGAAGAGCCAACTGGCAGTCATATACCTCTGTTGTCACCTTTGTCGCCACTGTCAAATTGTATTGATGAAGTTGTGGGAGACATATCCAACACTATCACGCCGCCCTTTCTACAGGTCTCCTCTGCTGTTGACTGGTCCCATCGAGGGTCAAAGACATTGCAGCAGCTATTCAGGATCATTGAACTGACACACTTCACAGACCACTCTCATCACTTTTAAGTGGTTTGGTGCAAAGGTTTGCTAGCTGATTAATCTATGGTAGGAATGCTTATCTCCTCCTGTGGAAGAGATGTATAGCACTCTCTCTTTGTTCCAGGTGTGTACCAAGTTCCATAGTCTACTAGGCCACCAAAGGGCAAAAACTGTTCCAAATGTCCTCCTTTGTGGTAGTATTTCTACCAATGTGAAAACTGTTCCAAATGTCCTCCTTTGTGGTAGTATTTCTACCAATGTGTTGGTTCTTGCTGAACACCTTGTGACCCATTTTGTAACTGTGTTGGCAACCTTGTCTTACCTTTCTACCGTTCAAATGCATAAAAGACTCAGATGATGCAGCACCAGGTCCTGATTTGATTCATCATCAGGTGACCCAACATCTGAGTGTAGATTCCATCTACACAGCCTTCAACTGCATTTTGCTCAAAGATGTTTTCCCATCACAGTGGCAAGATAATATCACTATCCCAATCCTTGAACCAGGCAAAAACCCAATGTCCATCGACAGCTACCTCCAAGTAGTGCTCATGCTCTGCAAACTGTTTTGAAAGGGTGGTAGCCCAATGATTATACTGGGATGTGGAATCACGGGACCATTCTCTCTCTGTCAGTGTGATTTCTGTGAGGAATGATCCACAATCAACCATCTGATTTAGCTGGAAACTTCAATCTGACAGGCTTTTTCTAAGCCAGCCTCTCATTGCAGTCATTTTTTACCTAAATAAAGCATACGACAGTGCATGGGACTATCACATTTTTCTTACTCCCACTCCTGTCATCTTACCAGAGTCCATTCTGAACCAGAACTCTACTTGGATAACCAGTACTTGGATGTTGTTGCACAGTTTCAATTTTTGGGACTGCTCTTTGATAAAGAGCTGACATGGCCGCCCCACATTCATCAACTAAAGACTAGCTGCATGCAAAAGGTAAATGCTCTCTATTTTCTTGCCCGCACCTCTTGTGATTCAGATCACCCAACTCTAATTCATATTTACTGGGCCCTGTTCTTGTCACCACTAGACTATGGTTGTCAGGGTTATGGTTCAACAGCTTCTTCAGCTTTGAAATTACTGGACCCAGTCCATCATTGTAAAGTAAGACTGGCTGCAGGTCATTTTCCAGACTAGTCCCATAGAAAATTCCCTTGCAGATTCTGGCATCTTACCTCATTAATTCTGATGGTGCCAACTCCTGCTCATTTAGGCAATCACCATGTAACATACAATATAGCAGTTCTTTTTGCAAACAGGAGGCATCGGTCCCCTGTCATCTACCCTCAGATTGGATTAGTCATTGGTATCTGTGTTGAGGCCCACTGCTGGAACCTGTGTGTAACCTCCTTACAATTTTCTCCTCGTGTTTCAGCCCCCCCCCCCCCCCCCCACCTACCTCCCCTCCAGGAACTAAGACTGATCTATTATTTCAAGGGCTTAAAGTTTCAGCCACCCTTAAGCATTTGCTCCTCTTAGTTGTTCAAGAATATTAGGGGGCTACTGCCATTTACACTGAAAGCTGTAAAACAGTTAATAGGATGGGATATGCTTTTACATCTGCTGCTGGCCAGAACAACATTTGTTGCTGGGAACATGTAGTGTTTCTACAGCAGTATTGACAGCTGTGCACAGGCCCTACATTTTATTAAACAGGCAACCCTCAACCATATTTTAATTTGTAGTGACTCAGTGACTAGTCTCCTAGCTATCGATCAGGGTTACTGCTACCCTCGACCATATTTTAATTTGTAGTGACTCAGTGACTAGTCTCCTAGCTATTGATCAGGGTTACTGTTGTCATCGTGTGATATATGCCGTTCGTGAGCTTCTCTGTGATCTGTCTTACTACATGCTCAGCTGTCTTTCCCTGGGTTCCAAGTCTTGTGGTTATCCCAGAGAATGAACTGGCTGTCTGTCTGGCTAGAGAACCAGTTACTTGCTCAGTGTTCATTGTGTTGATCCCAGATGCAGCTTTGCTGATGCAAATAAGATCTCTCCTCACTCGAAGATGAAATACCGTCTTGTGGACTACTGCCCTTTCTAATAAACTCTGCACTATCAAGGAGACTGCTGCTGCTTGGTGCTCCTCTCCTTTTTTCTCCTGGAAGACATCAACCATTCTGTTGCCCTCTTACTGGTAGTACCAGATTAATCCTTAGGTTTCTATTATGTAATGAGCCACCCCCACATTGTGGTTGCAGAGCCACACTGACAGTAGCTCACATCCTGGTGAAATTCCCCCCCTTTCTGGCTCTCCATACTAAGCAAGCATTGTCTTCTAGATTCTTGGCCTCTAATATTGATGGTTGGCTTACGGACAGTTTAACAGGTTCCTCATTTTCTCCAAGAATATGATTCTTATTTCAGATACAATGTTTCAGACTACTTTTTGGAGCAGGGACAAGGTGGGTGGAGTTCGGGCGCCTCCCATTGCATGCGTAGGCTGGGGGACTCTTGATTCTACTTCCTCCGCCAGCTGCCTCGATCATCCCTCTTTTACTGTGTTCTAATTGCTTTTGCATGCAGTTAGCTCTTTTTTTGTAGTGGATGATGTTCCCATATTTATCATTTGAACTGGAACAGTTTGGAACAGTTGTGGGAGGGTCACACCCCACTGCATGTTAAGCCCCAGAGCCACACCCCACCCACCTACTGACCTGATTATTTCTTGTCGTACTTTACTACTGTAGGTCCAACTGCTGTCCATTACGATTTGAGTCTTCTCACTTTCACTCTTAAGAATTTTCCGGCTAGAAGAGATTCTGTACTCCATAACTGTCTTAGCTCTTAATCATGTTGGCGGGAGGGGGGGGGGGGGGTGGAGATGCAAGTGGTGAAGTTTCTCTCGCCATAGGTAAGCTGGCACTGTTATGACGGTGCTTTCAGTGCCTTGATTTTACTACTCCTACATACTTCCACAATTCAATCAAATTTGTGTGTAACGTCATAACACCAGATGACCTTTTGCTTAGCTAAGGAACCAATGACCTCGCTGCTTATTCCCTTAAGCCCCAAACCAACTGACCCAGATGTACTGTCTTCACTCCATATTCGATCATTTCATTGGATCCTAAACAGTCTCTTGTAATGGCATATTTGAAAGTAATTTCTTTCTTCTCTGTTTACATTTTTTTGCATTCAAAACATAGCTTTCCATGAAACCTTCTATCGGAAGCTCTTTGCCCTTTGCGACACTTGCTGCTTTCCTACACCTTTCTTCTATATGTTTGAGTTCCAAACAATTGTTCACTCCTCAAAGAGCCAAGTTAAGAAATAGCCATTCAATATGTACACCTGTGACGCACATCCTTACCATAGATTCATGTGTGTTGATGTGCATATTGTAGCCATCAACTAGTGTAGGTTTCATTTCATCAGCCAAATGACTCAGTGTCTTTTCAGTTTCATCTTGTGTACCTTTCCATTCACTAATGAGTTACAGAGCTGTATTTGGTGTAAACTCAACTTACAGTGATATTATTTTCAGAATACAAAAACCTATTATAAGAATTACTAGGGTTGTTTTTTAAGTAAGGGCCATTTGTGCGTATAGTCCCGTAGTTCGCGTGGATGCCGCAACAAGCCACCGCGCCACTTGCTGGCATCCTTCCCGTTCACGCTGATGCAAGTTGCAGCTCTGTGACTGACGTGTACGCATCGCTGTGCTACTTTATAATGTTTACGATTATTGAATCGCCTGCCGCGTGTGAGATACGGTCAGTGAAACGTTTTTTGACCACGAGAAGCCTATCAGCTGCAGAAATTCATCGTCAGTTAACAGAAGTTTATGGCTTGAATGCAATGAGTGAAGGTAAAGTGCGTCAGTGGGTTAGAGAGTTTAAAAATGGCCGTCAAAACGTCCATGATGAAGAACACTCAGGCCGGCCCTCTGTGATCACTGATGATTTGGTGGCTGCAGTCGAAACAAAGATTTGTGAGGACAGAAGATTCACAATTTCCACTCTTTCTTTGGAATTTCCACAAGTTTCAAGATCGGTTTTGTAGAAAATTGTGTCTGAAAACCTAAACTTTAAGAAACTGCGTTCTCGGTGGTTACCCAGACTCCTCACAGAGGACCACAAAGGGAAGAGATTTGTCACTTCATTGGACTTTTTGATGCGTTACAAGGAAGAAGGGGATGACATGTTGAGTCAAATTGTCACTGGAGATGAAACATGGGTATCCCATATCACTCTCGAAAGCAAGCGACAATCGATGGAATGGCGACACACAACCTCACCCGTCAAGGTCAAAACCAAACAGACGCTGTCAAAGCGCAAGATTATGGCAGCTGTGTTCTGGCACCGGCGCAGTGTTTTGCTAGTGGACTTTATGCCACGAGGAACGACAATCAACTCAGATGCCTACTGTGCAACCCTAAAGAAGCTCCGCAGAGCAATTCAAAACAAAAGGCGCGGCATGCTGACAAAAGGAGTTTTGCTCCTGTACGATAACGCTAGGCCTCACACCTCTCAAAAGACTCTGGATTTGATTGATTCTTTTGGCTGGGAAGTTTTGGACCATGCACAATACAGCCCCGATGTTGCTCCTAGCGATTTTCACCTTTTCCGGTACCTGAAACACCATCTTGGCGGGCAGCGCTTCAATGATGACGATGAAGTGAAAGCGGCCGTGAACTCTTGGCTGTCGGAGCAGGCGGCCGAATTCTTTGAAGAGGAAATTAAAAACTTTGTTGTACGGTATGAAAAGTGCTTCAGTAAACAAGGCAACTATGTAGAAAAATAGGTAAGAGTGTGTAGAATCAGAAAATAAAAGTTTTTTTACAAAAGTATTTGTATCTTTTTTTTAAAAATGAAAACGGCCCTTACTTAAAAAACAACCCTCGTATAGCTGGTTGTGTCTCATTCTGGCCTGTATGATCAGCTTTGCCATTTTAATCATCTCACTGAGGGAGGAAATTATCATCTTATTTAATGTAATATGATTGCACATAGCCTTATGAAGCAGTCATATTGTGTTGTATATTGTGTATTGACGACCCTTTTTAATTTCAGCCAAGCACAGATAACTCCACATACTAGACTGTACATTGAAATTCGGCATAACCAATGGCCTATTGTTTATAGGAAAGAATACAATGTCCATTTTCTTGGTGTAGAAAAACTTCATCCATTTGATGCTAATAAATGGGGTAATATATTCCAGGTATTATACTGTCTGTGTATTAGCTTTGAAACATGGTGTTAAATGTAACTATTGAAGAGTACAACTCGTCAGTGCTTTATCAGAATTTGATGTTATATTTTTATCTGTGTAGTACCTGAAAGATGAGCTGCACCTATCAGAGGATAAGGTGCTACAACCAAATGAAGCTTCACAAGAGGACCTCTTGGTAGTACATACTGCACGGTATCTTCAGAGTTTGAAGGTACATAATTTGAATTTTAAATCTCATTCTTCACCACTTACATTGGATTTTAGTTTCATTGGATACATGTCTATGTTTCATGTGGAATGCTTTATAACAGTGTAACAGTCTTTTTTTTCTCTGTTATATGTTGATATTTTTTGCTGACTACTTACAGCACTGTGTTTATGGAGTGTGTACATGTTTGAGATGTTGTCAGATGTGTGAATGAAATGCAAATTCTGAACTTAATCATGTGCCTCTGAAAAGAGTTAAACATTAGTTTAGCTGCCAAGGTCCACATCAAAATAGTTTATAAATGCTTTATAGTTGTGTAAGTTTTATGATTTTGGACCTGAATGTGATGTTTTAAAGTTGAATGAGATAACGTGATGAAAGTATTAACAGTAGCTGTTTAGAGAACAGCCGCCATAGCAACAACCAATGGGGAAAGGTACTTAGTCACACTTACTGTTGTGTTCACTGTTGTCATGTCACTCTATTAACCTCAGCTGTAGGTTGCTCCAGTCACTTGCTGACCAAATACTACACACATCACCATGTTTTCATTTTCTCTTTCTGAAAGCTCATTAGTTTTCTTACCAGTATCAATATAACCATGAACTGATATGTGATTTGTAAGAAGTTACCATATGGTATGCTCCGTGGATGCCCCACGATATTCTTCCATACTGTTGCAGAACCCTGGAAGTAAGTGGCAGGAATCTGCATGTTTGCATCAAAACTCTTAATAATTCAGTTGATTCCTCTCAGCATTATAATCTATTCTTTTCACTTATTATTTCTGCAATACCTCTTGTCACAGATTCTTATGAGTATCATAATGATTTTCTGTTTCTCAGAAAATTTTATTTCCAAGGGATTCTTTCCTGCTCATATCCACTTGTGACCTAGTTACTTTTCTCATATTTTTCATTTTATTACTATTTTTTTTGTGTTTTCCTTCTTATTGCTAAGAAATCAAATGTGAGTTATGGAATTAAATTCTGTAAACTTTCTACTGTTTATTCCAGCTCTGAATCTGTGTGTGACTAGACTAAGTACAACTAATTCCTCTGGTTTGATTGCTTTGCTTTTTTCCATGTCAGATTCCTTGTCGTGAGAGATCTTGGTGTGTTATGTATATTTTGACATAAAATGTCAGCATATTTAATTTGAAATAATCACTGTATCTCTATGTAAAAATGACTAATGAAGAGTTTTAGTGGCACATATTGTAATACAAATATTAGTAGGTCTGAATGATTCATTTGACTAACATTACAGCTTAATTTCTCATAAAAATAAAAAAAAGTGAATGTCTCAAAGAGCTTTTAGAAGTTAGGATTATTAATTGCTCATTTTTCATATCATGGAGTGTAACCTTTTATCTTTCATGTTTACAGTTCAGTTTTAATGTAGCAGCAGTAGCTGAGATTCCACTGCTAGCTTTGGTACCCAACTTTTTTGTCCAGTCACATTACTTGCGACCTATGAGGTATGATAAATATAGTCTTAGTTTATCATATTTTCAGATTTTTGTAGTGAAAGTATTGGATACTCTTGACACATTTGTTGTTAGTATTTTGTTTATTGTAAACTAGCGTATTTCTTATTATATATGAGAAACAGGGAGAGTTGTACATTTCCTAAGGCTTGCTCAGTTTTTGGTTGTGATCAACAACAAAGAAATGGATACCGTATTTACTCGAATCTAAGCCGCACTCAAATCTAAGCCGCACATGAAAAATGAGACTCGAAATCACGGAAAAAAAAAATTCCCAAATCTAAGCCGCACCTGAAATTTGAGACTCGAAATTCAAGGCGAGAGAAAAGTTTTAGGCCGCATCTCCAAATCGAAACAAAGTTGGTCCATTGTAATACGAGACACAATTTAGGTTGAATGAATGACGCTACAGTAGTTTGGTTCGAGTCGTAAGCTTAGCAGTTAAGCTTTACCAGGTAGCCATTGCTATGCGTCAGGCGCTCCGTCCGTATTTATACGGGTACCCTTCCTTATTCACATGCTTCGTCTGGTTTGAATTGATTGCTTATTTTTCTTTGATCTGATAAGTTCCGTTTTCTTTGTTATTGGTGTTTATGTCACTCTAAGCTGAAAAATCATTAATGAACTGTGTCATGCATTGTTTGTCGCATTCTGATAGTGCGTGTTTGCGGCCTGTCGCCGCTCGCGACATGGCTTGCTTTTGTACGCGCTACCGCCGCTTTTTTTTAAAAAAAAAAAAAAAAAAAAAAAAAAAAGAGTGAGAGAGAGAGAGAGAGAGAGAGAGAGAGAGAGAGAGAGAGAGATCGTCTCATTAGCGAAACAATGGCAAGAGACTGTCATTTGTTGCTACTTACACCGCAGCTTTCTTTGATAATGATCAACAAGAACCAAATAATAGACTGCGTATGATAGATGTTCTGAACGAGAGTTTAGCGAAAATTTTTCTCCGTTTGAAAATCTTTGCAGGCGCCTCTTTAGTACATTACATTCTGCACAGAAATTAGTCATCTTAGATTTAAAAATCTAGTCAATTGCTGTGCTTCATTTCTGACTGTATCACTATTAGGCATAAGAAAAATACGAATATAAACATGACATGTATATTCTTCCGCGTTTGCTGTTGTCTCACCCTAGTTTCGTAGTTTATTAGGCAGACAGGATTTAAATGAGATAGCAGCAAACACGAAACAATACATGGCAAAATGTTTATATTCGTATTATTCTTACGGTGAAGAGAATACTGCATGTGATTCACAATTCATAAAAGTTCCTATTAGCAACCATCTCTTCCCACAGGTAGGAAAAAATTCAGAACGTAGAGTTGGCCATATTGACGAGTAGAGTTGGCCATTTTGACAAACATCCCAAACAGTCTTGCCAGTCGGATTTTTGTAGTACATTAAAATGCTGCTTCATTCAAAGATGAACGATACGCAATTTGTTTTTACTTCGTTGGATAATGTATGAAAATGCAGTGGTCGAAACTCTGGGCGGAGAAAAAAAGCTTGTCTTCCACCTTTTTTTTTTTTTTTTTTTTTTTTTAATTTATATACTGACGCAGAGGATTTGGTGCCAGTATTTAGCTTTGTGCCTACAAAGCATGCCTGTGTTGCGCTACATACATTCGACGGTAGAAGTTAGTTGTGGCGGCAGCCACCAACATTTTTTAGAACTTCCGATTGCTTTGCATTCGATTCTAAGCCGCAGGCGGTTTTTTGGATTACAAAAACCGGAAAAAAGTGCGACTTAGATTCGAGTAAATACGGTACTCAGGGTGGAGTATAGGTCAAGTTACGGCTAAGAGACAACATAAGACATACATTTTATTTAATATCAATAAAACTTTTTAATATTTGTTTACATTTTATTATGTTATCAGTATAAGACTTTTGACCCACTCTTGTAGGGAAAACAGATAACCTGTATTTGTATACCTATTAATTTCCATCTCTTACACTCTACATAAACTTGAGTGATATAGGCACGAAACACGCATACTGCTGTGTGATATGAAAATTATGTAGCCTTATTACAGTTGTATTTTCTGCTTGTTTTCAATATTTATGGCAGAAATAGCAAGCCATTTCAAAATTAACAGAGTGAATGAAAGAAAGTCTGTGATCCATAAAGCAGTCATTATATATACTCATCTGCTCAACTTGGGATTACATTGGATGTGGAATTGTAAAAACTTCAATTTTTTTTTATTACTACACTGAGAAATTAATCTTTTATATTGTATGTCAGAAGATAAACAATACAACCAATAGTTTTGGTCCTTTTGCTGTTCCATTTAAGGCTAATGCATGGAAACAAAGACTAGCTGTAAGCCTCTCTGCATTTTCTATGATTTTACCACTGGGCACCGAGCGAGGGAAAAATCCAGGAATTTTTTTTCTCCTTGTCCTCATATACACTCTGAGTGTGTTCGGGAGATTGCTGCAGCATTTAAATGCTGCAGAAGGGCACTCCAACAGTGAAAGCACCATCCATCGGAAGATGCTCTTCTTGCCTTCAAATGTGTCAGAAGCTGCAGCCATATAAAAGCACAAAAGCAGCAGCACTGGGAAAGCTTCCTATCCACCATCAAAACTTGTACCTCTCTCACAGGCGAGGACAAAATTATGGTGTATTTGTGATCAACAACAATAATAATAATAATAATAATAATAATAATAACAATAAAACAATTGATATTGCAGTCCTCTGTAAGGATTGGATAGTGAAACATGACTCCACTGTCTTTGCTGACCATATGGTGAAGCTCTGAGAAGAAGTGCCTGACAACAGCCCACCCCCTTCCATCCTTGACTTCTGTCTCCACAGAAAGTGAGCGGAATGTCACCCTGTACTTCAGTGTATGTTTGGAATCCTACAACACAACTTTTTCTGAGTGGTTACCCCTCAGCATACTTACAATGTGCCAAAATGGATCAAATACAGGGTGCTTATAATTAAAGTTCCAGTTTCAAAATACTGTAGAGAGAGAGAGACCTATTGCTTAGAATGACAATGAATTTGAACAGCATATTATTAACACAGGGGGAAGCATCATGGAAAAAAACAAAAGTTAATGAACATTTGATCAATAGATGACCCTGTAAACAACAGTATGCAAGCCAACAGATACGCAGTGCATGGCTGTTCCTTAGTTTGCATCTGAGATGCCCAACATGACAGTCTCCTTGAAGGATCACACACTGCTGGTAAAGCTCTTTTACAAGAATGGTGACTGTGCACCAGAAGTCGTGCAGAAGTTCAGGACACTCAAAGGTAAAAAAAAAGGTATTGGTCTCATTTTTGCTAAGGGCCTGGACAAAATGATAACAAAATTCGAAAAGACAAGTTCTTTTGAAGTTTAACGTGGGGGATTGTGGGGTGGGGATTGGGAAAGCAGTTGGTCCAACATCTGTTGAAGATGTGGCCACAGCATTGCAGGAGGGGTCAAGCAATGACATGAGAACATGCTGCGCATGGGAAATTACCCAGACGTTGGACATGCCTGCGAGCTTGTACATAAAATCCTACAAAACACCCTGCATTGCTATCTGCACAATTACCCATCTTCAGGAGTTGCTCCATGTTGACCTGCCAGCAAGACAAACATTCACTCTGGAATTTTGTGCTCGCATGAAAATGGACAGCGAATGGCTATTGAACATTCTGTGAACAGACAAAGCCCGTTTCCATCTCCGAGGTCATGTCTATAGGCAGAACTGAAGAATATGGGCAATGGAAAATGTACATGCACATCCACTGTTACAACTTCATTCTGTAAAGGTGACTGTGTGGTACAACTTGACAGCACTGCTTATCATAGGGCCATATTTTTTCAAAGAGGTGAGTCCCGGGGGTTGTGTTACTCGTACTGTCGCTGGTAAATGCTATGAGAATGTTTTGCCCACTAACAATGTTACAAATCTTCAATGACGTGAATGTGAGAGTAGGATCATTTTAATGCAAAATGGCACTCCACTGCTAATTGTAGATCCAGTGAAGTGGCTGCTACAGATATATTTTCGAAGTGCTAGAATTATCAACCATCTAGATTACCTGATATTAATCTGTGTGACTTCTGGCTGTATCGTTATCTGAAAGATGTTGTGTTCAGTGCTCCAGTTATGAATGCAGCTGAATTGAAAGTATGCAGGGCACAAAAGTTTCTGAACATGAGCACTGAGACACTCTGATCTGTTGTGGAACATACACTGTTCCTCGGTTTTTTCTTGTGGCAGAAAATGGTGGAGAGCGTACTGAAAATGTCTTATGTCAATCTCACAGCATTTAGAATTCAATCGCTGTTGATCCATTGTGGATATGGGACAGTGCCTGGAGCCTGAAGATGGCATTGATGAGGTGCCGAAACTGGTTGTCTAAATAAAAGTCTCAGCTTAAGAGTGCCGGGAATTTATACTATTCCTTGTGAATGCGGCAAGAATTACGTGGGCCAGTCTGTAAGAACCGTTGCCGACCGCTGCATCGAGCACCAACGCCACCTGAAATACAGGTATTTGGAAAAATCAGCGGTGGCTGAACATAGCCTGCTTAACAAGCATAAGATTTTATTTGAAGAAACCAGAGTAATAGCCCACGCATCGAATTACTGGGACTCTGTGATCCGGGTAGCAGTCGAAATTAGACTTAGCGATAACAACTTTAACAGAGACAACGGCTATGCACTTAGCAACACTTGGAAGAGTGCACTGGATAAAGAAAAATCGCAGAGAAAAACTTCTCGCACTTTACCTCCTGATTCAAGGGATGGTGCTGCAAGCAACACGGGATAGTAACTACATCTATGGAAGTAGAGGGCACCACTTCATTACGCGCCATATCGCTGCTGCTATGACGTATTCCAGCCAATCAGAAGCCGTCTTTTGCATATAAAAGTGGGAACCTCGCTAGTTCACGACAGTCAGTTTTAGCCCTGACGACGACCATGGAGGTAGTGGTCGAAAGCTTGGAGTTTTATCCTGAATTGACGCGGCATGTACACCGAGAGATTTTTACTCAAGAAATACGTTGCGAAAGACTTCGTAGCCATACCAGCTATTCTGGATTGCACAGGTGATAACACTCTCTCTGCAATATATCCTACATTACCGTAACCCTCCTGGCCTCATTCTTCATTACTCATTTTCCTTCACCCACATATCCCCTTGCCTGTTCCCACTCCAAAAACTACACTGCCTGCTGTTCCACAAGTGCATCCACAGTCTTTTTACTTCTAGCCTTCTCTCCCCTCCCCCCCCCCCCCCCCCCTCCTCCTCTGTGCCGCTCCGTGTAACCTCACAATCTAGCTGTCCTACCCTCTCTCCACCTCGTCCCTGTATGCTCACGCAAACAGCACTTCACCCTCCTCCACCCATACCCTGCTATCCCCCCCCCACCTCCCCCCCCCCAAAAACACCACCTTACCACTACCATCCATGCTGCTTCTTCCATCACGCACAGTTTCTCTCAGACTGGTCTCTGCAGCTAGAAACAGTGGTCATGTGTATGTGAATGCGTGTGCTTTTGTTGTCTGTTTCAGAAGAATGCCTTCTGACTGAAAGCTTATGCGCTTAATAGTCTTTTTGTTGTTCCTACGTGCAATTTAACATCTCTACTATATGGTGAGTAGTAATCCATCCTTTTCATAATATTGTCATTTTTCCATCCTGGATTTTCCATTGTTTGACATACAGAAAACAGTATGTTTAAAAGAAATAATCAAATTTCTTACCTAATCTTTAAACTTTTAGTGACAAGTATAAATTATGTATATGTCAGTTTTAGTGACAAGTATATGATTATTTTTTTAATAATGCATTATTTGTTACAGGTATCAGGTGGGTGGGAGTATCCTGGCTGGAAAATTAGCACTGGAACGTGGATGGGCCATAAACATAGGTGGTGGTTTTCATCACTGCTGTGGACAGAAAGGTGGTGGGTTTTGTCCATATGCTGACATTACTCTTCTCATACGTTTCTTATTTCGGCATGGGCGAGCCAGAACAGCTATGATTGTTGACCTGGATGCACACCAGGTATATTGTATTGTACAGTATATTGGCTTCTGCGATGCTCTTTTATCACTTATTTTCTCCTTCTTTCTTCTTCTTTTCAGTCTAGCTTCCTTTACTATTTTTATTTAATTTTCAAAAGTCAGGGATATGAAGAGATCAGAGATACACTTGATACAATGATTGATTTTCTGTCTCTTCTTAGTAGAGGTTGATTGGAGTACATGGACAACAAAAGGCATGGTCAGATCTACAAACAAGGGGGCAGAAAAATTGAAGCTACCACAAAAATCAAGCAATAAACAGAAAGTGACAAGCATAAAAGTCCAAAGTCATATTAATATCGGTAAATAGAAAATGTTCATTAGATGCAGAGGAGGATGTAGGACAGGGCTAGAAAGACTGAAGTAGAGAGGTGGTGGACATTTGTGTGGTGTGTTGATGCCCATCACACTCCACGAACAGCTTTTGATTTGAGAGATACCCCACTCACTTGCCACCAAACATACCCATGTCCTAAAAGGTTTTCTGTCAAAGCAGTTACATCATGCAAGAAATTTGTTGCAGTCACTGAGTAACAGTCTATGTGGACATAGTTGCAATCAGTTTTCTACTTGAATAGTTCTTCTTTTCTGTTTCGGTATTACAGTTATTAATAAATGTTGGCTACCTTAGCGGGCCATGTGAATAAAAAAAGGGAACATTCTCCGAAGAATTTTCTCAAAGCAAAAGAACATTCCCTAAGAAAGTTCTCAATTTCATATGAATAAAAAATTCAAAGTGTATTCTATGATGAGGAAGTTCTTTCTTGTGTCATCTGTTGCGTCTGGCATAGAACATATGTGTAATCTTACATTTCATTCATCTCACTCAAACAGGTAAACTATTCATTGTATAAATATGGAACTGGCATCAGTGTGTGCTGCAAGACACATTTCGATTTTTCTTTTATGTGCAGCAACAAATTATTAAGGCAATTATGGACAGTGTACAAAAATGCATTTTCTGACAATGTTATTGAATTTTTGACATGCAGGTAACTTTTTTTGTAATTGAAGTTAGGTGAACACATTATGCAAACAAAATTTTAAGAATACATCACATTTTCATGTACTCCAAATTTGAACAATGGTCTGCTAAATAACACAAAAACATTTTCATTTTAACATCATTTAAAAGGTTGCCTACTTCTTTCATGATTTTTGGGAGGAAAGTTCACAAGCCAAGTAATGTTTTTATTGTTGAACCTCTATAAACTTCTACAGTTTCTCTCTTCAGTATGTCTTTGGGGTAGGTATGTCCTTTTTTGCATGTACCATAAGTTCTGAAACTTAGCCTCAATAGAACTTACTCATCTCTGAATATACTACAGAGCTTCCTTTAAAAAATGAGAAATGTTCTCTGCTTGTGAGAAATTTATCTAAGAAACTTATCTAGTTTGAATATGAAATCAAAAAAATGTTCTTTGGGTTTAGCAACTTCCTCCACCCTTTCACTCAAGCTAAGAAAATTCTCAAGTGAAGTATATTGTCTGACTCACTTTGTTCATGCAAACCTGAGAATGTTCAAAATTCCAGTTATAAAGTACATTCTCCATTTTATTCATAGGACCCAAAGTTCCTCCATTCATCTCTGTTTCACCTCTTCCATTATATCCTCTGTATTTGTTGTCCTTTTTCTTCTCTTGGCTGTGTATTGTCTACCAGTTACTGTGAGATATTTGGTCTTACTTGGCATTCCATTTATTCTCAAAGTATTCGGCCCAACTCTAATTGTGTTTATTCTCCCTTAATTATTCTACTTTCTCTGTTCTGGCTTGCTGTCAGTCATTATTTTTTCCTTTTTTATGCTTTCAAACGATACAGTTTTTGTTGTATATTGTTGTTTTAGATTTTGCGTCTCACAAAGTAGTGCTCTCATTCATCCCTGTATGTGCATGTATTTCATTCTTGTTATTTTACCCGACTTATGTAGATAGTTTACATTCTTTGTCAAATCATTCTTTGGCATTTATACTTAAGAATAATAGTGATCATTCTTCTCAGTACAATATAAACAGCTTGTTGAATCATGCTATATAACCTTACATATTGAGTATTGGTTCTTCTGATTGTGTGTTAAGAATGGTCTTTCATCCCCTTTGGTGGCCTGAATAGCCATTAGATCTATGTTTCTGTATGTGCCCGTTCATCATTTGCCTTTCCTGTTATTGTTTCCTTAGTCTTTTATACAACCCCAGAGGATATGAAACAACGTATTGTGGCAGCCTGCGGCGACATTACACCAGATGTACTGTGGCGTGTACGACATTCATTACGCCAGAGATTGCAATTGTGTGCAGCAAATGATGGCCACCACATTGAACATCTATTGGCCTGACATGTCGGGACACACTCTATTCCACTCCGTAATTGAAAATGGAAACCATGTGTGTACGTGTACCTCATCCCTCATGGTAATGTACATGTGCGTCAGTGAAAAAGACCAATAAAAAGGTGTTAGCATGTGGACATAATGTGCTGTTCCAGTCTCTTCTGTACCTAAGGTCCATCACCGTTCCCTTTGGATCCCTACTTAATTCGGTGCTCTCCGATACACACGATCGAACAGCGGAGGAGTGGAACTCAAGCATCAACTTTAGGTTACAATATGTCCGGATGTAATTAACATTTTACAATGCAACAAACGGCACTGATTACGTATTTGTTTATATGTTCAGATGTGCTAACAAAACTAATGGGGTTCCATTTAAAGAAACGCAGGTTTGTGTTAAAAAACATGCTTCCGTGCATTTGTTTATGGTTTGTATTAACAAATTACGCTAGCCCCTCTCCTCACGTTCGGTCTGTGGAATCGATTCCTCAGTATTTGATGTGGTTTATGAAATATATCCTGCGGTAATGTTAGGTGACTCACCCTGTATACACACAATTCATTTTTTTCAATTTTCATTTTACTTACTTTGCTCAACTTTTTCATTCTTTTTTTTCCATTTAAGACCTCCATTGTTTTCCATCTCTCTTATCCTGCTTCTTACTTTTATTTACTTTTCTGTCTCTTTATCTTCTCTTGTCTCTATGTGCTCCCTGAAGGATTTACAACTGCTGACAGCCAATTCTTGGAGCCTGCTTGATATTCATTTCACACATGCACCTTGACCAGTTCCTTTGCCTCTCCCAGTGGAATCTCTTCCCTTGATACATCAAGAATTTGAGAGGATTGGAAGTTTAATCCCTGATCTGCTACCCTGATATAAATTGTTCACAGTTTTCCTAAATGACTTTAGGATCATCCCTTCTCCATCATTGCTCAATCAAAGCTTGTTCTTCATTTTAATGACCTCGATGTCAGTATAATGTTAAACCTCAACATTTCTCCCTTCCTGCTTCCTTGACTCTGGGTAGAAATTTGATTTATGGGTATTGTTCAGTGTTTGTTTGGTTTTTTTGTTTTGTTTTGTTTATTTACGATGTACTCCATTACCACTTTTTGTTATACTGTGTGTGTGTGTGTGTGTGTGTGTGTGTGTGTGTGTGTTGTCGACTGTGATCGTTTGTGTTCCATGATGCTGACAACGATGATGATGGAAAGGATAGGGTGAAAACTGGTGCCAGCACATAGCTTACTACTAATGAATAGCACCAGGAGGGCCACCTAGCTTAACTTCCTCATCCAATTCACCATCAGCAGTGTCACGTGCCCTAACTTTGTGAGACATTGCTGCAGAGAGGTTTCGTATTTAAACCAGGACATTGGCGTAAAGACTGGTGGTCAGGGTTCTTATGCCACCACCTCTCCTCCCCTTGCCAGGAAAATAGTAGAGGTGAAAATTTTTCCACCACCAAGATTCAAACCAGATTACCCCCAGGTAGAGCACCACCACACAAGCATGCTTTAGCAGAGATTGTTCAGTGTGGAACTTATCCCTAATGCTATTCAAAGTTGGCTTTTCCTTTGCACATTTTCGTCGTTTAATAATGTACCCAGTTTCTGATGGCAGGTTCTAGGATCAAACGTTAAGAAAGCAAATCGGACAACCACAAAATTTGCATCTTTGTCATCTCTAAGCTAAGAAAGAATTTAATAATTTTTAATGATAATCACTGTATTATGAATGCATAAACTACCAGAGGTGTAATGTAGGAAGGTGACAAATGCCAACCAGAATGGATTTAGAAGTCACAGAGCATGCGAAAGCCAACATTTGATTTTTCACATGATGTCATTTTTAAAGCAATAGACGAATGGCACCAGGTATATGCAATATTTATTGGCTTCTGAAAAGTACTTAGTACCACACTGGCACTCATTAGCAAAAGTGTGATCATAAGGGCTACCAAGGGAAATTTTTGACTGGATTGAGGATTTAAGGAGCAGCAGGTTATTTTGGATTGAATGACATCAACAGCACTAAAGAGGAGATAAGAAAAATGTCTACAGCCTAGGGAATATCACTATTGCCCATTTCATGCAAGGTCCTCCTTGAAAGTAACCAATACTGAACTGACTGTTATCTTGATATGAAGATTGAAAAGTCCTATGTTAGGTTCACCAAAGTAAAGCGGAAGTTTCAAATTTCGCATTTAAAAAATCATTCACACAGGAAGATTGTACAAACATTCTGTCGTTTCACTGTCATAGACACTCCCACTTGAAGGACATACTAATAGACATCCCTGGCATAGAGAAGCATCTGAAAGATGGAGTCCCGATTCATTTTTACAGAGAGTAGTCTATGGCATGGCATCATACATGGGTTGCATTTACCATAAATCTCCCACCCATCACAAAGTCCCAAATGACTGGAAAGAAGCACAGGTGACTCGTTATATAAAAGGATAAAAGAAAGGACTTCCCCCCATGAACCATGCACCTTGCCGTTGGTGGGGAGGCTTGCGTGCCTCAATGATGCAGATAGCCGTACTGTAAGTGCAACCACAATGGAGGGGTATCTGTTGAGAGGCCAGACAAACGTGTGGTTCCTGAAGAGGGGCAGCAGCCATTTCAGTAGTCGCAGGGGCAACAGTCTGTATGATTGACTGATCTGGCCCTGTAACACTAACCAAAACGGCCTTGCTGTTTTGGTACTGCGAACGGCTGAAAGCAAGGGGAAACTCCAGCCGTAATTTTTCCCAAGGGCATGCAGCTTTACTGTATGATTAAATGATGATGGCGTCCTCTTGGGTAAAATATTCCGGAGGTAAAATAGTCCCCCATTCGGATCTCCGGGCGGGGCGTACTCAAAAGGACATCGTTATCAGGAGAAAGAAAACTGGCAATATACGGATCCCTTAATTGGGAAGGTAGGTTAGAAAATTTAAAAAGGGAAATGGATAGGTTAAAGCTAGATATAGTGGGAATTAGTGAAGTTCGGTGGCAGGAGGAACAAGACTTTTGGTCAGGTGAATACAGGGTTATAAATACAAAATCAAATAGGGGTAATGCAGGAGTACGTTTAATAATGAATAAAAAAATAGGAGTGCGGGTAGCTGCTACAAACAGCATAGTGAACGCATTATTGTGGCCGAGATAGACATGAAGCCCATTCCTACTACAGTAGTACAAATTTATATGCCAACTAGCTCTGCAGATGATGAAGAAGTTGATGAAATGTATGATGAGATAAAAGAAATTATTCAGGTAGTGAAGGGAGATGAAAATTTAATAGTCATGGGTGACTGGAACTCGATAGTAGGAAAAGGAAGAGAAGGAAACGTAGTAGGTGAATATGGACTGGGGCTAAGAAGTGAAAGAGGAAGCCGCATGGTAGAATTTTGCACCGAGCATAACTTAATCGTAGCTAACACTTGGTTCAAGAATTATGAAAAAGGTTGTATACATGGAAGAACCCTGGAGATACTAAAAGGTTTCAGATAGATTATATAATGGTAAGACAGAGATTTAGGAACCAGATTTTAAATTGTAAGACATTTCCAGGGGCAGATGTGGACTCTGACCACAATCTATTGGTTACAAACTGTAGATTAAAACTGAAGAAACTGCAAAGAGGTGGGAATTTAAGGAGATGGGAATTTAAGGAGATGGGACCTCGATAAACTTACTAAGCCAATTGTTGTACAGAGTTTCAGGAGAGCAAAAGGAAACAATTGACAGGAATGGGGGAAAGAAATACTGTAGAAGAAGAATGGGTAGCTTTGAGGAATGAAATAGTGAAGGCAGCAGAGGATCAAGTAGGTAAAAAGACAAGGGCTAATCTTAGAAGAACGATTAAGGAAAGGCAAACCTACGTTTCTAGCATTTGTAGATTTAGGGAAAGCTTTTGACAATGTTGACTGGAATACTCTCTTTCAAATTCTGAAGGTGGCAGGGGTAAAATACAGGGAGCGAAAGGCTATTTACAATTTGTACAGAAACCAGATGGCAGATATAAGAGTCAAGGGGCATGAAAGGGAAGCAGTGGTTGGGAAGGGTGTGAGACAGGGTTGTAGCCTCTCCCCGATGCTATTCAATCTGTATATTGAGCATGCAGTAAAGGAAACGAAAGAAAAGTTAGGTATTAAAATCCATGGAGAAGAAATAAAAACTTTGAGGTTCGCCGATGACATTGTAATTCTGTCAGACACAGCAAGGGACTTGGAAGAGCAGTTGAACGGAATGGACAGTGTCTTGAAAGGAGGGTATAAGATGAACATCAACAAAAGCAAAACGAGGATAATGGAATGTAATCGAAATAAGTCGGGTGTTGCTGCAGGAATTAGATTAGGAAATCAGACACGTAAAGTAGTAAAGGAGTTTTGCTATTTGGGGAGCAAAATAACTGATGATGGTCGAAGCAGAGAGGATATAAAATGTAGACTGGCAATGGCAAGGAACTCGTTTCTGAAGAAGAGAAATTTGTTAACATCGAGTATAGATTTAAGTGTCAGGAAGTCGTTTCTGAAAGTATTTGTATGGAGTGTAACCATGTATGGAAGTGAAACGTGGACATAAATAGTTTGGCCAAGAAGAGAATAGAAGCTTTCGAAATGTGGTGCTACAGAAGAATGCTGAAGATTAGATGGGTAGATCACATAACTAATGAGGAGGTATTGAATAGAATTGGGGAGAAGAGGAGCTTGTGGCACAACTTGACTAGAAGAAGGGATCGGTTGGTAGGACATGTGCTGAGGCATCAAGGGATCACGAATTTAGTACTGGAGGGCAGCGTGGAGGGTAAAAATCATAGAGGGAGACCAAGAGATGAATTCACTAAGCAGATTCAGAAGGATGTAGGCTGCAGTAGGTACTGGGGGATGAAGAGGCTTGCACAGGATAGAGTAGCATAGAGAGCTGCATGAAACCAGTCTCAGGACTGAAGACCACAACAACAACAACAACACTGGGAAAATGCAACTAGTCTACAAAAGAAATTGCTTACAAAACACTTGTCCAACATGTCCTAGGCCATTGCCCAATTGTGTGGGAACCCTTCCAAATAAGACTAACAGGAGATATTGAACATATACAAAAAAGCACAGCTTGATGGTCACCAGGGAGAGCATCACGGACGTGTTGAATAAAGTTGAACTAGCAGATGATTGAAAGTAGACAACTACAAGTATTCCATGAAAATGAATTTATGAAGTTTCAATGCCTAGCCTTAAACAGGGCATCTACCAGCATACCACAACCCGTCACTTCCTTAGAGGTGACAAACATAGAAGTATTTAATCAGTCATTCTTTGCATGCTCCATATGTGAATGGAACAGGAAGAAGCCCTAAACAATGTTACATGCTTTCTGTTATGCACTTCACAGTGGTTTACAGAGTATAATGATGAAGTCCCATACTCCTCAACAGAGCATAGGGGAAGGATGCGGGAGACCTGCACCAGTGTACTAGGCAAGGTCCTAGTGGAGGTGGTTTGCCATTGCCTTCCTCCAATTGTAACGGGGATGAATGATGACAATGATAAAGATGACACAACACCCAGTCATCTCGAGGCAGGTGAAAATCACTGACCCCACCGGGAATCGAACCCAGGACCCCATGCATGGGAAGCGAGAACACTGCCGCGAGACCACAAGCTGCGGACTTACAGAGTATAGATGTAAAAAGTACTGCATGATAATGGTTGATCCAATAGCAATAACTTTAAATAGGATCACATAATGTTCACCTTGAAGGTGGAATAAAATGCTAACCTGTGCTGTCTTTACATCTGTCTCCAACGAAAATCTGAAGAGCACAGTTAATCAGTTCGCACAAAATTTCATCTGCATGCTCTGAGCAACCAGAGACTGGCATAGGAGCCTGTTATGTTAATGA
This sequence comes from Schistocerca americana, assembly GCF_021461395.2. Lineage (NCBI taxonomy): Eukaryota > Metazoa > Arthropoda > Insecta > Orthoptera > Acrididae > Schistocerca > Schistocerca americana. Next base: position 229,942,836 of record NC_060125.1, on the reverse strand, counting down.
CTTAGAAGTATCGGAAACCTGCCTCTAGAAATGAGGCACATACAAAAAAGTTCAAAACAAAAAGTTATTGGCACCTGCAGATGTTTCAGGTCATCTCAGAAATGACTCTAGGAAGAGCACTTTTGGAGAATACAGCAAGAACCTTGGATTTCTTAAGTTTCACAGCTCAGTGATATATAAGATTATCTGACTTCAGGTAGCCATTGTATTAAGTCAGTTGACAGAACTCTTTCACAAGTATTGTGAGATTTGTTGAGAGTATAATACAAGATTCAGGAGTCTGATTGTATACAGAACACAGTGCAAGTGCAGATGGTGTTTCACCTGGTACACGGTGCAGCAATGCTCGTAGGAAACTGCTACCTCAAAATTGTGCATTTTATTTTCATTGGAACATGAAAGCTTTTGTTAATGTGCTGTCAGATATGTGACAGGAATTAAAATGATGACAGCCAAGCATTCCCCAGCAAGCTCTAAAACCCACGGAGGTGCTGAGACGTGTTTGGGTAAAAAGAAAAATACAGCATGTTTGCAAAAAAGACGGAACCCATATACCCTAATGACAGATACATTCTGTAGAAATGACAATATGTAGCTGTGAGAGATATGTGGCACAGCTGTTGCAAAGTTGAAGTATGATGATTAGGCACAAGTGGGGAAAATATAGCAAAATAACTGGGAAGAGAACACCACCAAAATATTCTGTACATTAATCTTTCTGATATGCCTGAAAAGAGAAAAATACATTCTTGTATTATGTGACCACAAAATTGCATTCATAAGCTAATAATATTCAGTTAGTTTTATTCACCTTGGCATACAATCTAGAACTTATAACATCAGTATGCTCAAATAGTTATGTTAGTCCATATCTTGGTGAATTTCCATGAGCTGTAGAAGCTGACAACTTCTTGACATTGTAGAAGTGGATAAATTTTTGCACAGAGTTTTTAAGCCTGTTCACTTATAAATTTAAGTGATGATAGAACATCAGTAGCAAAAGTGTTTTGGTGCTATGTGCGAATTACAGCCAATAATTTGTTGGAGTCATCCTAATGTACTAGATTCTGATCACATTTTTTAAAGTTGGCTCAAAGACTTGTGATACCAGACATAAGGGGACAAGGGGATTGAATAGTGGCAGCTCTTTCTTTTTGTGGATATGAAACACTTGTAGAATTTGCAGAGCTGCACGTTTTAGGTAGTCCATCTCATCTGCTTTATTCTTATGGTGCTGTATATGCCTCCACAAAGACACTCAGTGCAGTGGATGATGAGAGAAGTGGAACTGATAGAAGATGCAAAAAGTTATAAGTCTTCAGAGTGATGTTCACGTGTATTGGGTCACAAATAATGCTTAGCCTAGCATATAATGCTGTGTACACTGCCACTGTTGTTGCGATTCTACGTTTCCTTGACTGTATAATGTTTTGTGATTGATTACTGTTCTTTAGTTGTTCAAGAAAATGAATAATGAGGTAGATAAAGCAATCATTAACCCAACTTGCCACATATATTTTCATATACAAAAGTGGATGATGCACAAAACTCAGTGCTATATACTAACAAGGGTAGGCTAGGTTGCTAGCAACCAGAAAACTGGTTGAACTGCTTCAGTTTGCATTTAACAGCCTCCATCACCCACCACAAACTTTTTGGAGCGTAATTACAGAACACTCTCATTCGTGTATATTTTCAACTTGAATAACTTGCACACAATGAAATTTGCAAGTGCATTCTTACTTTTACTTCTGCACTGACACTCTTACTTAACATTGTTTCTTGTTATCGCTTGAAAGTAGGCATGTGATCTTCTTACGCTGTCTGGGATCAGTAACACATGTGTTTCCATATTGCGCACATCATGTTCATGTTCACCATAGGATCCATAGTATAAGTGTTCTAAAAATAAGTAAAAAAGGAATTACACAATTTTATATTGATGACATTATCAAGGATTCCTTGAGCCAACACACAATCATCTGAAGTTTATAATGGGAAGTGGGGCTTCTTTTAAATTGCATACACACAGGCCAGTTTGCAGCTAGATAACTGCATAACTGATTGATTTCATGTTCAGTATTTGGTGCTGACTGGGAAGGTAACTATGAACTGCCTAGGACTTTACATAAAATTTGTCACATTTGCTATCATTGAAAGATGTGACATTCTGCAGTCATTACAAATGTGCTTCATGTTGTTTCAGTGTGGAAATACACAGAATATTTCTTTTTTCATTCTTTTGAGTCACTAGCTAATGTGAATTTTGCAATTACGCTGTTTTTCTTTCTCTTGCCATGACTTTTAAAATGTATCATTAGCTGAATGTTTCACTACACTAATTAAACCTTGTTTTTCTCCCAAAGAAGAAAAATATCACACTGTCACCCATGATATGTTATGATCCATAAGTGTAAATTGAGTATATTGTATCGATAATGCTTTGAGGAATTTTTATTAATACATGTTTGAAATGTCTTAGTGGAGGCTAAATTATTATTTTCACGTGGAAATTTGAAAGTAATGTTTGAATATAAATAGACCAACAAGTGAAGAATTTTGCAAAACATACAATATATGTTTACATGGAAAACGGACAGTCTAGATAAACAAGGAGAATGTTCCCCATGTGTAGCATCTTCAAATTAAGAACGTTTGTTAATTAAAATGTTGTGGTTCTGACTGATGACAGTGATCAAGGAAGTACTTAATATTCTTCGTAAAAATACTGACAAGAACATTTGGTTGCAGTTTCTTGAGTAATGCATTGCGACATAACTTAAGAAAAGCGCTATTAATAATATTCCAGTAATCAGAGTTATTAATGAAATCTTGATGATGTAAAATTTCAGTGCTTTTCTGGCAGGTCAAAAGTCAATGATTTTCTTCCTGAATGATGGTTTGAAGAAAAGAAAGGAAATAGTTCTCAGAAATGTTTGTGGTGAAAGGCTATAGTGAGTGAGATTACTTGGAGTCTTCTCCCATAATAATTATTGCTTTTTATAAAATATATAATGCCCCACTAACTGAAGGCCTCTTTGATTGCTATTGTTAAACACCAGTATAAGTAAGGTGATAAGCATTGTTAATAACTTCTGTTCTCTTTCATTCTCACCATCATTTTGTGAAGTATTGAGGAAGTAATGTACAGTAGACTATTGCTCCTCTTCAGTAATAATAATAATAGCACTAGTAATAGATTTAGTAAATCACTATTTGATAATTAGAAGGGCAGCTCAACTCTGAATATACTGGGTGTACCACATAAAACCGCTACACAACGCACCTGAGATTCAAGTAACAGTGAACTAATTAAAAAAGTGTAGATAATACTAACATTAAAAAAAAACATGTACTTACCTTTTCATAAGAGATGCTGGAAGTGTTGGCCATGGGCATCCGGGCATCCCTGACTTTGTGTGGCGACATTATCAGCAACATGTTGTTATTCTGCTGGCATGATGTTTTTAATTTCCCTAGTAATATTCTGTTTAAAATTGTCTATTATGTGAAGATTGTCAGCATACACTTTGCTTTTTAGTTTGTCTCATAAATAAAAATCACACAGTGGTTAAGTCTGGGGACCTTGGAAGCCAGAGGCTTCTGCTGAAGTCTGTCTTCGTGGAAAACATGGGTGATGTGGGCTATACTTTGGTTGGATGTGAGGGGTTGCTCCATCTTGTTGGAATACTGCATGCAGCTTCCTTGGCTCTGATGCATAAAAATAGTCAAAGATCCCTTGCTATGTGCCACTGTGGCCGTGCGGTTCTAGGCGCTTCAGTCTGGAACCGTGTGACCGCTACGGTCGCAGGTTCGAATCCTGCCTTGGGCATGGATGTGTGTGATGTCCTTAGGTTAGTTAGGTTTAAGTTCTAGGGAACTGATGACCTCAGCTGTTAAGTCCCATAGTGGTCAGAGCCATTTTATGTAGCACTGTTTAAGCTGTAATTGAAAAATATGGGGCCAATAACGCACGAGCCAGACAGCACATACCAAACATCTTTCTTCTCTGAGTGGAGAGATTCTTCACACAGAATATATGTGTTGTCCTGTGAACAGTATCAGCAATTTTGTGAGTTTACATAACCTGACAAATGAAACCAGGCATCACCTAATGTGAAGTAAAGCAGGGGGTCCAACAAGTAACCATTAGCATTGATGTTAACAGCCAGTTACAGTAAAGGACCTTTTTTATTTTTTTTCCCCCTTCAAATTTCAACTCTTGCTGGGGACTTCTCAAAATGTCCATGCGAATCCTGTCTGTGGTTTCAAGGTTCCTCACTGTCGGTCGCCTATGCTTCTACACATTCTAAACAGATCCCAACTCTCAATTTCTTGTACAGATCTTGAATAGTGCTGGCTGTGGGAAGTTTCATACCAGGACACTTTATATTCCTTGATGGAGGCTGTCTCTATATAACACTCCACAATATCAATTTGCTGTTCTAAGGCAAACTGCCCCCTGTCTGTAACAACTCAATAATACGAGCTTCTCACAACTACTGACGCACAAACACTTTCCGATAAAATGCACTGTAGCCAACTTTTGACAGTGTTGCCACTTCACGTGCAATTTGACTAGAAATGATTAACTGTTATGAGAGGCATACTGGTTTTATGTGGGACATCCTGTCATAGCAGTCTGTATTTTTGTGACCAATGTAAGACATTTGATTGTGCACATCACAACATTTTGTTAGAAAAATTAGCGTTTCATAGAGTTAATGATGTAGGTAATGAGTAGCTAATGACCTACTGATAATGAGTTTGCCTTTTGCTGCTGACTATGCATGAGTGTAGATTCTGTGTTAGTAAGACATAAAATAAAAAAACAGAATAAGGAAGCAGGTGGAATATCTTTAGAAGTAGTTGTAGCAGCATTTTGGTAGTACAGTGTTTTCTTGTGTTACTATCATGTTATTTTTGCTTTGCTATATATTTATTGAAAAAAAAACTAACAGTAAAAGGCTGAAATAAAATAAGTCATAGATTGTATAGTGGTTTAGGTTATGTATAATACTGTTTTTAATGTAACCCTTTGAGGTGATGTAAAAAGGTAACATGAATAAATAAACAGCTAAGTGGACTTAAAATCTCCTTTCTCATTGTATCATCATCATCATCCTGTACTAATTTCAGTGTTGGTGAGACACCTTCAATCCTCAAGTGTTTGTTGGATAAAGCTTTTCATTTGATGATGAAAATGCCATAACTGGATGATTCAGCAGAGATAACCAATATCTCTGCCTGTTGTCCCGTGTGAACTGAAAAAGCTGACAGACAGTTGATGGAGGAAGACACCAAAAGAAAACTAATAATAGTTACTGACACATGTAAACTACACACCAGATTTAAAACTGTAGAGTGCATTAGAATTATTTGAATGCTACATCAGTGTCATTAAACATTCTAGATGTTATATAAAGTTTTCTCAATTTAATTTATGTCTTGGTATTTAAAAGACCAAACAGTTCTTTATAAACAGCATACCACAGACTGTCAGCATACATAAAAGTAATACTAATTAATATGCTTCTCCTGTAATTTAATAATTGAAAGTGCATTAAATTTAACAAAATGGAAAACATTAACAAACCAATCAGCGTGAAGCTAAAAAATTAGAACTGAGATTGAACGAAAATCATTAAAATGAAAAGTACCATCAATTCACTTCAAAATATCATGTGAAGTTGGTGACAGAACATGTATTAGCTATCCCTTTTCCATCTTGGAGAGTAAATATCAGATGAAAGTGAGTTTGGAAATACTGTAGGGAAGAATTACAAATGGGGAAGTTGGAAGTATCCATCACTTTTTTTGATAACTTTTTTATTTTAATAAATATTACGAAATGCAGTAGAGGAAGCCAATTAAAGTGGTAAATCTTCCATATGAAAAGATTGATTGAATTGGCCCTTTTTTACAAATTATTGCTCATAGATGCTACACAGCCCATTGTTTATTTAGAGTTTACGTATCACATCTAGAGTTCCTAAATTTATAATCTACACATATTTTATTGTAGCCAGAAATTAAGCACACCTGTAGTTATAACAAGTTCTTCCTGAACACAAGTGTGCGGACAGTAGTAAGTGATTTATGCAGTTCTGGACTCTCTAAAGACAAGAAGCCAGATAATTTAGACTCTACTTCCCCAAGTTTGTATATTTTTGTAAATAACCTAGCGAACCTGGCAATGCTTCACAATTATTAAATATGTATGGGAATTATGTATCTGCCCTAACCTCTTTCTCTCCCATCTGTCTCTCTGTCCATTCCTCCTCCCCCTCTCTTTGTTCATTTCCTGAGCCTGCCTCTCTCTCTCTCTCTCTCTCTCTCTCTCTCTCTCTCTCTCTCTCTCTCTCTCCACTACCCCCTCCTTCCTCTCTCTCCATCTCCTCCGTCCCGCTCTCTATGTCCTTTTGCTCCCTCTACCCCCCTCTCTCTACTCCTCCCCCTCTGCCTGATCTTGAGCCTTGTTTATTGTTACTGAAAATTCAGGTTCCATAGTAGTATCCTAATAACGAGCTGATAGGCCATAAATACAACTTTCCTGTGTTTTGTGAAACCTCCTTTGAGGAAGAAAACCAAACAGCACATTATTGTCATTATTGTGTGTACAATTGCTCTTTAAAAATGTACAGGTTGATTATAATTAAACTTTCACAATTTCAGAGGGCCTCCACAAAAAAGTGATCATTGGACAGTGAAACTTGGGAAAACATTTGACGACACATGAGAAAGAGAAATAATGAATAAACCATTGAAAGACACATGTTTTAACACATTTTAATTTCCACATGAGAGGGTAATGTTTGTTAAATTGTGTACCATGTTGACACTCAGTGTTACAAATGACGTTCATTATGATGACCAACTACATCCACAACAGCCTGGAACCACACTAGAGATTGCTATACTGCTGCTCGAAACATCTCAGGTAGACCACGGAATGTTCAGCTGTGTGACACAGCACTTGCACTGCTGGAAGATCACAAATTGTGTCCATCATTCTCCGCTATGGCAACAGTAATGTCTTAAACAATTTGTGTCGGAACTGACTGTCAGCCTCTCCTAGCAGCAATTCCGAAATCGCCAGTAAATTTGAGCTTCCGAATCATATACTTCAACCCCAATGTAGAATGAGGACCTCTCCGTCCACCTTGTCCGGACCCACAGTGACTGCAACTGTAATGCACACTGATGCTTGCATTTCAACCTTATGTCGCCATACCAGTATCAGTACCTAATGGTAAGTCATGACACTAACAGTATTAACAATACAAACCCTGTAGCACACAGTCTGAAAATTGTACATACAAAGTTGAGTACCCATATGGTAAATAGTTTTCTGTCTACACTCACTCAAGCAGTGGAAGTTTGATTATAACTACCCTATATATAATGGTAAAGACTATGTATCGGAGAAACAATTTTTCTGATTGTTTAAATGCCCTACTATTATAGTTAAAACTGATTTTGAGAAAGAAAAGTCCATAGAGGAATATGTACCATTGAGTTTTGCAATGTCTGACTCCAGCCATTTACTTATGTACCTATAGCTGTTGTTTTGATGTTATTATGTTATATTGCAACCATTGTCGGTGACTCAGTACAATATCTTCAGGCCATATCCATAAGAAGTAAGGATAACATCAACAACTTACCTACCATGCAATTACAAAGACAGATTAAATGTAGAATAAAAATCAAGGACAATACTATATAAGGGAATTTACAGTAATCATTTGATAAAAACCACCTGTTACATACTCTGTCACATACATGAAATAGAATTTATAGATGTGCTATTCATTAATAAAATCATTAGTTAAATATTCCATTATTAAAAATTTGGTCAGTTAGATGATACATTAAACTGCAAAATCCTGAAGTAGCCTACCAAGCCACTAAAATGATTGCTTTATGAAAGAAACAACAACAACAACCATAACAACAACATCAGCAGCAGCAGCAGCAGCAGCAGACAGAAGTAAACCAAAGAAATATGCTGCTGTGTGCAAGTAGTCACTGCAAAAGAACTGCATCAACAATATCAAAGTGTCAGTACACCTAAAGGTATCAAAATGACAATATAAATATATCAATAGGTCACCTTGAAGTTATAAATTGCTGCAGTGAAAACTGTATGTGAGCATATTTGTTGTATGCATAAAATGAGTGTCAAAAGACCAAACGTAGAAAAGCACCTATATCTTAGCATATACAGAATATATGAAAGCTCATTTACTTAAGACTGCTTCCAAATATCATGTACTGTCATAAAACAAACAAGGACTACTATCTAACTCGTGTAAATAGCAGAAATTAATAATATACATCCACATAATATTTAGTATCTTTAGTATACGAATGCATAGTTTTGCAGCGATAGATACTGATAAAATTTTCTCAGGCTTCCAGTTGTGTCCAGTGGTTTAAAATCCCTGAGCTTTCGGTGAATTCTCCTTGGCCATTGTCAAGTGATGACTGTCAAATGATTGTTCCTGCCATCCTTATATAGCTGAGATGCCTTCAGTGACGTCACTAGTGCTCGCTCCAGCACCATATATGATAATGTTTTCAATGCGCGCTTGCTGTGCCTGCTTCAACTTTGTGATGGCCAGGTTCCAAGCTGTGCATAGCTGCAGGCTGCCGTCTTTATTGAGGGTGTTGTCAGAAATTTTTATCTCGATCGCTTCTCTTATAACACTGTCAAAAAAGCTAGTAATCGACATAATAACAGACGTATCGGCAAATGCAATACGATGTCCATTTTCTAAAACATTTTTGACCACTGCTGATTTCTCAGGATACTGTAGGCGAAAACATCTCTCATGTTCCACAAGACGCCATTCAATAGTACGTACAGTCTGATACAGAACTGTCCACACCCACACAGTATTTTATACACTCCTGGTGTTCCGAGTCCAACATCGTCTTTCACAGGCCTCATTGGCTGCTGAATTTTAGCTGGTGCCCTAAAAACCATATGGATTTTATGCTTCTTTAGAAGTCGACAAATTTTTCTTGTTATTGAGCCACAGAACGGCAAGAATGCAAGCTGCTTCGTGCTCTCCTAGGAGGCCTTTTTTGGCAAAATGGCTTGCAAAATCTGGCAGTTGTTGTAGCCGTTTTCTTTGAAGACTTTCAGTTCATTCGGAAGGCTTTCAGCATATGAAAAGGCTTCCGCTCGATGTACCAATGTCCTCAGAACAGAACTTCTCTACAAAGTGTGGTGATATATAGTAGCATGCAGATATTGGTCTGTGTGTGTGGGTTTCTGATAAACATTGTGGCTGAGACACCCTTTTTCTTTCTGGCAGACAAGGACATCTAGAAAAGGCAAGGCAACATTGTGAATCTGACATCATGGATGAGCCCAGACAACAAATGTGTCATTGATGTAACGATAAAAGCAACTAGGCTTTGCTGGAGCTATCTCCACAGCAATGTTCCCAAAGTACTCCATGAAGAGGTTAGCTATAACTGGAGCTAATGGGCTTCCCATCAAGACGCCACCCATCTGGTTAAAATTTTCTGACAACACCCTCAATAAAGATGGTGGTCTGCAGCTAGGCACAGCTTGGAACCCGGCCAATGCAAAGTTAAAGTGGGCGCAGCAAGTACGCAATGAAAACATTACCATATATGGTGCTGCAGTGAGCACCGTCACTGAAGACAATGCGGCTATATAAGGATGGTAACAACAATCATTCGACAGTCACCACTTGACAATGGCTGAGTAGAAATTGGCCAAAAGATCGTGGATTTTTAAACCACTGGATGCGGCTGGAAGTCCGAGAAAATTTTATAAATGTTGTTCGCCCTCAATAGTATCTTGTAGAGGCTTTCGTATATTCTGCACGTGTAATGACATAGGTGGTTTTCTAACTTCGGTCTTTTGACACATTTTGAACAATTTATATTATCATTTTGATTTGGAGAAAAGAGAACCACTTGTATGAATATCAAGAGCTCAGATGAAAACCCAGTTCTAAGCAAAGAAGGGAAAGCAGAAAGGTGGAAGGAGTATATAGAGGGTCTATACAAGGGCGATGTACTTGAGGACAATATTATGGAAATGGAAGAGGATGCAGATGAAGATGAAATGGGAGATATGATACTGCGTGAAGAGTTTGCAGAGTACTGAAAGACCCAAGTCGAAACAAGGCCCCGGGAGTAGACAACATTCCATTAGAACTACTGACGGCCTTGGGAAAGCCAGTCCTGACAAAACTCTACCATCTGGTGAGCAAGATGTATGAGACAGGTGAAATACCCTCAGACTTCAAGAAGAATATAATAATTCCAATCCCAAAGAAAGCAGGTGTTGACAGATGTGAAAATTACCGAACTATCAGTTTAATAAGTCACAGCTGCCAAATACTAATGCGAATTCTTTATAGACGAATGGAAAAACTGGTAAAGTTGACCTCGGGGAAGATCAGTTTGGATTCCGTAAAAATGTTGGAAAATGTGAGGCAATACTGACCTTACGCCTTATCTTAGAAGAAAGATTAAGGAAAGGCAAACCTACGTTTCTAGCATTTGTAGACTTAGAGAAAGCTTTTGACAAAGTTGACTGGAATACTCTCTTTCAAATTCTAAAGGTGGCAGGGGTAAAATACAGGGAGCGAAGGGCTATTTACAATTTGTATAGAAACCAGATGGCAGTTATAAGAGTTGAGAGGCATGAAAGGGAAGAAGTGGTTGGGAAGCGAGTGAGACAGGGTTGCAGCCTCTCCCCGATGTTATTCAATCTGTATATTGAGCAAGCAGTAAAGGAAACAAAAGAAAAATTCGGAGTAGGTATTAAAATCCATGGAGAAGAAATAAAAACTTTGAGGTTCGCCGATGACATTGTAATTCTGTCAGAGACAGCAAAGGATTTGGAAGAGCAGTTGAACAGAATGGACAGTGTCTTGAAAGGAGGATATAAGATGCACATCAACAAAAGCAAAACGAGGATAATGGAATGTTGTCGAATTAAGTCGTGTGATGTTGAGGGAATTAGATTAGGAAATGAGACGCTGAAAGTAGTAAATGAGTTTTGCTATTTGGGGAGCAAAATAACTGATGATGGTCGAAGTAGAGAGGATATAAAATGTAGACTGGCAATGGCAAGGAATGCGTTTCAGAAGAAGAGGAATTTGTTAACATCGAGTATAGATTTAAGTGTCAGGAAGTCGTTTCTGAAAGTATTTGTATGGAGTGTAGCCATGTATGGAAGTGAAACGTGGACGATAAATAGTTTGGACAAGAAGAGAATAGAAGCTTTCGAAATGTGGTGCTACAGAAGAATGCTGGAGATTAGATGGGTAGACCACATAACTAATGAGGAGGTATTGAATAGGATTGGGGAGAAGAGAAGTTTGTGGCAAAACCTGACTAGAAGAAAGGATCGGTTGGTAGGACATGTTCAGAGTGTCAAGGGATCACCAATTTAGTATTGGAGGGCACCGTGGAGGGTAAAAATCGTAGAGGGAGATGAAGAGATGAATACACTAAGCAGATTCAGAATGGTGTAGGTTGCAGTAGGTACTGGGAGATGAAGAAGCTTGCACAGGATAGAGTAGCATGGAGAGCTGCATCAAACCAGTCTCATGACTGAAGACCACAACAACAACAACATATTATCATTTTGATAGCTTTACCTATATTGACACTTGATATTGTTGATGCTGTCCTTTTGCAAGGACTACTTGCATATAGACGCATACTTCTTTGGTTTGCATATTTCTGAAATTGTTGCAGTTTCTTTCATACATCTCCCATTTTCTACAGTTGTTTTTGTAGCTAGGTGGGGTAGGTTACTTCAGGATTTTGTAGTTTAGTGTATCATCTCACTGGCCAAATTTTAATCATGAAATATTTAATTGATGATTTTATTAAAAAATAGTTCGTATATAAATAATATTTTGGGTATGTGACAATCTGTTGGTTTTTATCAAATGATTACTGTAAATCCCCTTATATAGAATTTTCCTCAATTTTTATTCTGTTTTCAATCTGTCTTTGTATTTGCATGGTTGATAACTTGTTGATGCTATCATTACTGTTTACGCATCAGGCCTGAGGATGGTGTATTGAGCCACTGGTTGTAGTGCAATAAAATAACATCAAAACAACGGCTGTAGCTGTTTCATTTTATTGCATAAGTGACAGAATTTGGTATCCTCCACTACCCACTGAATGCATTATATTAAGAACAATAAAGATATTGCCAGAAAAGTTGTACATATTACAGATAATTGTTCAGTGTGATAATTAAAAAGAATAAGACTAATATAGATGAAAATCAGCTCATCACCACCATTGAAGTTGGAGAATTCAATTATTGGAGAGAAAGGAGGTAAAAGCAGTTTATCTTGAGTTTTGAGAACCCAATGTTACTTTCTTTAGGTGTGAAGGAAACCAAATGGAAAGAAAGTAAGTTGAAAAATTTGGCAGAGAATGGCATTTGAAAGAGAGAGTGAAGATTTCTAGCAAAATGGAAACTACTTCCCAAATGTTACCAATGATTTTTTGAATAGTGAGACCTTAACAATTCTCTAAAAATCACTGTTCAACCTGGTATTCAAGATATACAAGGCTGGTGAAATACCCTCAGACTTCAAGAAGAACATAATTATTCCAATTCCAAAGAAAGCAAGTGCTGACAAGTGTGAATATTACTGAATTATCAGTTTACTTATTCATGTTTGCAAAATTTTAACAATATTTATTTACAGAGGAATGGGAGAAACTGACGTTGGGGAGGATCAGTTTGAGTTCCAAAGAAATGTAGGAATATCTGAGGCAATACTAATCCTTAGACTTATCTTAGAAGATAGGTTAAGGAAAGACAAACCTATGTTTATAGTTTTTGTAGATTTGGAGAATGCTTTTGACAGTGTCGACTGGAATACACTCTTTGAAATTCTGAAGGTAGCAAGGGTAAAGTACAGGGAGAGGAAGGTCATATACAACTTGTATAGAAACCAGGTTGCAGTTTTAAGAGTTGATGTGCATGAAAGGGAAGCAGTGGTTGAGAAAGGGAGTGAGACAGTGTTGTACCCCATCCCCCATATTATGCAATCTGTATATTGAGCAAGCAGTAAATGAATTCAAAGAAAAATTTAGAGAAGGAATTCAAGTTCAGAGAGAAAAAAAATAAAAACTTTTAAGTTTGCTGATGACATTGTAATTCTGTCAGAGATAGCAAAGGACTTGGAAGAGTAGTTGAACAGAATAGACAGAGTCTTGAAAGAAGGATTTATGATAAATATAAAGAAGAGAAAAACAAATAGACAGAATATAAAATGTAGACTGGCAGTGGCAAGAAATGCATTTATGAAGAAGAGGAATTTCTTAAAATTGAATACAGATTTAGTGGTAGTAAGCCTTTTCTTAAGATATTTGTCTGGAGTGTAGCCTTGTATGGAAGCGATGCATGGGCAATCAGAAGATAGTAGAAGCTTTTGAAATGTGGTGCTACAGAAGGATGCTGAAGATTAGGTTGGTAGATCATGTAACCAATTAGAAGGTCAGGAATGTAATTAGGGAGAATAGAAATTTGTGGCATAACATGACTAAAAGAAGGGATTGATTGGTAGGACACATTTTGAGACATCAAGTGATCAGAAGTTTAGTATTTGAGGGAAGTGGGAGTTAAAATTGTAGAGGGAGGCCAAGTAATAAATACAGTAAATAGGTTTAAAAGGATGTAAGTTGCAGTAGATATTCGGAGATGAAGGGGGCTTGCACAGGATAGGGTAGCATGGAGAGCTGCGTCAAACCAGTCTTTGGACCCAAGGCAGCAACAACTGATTAGCCAAATGTAGATTGTCTCTTGAAAATTCCAAGTATAAAAGAACATATTTGAACTCAAATTCTCAAGTTTCTGCTTTTTAATTTAGGAAATTTAACTAGAAGTTAAATCCCCCCCCTCCCCCCAATAAACCCCACAGATATCTCTGTTGTCACATTTCATACATTCAGAAAAGAAATCACAGTTTTTAATTTCATTTGGGGGCTATTAAATTCTGTTGGTTCTTATAGACACACCTGTCACTCATTGTGCACAGCTTACAATTATATAAAAATGCTGTCAAGTATGAAGCATAATGTACATGTGAAGAATTACTTGGACTGCTAAGAGATTAAACAAAAAATCTGTAAATGCTTAGTGCTGGTGGAGACTTTTTAAAAAATTACATATTGTAAGGAAAGGAAATTTGATCTTATACCTTATGACAAATACATGTGTCAGGTCAGAAAGGCATAAAATTATATATAGAATTTGTAAACTATTATAGAAGTGTGCATGACAGCTAACCCATCTAACTAGGACACTGTGGTGGTCCCTACTATTGCTGTGAGTATTGCAAAGCCATCTGACTGATGTAGTTTGATATGCAACTGTTGTAGCTAGCATGGACATGAATAAGTTAGGTCCTCTGTTTAATTGTTAGTATTGTAATTTTCATTTTATACTTCTTACTTTAGTGATGATTGATAGTGTAAAATATATGTATATATATGTAGATAATTTATTATCAGCCTAAACCTGGCCATTAAAAAGTATTCACGCAATCAGTACTGAACAAACATGACGTATTCAAGGACTGTTAAAAACTGTTGTGTTTGCTTTTGATCAAGCAGTACTAAAAAATGATCCAAACTCCATCACATCAGATACTCCCAGTTGGTAACACAACATGCAAACAACTGGTCCACAGCAAACAGTTTTTGAGTATTCTCTCACAAAAACTCATGTTTTGCAATTTCAAATATACAAAGTATTTTTGTGTGCAGTTTGATCACAGCCTACAGTGGAATCACAGATAACATAATGAAGAAATTTAGTTTGGCATTTGTTGCATTCTCTCATTGTGCTCACTTTACTGCATGTCATTTTTACATCATTGTAGCTAAGGTAAAGTCTAACTTGGCAAAATGAGTAATGTTAAATTTTAGAGGCTTTTTTAGGTATTGGACAGTTCTTATGCATTCTGTCCACTGCATTTATCCCTTTATTGATCTGGTGTCTAATAAACACACAATGCCTAAATTAATTGCTTTTCACATAACAAAAGAAAAAGAACCAAAATAATTGCCATATGTAACTTGGTCTCACCTTGTTGCCGATTAAGAGTGGGTTTTGTATTCTGGTACAATGGTCTTTAACAAAATACTACCAGGCATGAAACAAGAAATTGGGAACCTGCATATTTAAAAGATAAACATGATTTATGAGGCATTGCTATAAATTATTTATATTCAACAACTTAAAACTACTGCACGGTAATGTGAACACTTTTGTCAGTGGTATTCCTGTTGACATCATGACAATTAACAATGTCCATTGCAAACATTCTGTTCTTACATTATCTTGGTAAATTATTACTTGATAATCACTACTGTAGTTCTGCAAATATTGCACAAACCACAGTAGATGAACAGCAGGCCCCTAGTATAACTCAAGAAGCAGCAAAAATTTTCAAATATGGTTCCATTTACAATTATTTGACTATAAATAAATTAATGCAGTATAATTCATTTCTGAAAGTTGTTTTGTTTATTGGGTGTATACCTTGACCGATTCCACCATGCAGCACGATTACTGAGAGAATGAAAACTTTTCTCTTTCTTAAATGGATACCTTTAAATAACTGTTTTGCAGGGATTCTCACATTTAATTTGAAGCTGTTCAAATTCCTTGTAGTGTTCTGGTATTAAAATAGAAATTTTGTTTTTGTGCACAAGACTTAGTAAGTCCACACAGTATCATCATTATTTACAGTTTGCCACCAGTGGAAGGAACTCCATTGAACATGGCCTCTCGAAGACCACATAGTCTTTGGTCATTCATACAGGCATAGAAAAAGTACTTATAAATCTTTCACATAATCAAAATTGAAGGTTTTAAGTTGGCCTCATTCAGTACCTTGAGCTGAAATAGTGTCCAAATAATCTTACCGAACTTAGTTGCTCTCACCTAGGCATATGAGATCTTGAAGAATAGTAAATAGTACTGTGCAGAATGCTTAATTCAAAGATGTCTTAATTGGCTTTGTTTTGGAAGTATTTTTTTTGCATCTGGTTATGTCGGTAGCTAAAGCATGTCACATGAAATAATGTAATAAATAAAAAATCATTAAGCGCTGTAAACAGCATCCTTTATAAAGTTCATAATGATCATGGACTCATACAAGGAATTTATTTCTGTCATTAATAACATATGATGTATGTCTAAAAAGCATCATACTGGAAAAGTATATTGCATGCCACCTTAATACTCTTCAAACTAGGTCTCTTGCACCATCACACATTTAAAGCACTGATTCTTCCATTATTGAGAACTCCATTTGAATTGCCTGCAGCTTTGCTTTTTCATTACACATTCTTTCTTTGCTGCTCCCAAAACAGGTTTCTTGCATTCGTACCTTTTAATTTTGTAAAGAAGTAGAAGCCAAGGAACTCAGTGTAAAGAGGATTGAGTTTGGGATCATGAATTTGGTTTTCCCAAGGAGAAAGTCTGGATCAAGAGTCATGAATGAGCTGGAGAATTGTTCTGAGGTGCATCACAGAGAGAACACAGAATTTCTTGATGGTATCCATTTGTCACTCTTCGCCCTGGCTCATAATGGTCAGTCATATACACTATGTGATCAAAACTATTTGGACACCCCCAAAAAACATGCATTTTTCATATTAGGTGCATTGTGCTGCCACCTAATGCCAGGTACTCCATATCAGTGACCTAAGTAGTCATTAGACATCATGAGGGATCAGAATAGGGCAATCCGCAGAACTCACGGATTTCGAACATGGTCAGGTGATTGGGTGCCACTTCTATCATAGTGTGTAAGTGAGACTTCCACACTCCTAACATACCTAGGTCCACTGTTTCCAATGTGATAGTGAAGTGGAAACATGAAGGGACACATACAGCACAAAAATGTGCAGGCCAACCTTGTCTGTTGACTGAAAGAGACCACAGACAATTGAAGAGGGTCGTAATGTGTAATAGGAAGACACCTATCCAGACCATCGCACAGGAATTCCAAACTGCATCAAGAGCCACTGCCTATGACAGTTAGGCAGGAAGTGAGAAAACTTGGATTTCATGGTCAAGCTCCTGCTCATAAGCCACACATCACACCAGTAAATGCCAAACGACGCCTCGCTTGGTCTAAGGAGCATAAACATTGAACGATTGAAAAGTGGAAAAACATTGTGTGGAGTCACGAATCACGGTACACAATGTGGCGATCCGATGGCAGGGTGTGGGTATGGCGAATGGCCAGTGAACATCATCTGCCAGTGTGTGTAGTGCCAACAGTAATATTCAGAGGCAGTGGTTTTCATGGAGGGGGCTTGCACCCCTTGTTGTTTTGCGTGGCACTATCACAGCATAGGCCTACACTGATGTTCTAAGCATGTTCTTGCTTCCCACTGTTGAAGAGCGATTTGGGGATAGCGGTTGCATCTTTCAACACGATCGAGCACCTGCTCATAATGCACAGCCTATGGTGGAGTGCTTACATGACAATAACATCCCTGTAATAGACTGGCTTGCACAGAGTCCTGACCTGAATCCTATTGAACATCTTTAGGATGTTTTGAAATGACGACTTGTGCCAGGCCTCACCGACCAACATCGATACCTCTCCTCAGTGCAGCACTCCGTGAAGAGTGGGCTGCCATTTCCCAAGAAACCTTCCAACACCCCAGCACCTCATTGAACATATGCCTGTGAGAGTGGAAGCTGTCATCAAGGCTAAGGGTGGCCCAACACCATATTGAATTCCAGCATTACTGATGGAGGGTGCCACCAACTTGTAAGTAATTTTCAGCCAGTCTCCGGATACTTTTGACCACATAGTGTAGCTATCAGAGTCAACACTTGGCTCTCCCTAGATTTTTATTTGCATCAGTTGCAAATCTTTTGTTCTTAATATTGAGAAAGGCTTCCAGTGTAATGAATGTGCTTTAGCTTCGGGATTATGCTCTGTATCCAAGACTTGTCTCCAGTTATCACAGTGTTCATGAACACAAAATCAGGGTGGGCAGTGTCCAGTGAAACATCAGGATGGTGTTATTTCTGTTATGCCGGCAGTGACTTGAGAAGAAATTATGCAGATAGACTGAACTTGTTGAAATCCTTACCTAAAACTGCATACACGGAATCATCATAGATTATAACTGTCAAATGATCTCTCATTACCAGATTTCACATACTTGCAACAAGAGCTGCACTGAGTACAGCTTTTCCACATCCACAAATTGGATGCACGGAATCATCATCGATTGTAACTGGTCAAATGATCTCTCATTACCAGATTTCACATACTTGCAACAAGAGCTGTACTGAGTACAGATTTTCCACATCCACAGTGCTTGTCATTCTCCACTGATACCTGGTTCTCTTGAAACTAGCTGTACCACTTCTGTATTTGTGTTTTCCTAAGGAGTCCCCTCCATCTGTCTCTCAAATCTTACAAAATGTGTCATTTTGAGCTTCACCGCTTTCTGACAAAACTTTTTCAATTCATTGTCACCTCAAACAACCTGGAACTCCCTCAAAAATGTGGTACAGCTGTTCGAGTAACTTTCACCAAGTAATGGATGACACAACCGATATTGGCTGGATCATAAATTCAAACATTTGAATGTAGATGTCCCCTCCCTTGTGAAAATTCATACCACCTTTTTGCCAGAACTTTGATTGAGAAAATTTAAGTTTGTTTAGTTATTAGACATGCATCATATTACACTTATAAAACAAAAGCTATTTAATAGTACCAGGGAGAAGTATGAGCATGTGATATTGATAATATGATACAAGCTTGCATAGTTATAACAGGTGTCCAACAACTTCACATCATGTTTCCTGAGCTGGGAGGATATTTAGAAAGCTTCAGTATCTGTGTCCCCTGAGCAATGTACAAGCCATATCAACTAATGTGGCAGCAAAATGTGGGGCAGTAGTTACCAGACATTTGTAAACCTTCTACTTCTTTCCTAATAAGTGTGTCTGATTACTAGAATGACTCTCTTTCTTTATTTTCAGAAATGTAATATTTTACACTTCACAAAATGAAAAATCACAGTACCCTATGACTGTAATGTTAGTGAGGCACAGTTGGAGTCAGTATACTCATTACAAATGCCTGAGTTTTGCACTTTGTAGGGGTATGAAATGTAATGATCACATAGGCTCAGCCACAGGTAAAGCGGATGGCAGACTTCATTTTATTGGTAGAAAACTGGGGAAATGCAATCAGTCTACAAAGGAGATAGCTAACAAATCACTTGTGTAACCCATTCTGAAATACTGATCAGATGTGTGAGACCTGTACCAAATAGGACTAACAGAGGATATTGAACAAATACAGAGAAGGCCAGCACAAATGGTCAGAGGCTTGTTTGCCCTATGGGAGAGTGTCACAGAGATGCTGAAGAAACTAAACTGGCTGACTCTTGTAGATTGACATAAACTATCCTGAGAAAGCCTGCTTATAATGTTTTAATAATCAGCTTTAAATGATGACTCTAGGAATATACTACAACCCCTATGTATCATTCCCATAGGGATTGTGAGGGCAGGTTTATATTAGCAGCAGCATGCACAAAGCATTTAAACAATCATCCTTCCTTTGTTTCATTTGTGAATGGAGCAGGAAAAAATCCTGATAAATGGTACAATGGGACGTATCCTCTGCTGTGCACTGCACAGTGGTTTGCACAATATAGATGTAGACTGATAGATTGCTCATTTACATCCTAAGTTTAGGTTTGGCTATGTAGACAACAATAACAAGCTATGGTTCAATGTGTCCAACAGCATCGGGGAGCTGCCTTGTCCACAGCATCATTGTCGGTTCACAAAAATGTGTAGTATGCTCAACACATCCAATCTCTTTCTGTGCCCATTAGAATACATAGGGAAGTACATCTGATGGATAGGGCATAGTGTCACATTAAGACATGTTCATTAGTGGCATCATGTTCATTAGAAGTGAAAAATTCTGTATGACTGAACAATCAGGGTACCTCATTCTCTGTGGGCAAGATTGTGTGCTGGGTGCTATGCAGAAAGTGTCTTGACGCCTGTGCTGGGATGTCATTTTCCAGGAGTACTGCAGTTCATATGAAAGTAGTTTTTATGTTGTTCACTGTTCCTTGTGGTATTGCAAGGTTTCATGTCACTGAGTATCCAAAATAATTCCACACAAACATCTCGAGCATTATATGCAGGGGGACGAAAGGTCTATCATCACCTCGTCACCAGACAAAGTAGCTTTGCATTCTACTCCAGAATCCAAGAAAAATAAACATAACTGTGCAACAGTGAAAACTCTAGGTTGTAATATCAACAATATAAGGGAAAGATAGATTGCTACTCACAGTAAAGCTGACACATTGAGTTGCAGAATGAAAAATCATTAAGCACTATTGCCTGCCTTTTCCTTATATTGTTGTGAACATAACTGTCTGTCTGTCATGAACAAATTCCATCCATTGGGAAATTAATGTTGATATGCTTCTGGGATCACCAGGAAAGTCTCAGTTTCCTGTAATTTCCAATTTGAACAGTTATGACAGCAGTCTTGTCTGTCTGCAACATGTTTCAGAAAGTATAGTGTCTGGGAATTCGAGTGGTCATTGTGATTATACTTTTCTGGAAACCCAAACTTGATAGTTTGGGCCTACACCATTTCCAGATACGAAGACGAGTGAAAACTAGAAAATTTCAATCACAGTTCATGAAAGTTCAAATAACAACTTAGCTGCTCCAGCTGATGAGATACTCAACTTTGATATCCTTGAGGGTTGTTGCTTCAGAAAGTTCCAGAGTTTGGCATCACTGTTGTACTAATTTTTAAATAAAACACAGAGTATATTGATTTTCTTGTCTTATATTGTGACCGATTATTATGTACACTGGTGGAATATACATCTGGCCATCTGACAGCCTCCGAAAGACAATAATGCAGACTGACTTTGTGGCTCATGCACCGCTTTCTTTTATATAAAACCAAACAATTGAATACATTGTTAACTGTAAGATTTACAAGATTAGATGAATTTAGTTAGTTACACCACAAAGTGGACCACATATTGCCCTACATGTTCTGATATTCAATTTGGAAAAGTTTACTTAATTTCTTGTTTAATTTCAATAAAATTTACTGTACAACAATTTAAATTACATTTTAGTTAATTATAAACAAATCACTCTGAATAAAATATTGTTAACAATATTTTGGTTTGTTCTCAAGTAGAGTAATTATTTTAAATAATCATAATGAATAAACATCTAGCTTTTCAGAAATAGGGGAGAAGTGAATTTTCAAGAATATGTGGTGCAACATGACTGCACAGTTCATATCACAAAATTTCAAAGTTGGATTAATCACAAACAGTTTACTCTGCCTAGTAGCTAATATAAATCGGGTAGTATATTAATGTGAAATTTAATCTGAGATCATAAATTCCTTTGTACTAGTAAGGGCAGTTTATTGCTGGAACATAACAGTATAAAGTCCAGAAAGTTAGAAATTCAAGCTAAAATTACCTCTTCAGAAAATATTGACATGAGGAGAAGACCTGATTTAAAGATGTACATCACATAACCCCATAAATCCACATGGCGCATTGCGATATACACCGGTTTATGAGCCTATAGGATTCTCCACACCAACCAAAAATTTGCAGTGACTTATCTAGTGATTCACAAATTATATTTTCTGTGTAGAATCAGGACAAGGTCACTCCTCTCCTAGATTTCGAAAACTAACCGCCATGTAAGTAGTGGTACGTATAGACATGAGAAGACATGCAGAGAAAGTGAACAATGGAGTAAGTGACTCCTGTTGAAAAGCGTATCAGTGAAGTAAGAGGGAGAACAACTATTTTCATCTCAAAAACTCTTCACACTGTGTGTGTGTGGGGGGAGGAGTAAAATAGTTTATACTGTCTTACCTTGTAGCGGAGGTTATTTGGAACAAATGATGCTGTGATTGCTTGATAGCCTCAAGATAGAATGATTTCATCATTGGAATGTTGGAATGGAAAGCAAACAAGCTAGCAAAGAGAACAATAACTGCATTAGAATCAACAAACAGAAAACATGCACACTAAATTATGACATTATGGGTGAATGAAACAAACTATTATGTGGTGTACATAAATCAGATCCTTTCCCTTCCCCCCATTCTTCTTTTTGAGTACATGATACATTTTTGCATAATCTGCAAAAATAATTTGCAGTCCTTTAAATTGGTTTGTAGTTGGTATTCTCATCCAAAGTTAATCTTACATGAATGTTGGTTCATGAGCTATCTTATTTAAATAATTAACAACAATTAATATTCTGAAACATGGAAACTGCTTTATACCCACAAATTACACTTTTGCCAAACACATATTCTTGTTTACTGACAAAAATGTCCTTTTGGCAGGGAAATGGCCATGAGAGAGATTTCTTTGGTGATTCCAGTGTTTATATTCTTGATATATACAACAAAGGCATTTATCCAAATGATGGTGAAGCTAAGAAAGCCATTAGAAGAGCAGTTCAGCTGGAACATTTCACTGAGGATGCTGAGTACCTTGATCTTGTAGAGCAGTAAGTATAGACTGTTGTGCTTCTGTTACATTGCTGGAGAGAGACATAGATATGATTTTTTTATAAGCAATTTGTTGAGAAAAATAAGTTGTACAGCAGTAAATAAAGTCACCGTACGGAATTCACTTTGTGACAGGACTGACATGAATTCTATAGTCTCTCCTCAATAGCACCTGTCCCAATCACTGCAAAGCTGAATATGTAATTGAGTGTGTGATGATGATTGTTCAATTATGCACACAACACTTATTTTAGATGACATTAAAACACACATTTTATTCTATGCGAAGTAAACGGGACCAGCTTATACATTACAAAAAATCATCAGGACAGTTGAGCACTATCCACTCCCACAATGCTTAACAGTCAGTCCAGTGGTGAAGTATTCAATTGTGGCACAAAATAAACAGAAGTCTGATGAGAACTGGGTCCACAACATTTGTGAAATTTTTAAACTAAATCATTTCCGTTTTTGGCTGTTAAAACATTATTTATTGCAATTACAATTTCAACACAATGTCATTCTCAAGCTTTGTGGGATGCAATAACCCACTCAGTAATATAAAGCTCTGCCATGCTGTGTAAGAGCAGTTGCACGAGATTTTCATGAAATTTCAACTTCAGTGTTTACATCAATATTTCACCTATTCCGTAACGTATATAGTATATGTAACAGCCAATAAATTCACAACACCTCATGCAACTGCTCTTACACAGCATGACACAGGTTATATTACTGAATGGGTTACAACGTCCCACAATGCTTGAAAATGACATCATTTCATAATTGCAGTCACAATAAATCATGTTTTAACAGCCAAAGCAGAAGTGATATCATTTGCAAAATAAGCTGCCCACATTTATACATAACTGTAACAGTTCTCCCATATCACAATGCCTGTTACAGGCAGTTGCACTCTGGTAGTTCATTTAAATCAGTCTATAACATAAATCACTGAGACCAACAACAGTTCACGTATATTACATTTAACACTCTTGGTAATTATAACACAGTTAATTAATTTAGCCCACAAAGATTACTTGAAAGTAACTGAACATTACAGTAATGGAGTCTCGCAGTTCCTAGTGCATTTATTTTTTGCATATAAAATGTGTATAACTTAGGCATGAATCCACAATAAGCTAATGTCCAGCACAGGTGTTACTCCTTTACTTTCAAACTGCAGACTGGCAATTTTGGGTGATGTCTGGCTGCTTATAAATGGACATATGCTTTGAAATTTTTTGTTAAACTACAAGAACTCGTACGATTTTTATATGTAGAAACTATTGCTAGTCAGAAATTAAAAAAAAAATACATGGGCACTATTTTTCTGCATTGTGGATCCTGTCATTTACTTGTATGAGTGCCATATTACAAATAATACTAAATTTCACGAAATTTTTAATTAGTGCTTTAATTAATCAATTCTGTACATCAAACTGTACCAAAAAAAATTAAGATTACAAAAGTATATCATTGAAGTACGGAATTTAACAGTAGTTATTACAAAATCTGCTCTGTAAAATGGTACGGGTTATGAACTTTTAAGTTAATTATTCCAGAGGATAATTAGTTATGTATTACTTAAGGTACTTTACAAGAAAGTAGGAATGGTTAATTTTTGAATGGTGTAGGTCACCCTTCTCGAATATGAGGATTAGCTCATGTAGTGCTTACTTTAATTAACTGTAATTTTAATTAACTGTGGCCTAATGAAAGTTAATTACACAAATGAATCAGAGCACTTGAAATAACAATCTGTTTAATAAATTTAAGTGAAAAATCTAAATAGGATATTGAGATTTTTAGGTAAATATTACATGTAGGCTTACCGTATGTCCTGGATTAGCCTGGACATTCATGGATTTTTAGTGCTGTTTGGGCTTTGAGAATGTTACGACTGGTAATGATTTTTCTAAAACCTTTGACCCAAATGTTCAACATTGTGTTTTTAAACATTGTTATGTGGCTGTCATCTCCCAGCAGACCTTGGAGCAAGCACTGACATTGAGGGGGAGGCGTGGCTACAGGTTCTGCCAGTCAGTCATTTGGCAACACAACAGAGGCAATGTGTTTATGTGTTGTCTTTGCATGTGAAGTAACTTGTGTCCACATTTTTTATCATTTTATCACTTTTTGTTTTTTGTCTCTTCATTTAGCAATGGGCAAAACAAAGTTTGCACTTAGTATTAATGTACATCTGGGAACAAATTTTTGGAAGTGCATAATCACAGTACCACTGAATCTTTTTATTGCACACTATTTACTGGAGAATTTTCTGTTGCAATAAAGGGAAAGATGATATTAAACACTGGGTGAAAACAGCTAAACATAATGATGCTATTAATGCTTCTGCTTCGTCAAACATAAAGATATATTTTTAAAGTAAAAGATGGGAATAACAGTGATCTAAGCTGTTCTGTTAAAGAGGCTACATTTTCATGCCATGCAACTAGACATGAATGCAGTTGCAAAATATCAGGGTGCACATCTAAACTGGTTAAAAAGTTATGTTACCCAAAACTTTCATCTGCTGGAACCAAATGTGAGGCAATTATTGTTAACATTATTTCACCATTTATTTTTGTTAATGGGTTGTGATCTTTGGAAAACATTAATTATGTAACAGTAATGATGGATAGCTCAAACAGAAGTGAAGTAAAACCTGTTCTGATTTTTGTAAACTATTTCAGTCTGGAGGAGCAAATTCAAGTTAAACTTTAAATTTTGATGAAGACTCTGGCAAACCTGTTCAAATTTTGACTAACTATCTTGTGCAGTCTGTGAAAAATACAGACTCAAAGAAGAGTTGGTTTGTTATATTGCTGATAACAGTTATGAGGAACATTTGATCTGCAGGAAGGAGTAGACTTTCAGTAGCTTCTGTTAAACATCTGCTAAATGTTAAAGTTAATTCAGAACTTCTTTGTTGTGATTTTGTGATGTAATTAAAACAAACAAACCATTTCTGAAAAAAGTGCTATCTGCTTAAAAATTCCACTGCATAATTAAAGTTTAATGTTTCTGTGAACTGGTTAGATTTTAAGGAAGTTTGAAATATGTCCTGGATTGGACACAATAAATATGATAACATGTCCACAGTTGGGCCCAAACAAATTTGGTAAGCCTAACTACATGTCAATAAAGAAACTTATTGCAAATGAGAGTAAACTTGAAGAAAAAAAAAGGGTTATTTATGGGGGAGAAGGATCCACCAGCTTCGTCATGCAGTGACATGAAGGGTTGAGATCAATATTCAAGAGTTACAGCTCTATGTTTCATCGCAGAACAAAACCATAATTTCAGAATAAAAAAAGTTATCTAATGTATATACTGGAAATATCCATAAATTTCACATTATCTGGGTCAACTGAAGTTAGATCATCATGAATCTTTTTAGGAACATTTTCAGAGGTCCACGTAAACAGAAGAATCCTGTGTAAAATTTAGACAACTTGCTGCAGATTACCTCATCCTGAATTAGAAGTATATTTAAATCTCCACATAAAAGACTGCTTTTACTGTACTGAGAAAACCACTGTCCCCAGTGTAAGTGGAAAAATACAATGCAAAATATGAGCTATACTAAAACAGATAGCAATTGTTACTCCTAAACTGCAATTTATTCCTCATGCCATCATAACAGTCTGGTAAGGTAAATATAATAATTTTGGAAGTAAACCAAATAATGGAGAGTAAACAGAAAATGTACAAAATAAATAAGATATTTCAGAGGAATTCTTGTTTTTGTATGTCCTAGAGATGCTCTAGTGCAAGATTATACATCCCCTGGCTAAAACAGTATTCGACGTATATGTGTTTAAGATATGTAAAACTGGAAAAAGTACAACATACAGGTTGTCCTAGAAGGAATCGTCAATATTCAGAGATATGACAGGGACAGTAATTTGAAGCAAAAAGGTCTAGTACAAATGGGCTCTAAAATGAATATCTTAAGAGCTTTGAACACTGTGAAACACATTTCTTCAACTGAACAGATGCTCTTGTTTACTAGATAGTTTTTTTCTTATTTTGGTCCATGCTACCACCTTCAACAGTCTGGAAAGCTAAGAGCTTGCAGTAGAAGAAGTTAGTTTCACAGTATTGAAGATGAGGAAAGGCTTGTACCTTTTAAGACACGCATTTTAGAGCCCATACTTGCTGGAATTTTTAGCCTGAAATGATTGTTCCTCTCATATTACTGAACACTGACAATTCCTCTGTGTCCACCCTGTATACAAACAGTCAAACTCAAACTTGCAACCAAGATTAACAGAGTTATGCTAAAGTAACAGGAAATAGTGGCCAGCTTATCTTGTACTAAAAACTTACTTGAACCAGGCAGACTGACAACTCTTAATAATTTAAGAAGCAAGTGAAATATTTCACAAAATTGTGAAATTCGTGCCACATTTTTGTATACATGTACTAAACTCTGATGGAAAAACAGCTATGGAAATTGTCTGCTGTGAGTAATAAGTGTAATGGGCAGGGGCACTACGAATGTACTGTGTGGACATACAAGGTGAGAATGTGGGTCTCGTGGGAGGCGTGCATGAAATAGTCCCTGCAGTCACACTATCTTCTGTGCCCTCGGTGGCTCAGATGGATAAAGCGTCTGCCATGTAAGCAGAAGATCCCGGGTTCGAGTCCCGGTCAGGGCACGCATTTTCACCTGTCCCTGTTGATATATATCAACGCCCATTAGCAGCTGAAGGTATTAATATAATTCTACTTTGGTCTAGACAAATGCAGGTCATCAATGGTGTCTGTTCTTTCGGACATGTCCGAAAAAACAGACACGATATCCCTATAAGTACATCAAAAGTTTGGTTTTGAAAACCCTTTTTAATTTACTGAATGTTTTTGAGGTCGTTTTTACAATTATTATTATTTCTTTCTTTGCATATCTAGTTGTTTTCTTCAACTGCCATAAATACTCATTACCTAGTTCTGTGGCTTCCACATTAATTTGTACTATTTTCTTTTTGATATGTTGACTGCATGTTATTTTAATTTTATTGTAATTGATTTCCAGTCCTACTTTCTAACTTGGTCTTGTAAGTTTTATCTTGCATTGCTGAAGTTTGAAAGCAAAGCTTTTATCAACCTGAATGTTGGTTTCAATAGTACAGTGCTTTATGAGGCATGTACATCTGGTTCTAATACATTTTCCACAGTCCACTATACTGTGCACAGCAGAGGGTACCTTTTGCTGCTTCTGATCATTTCCTTTCATGTTTCACCCCTGAATAGAGCAAGGGAAAAACGACTGTCTATATGCCTTCTTATGGCCTCTAATTTCTTTTATATTATCTTCGTGGTCCTTATGCGAAATGTATGTTGGCACCACTAGAATCGTTCTGCAGGCACCTTCGAGTGCCGGTTCTCTAAACTTACTCTATTGTGTTTCATGAAAAGAACATCATCTTCCCTTCTGGGTTTCCCACATGAGTTCAAGAAACATCTCCTTAATACTCAAGTGTTTATTGAACCTACCAATAACAAATCTAGCAGCATAACTCTGAATTGCTTTGATGTCTTTCTTAAATACAACCTGGTGGGGATCCCAAACACTCAAGCAGTATTCATGAATGGGTCACACTAGTGTTCAACACATGGTCTCCTTTATGGATAAGTTATGCTCCCCTAAAAGTCACCCAATAAATTAGAATCAACAATTCGTCTCCCCTATTACCATCCTTACATGTTTGTTCCTTTTCATATCACTTTGCAATGCACTAAAGCTGTATTTGAACATTTTGGGATTATTTTTCCTACTCATCTG
The DNA here is from genome assembly GCF_021461395.2 of Schistocerca americana. Classification (NCBI taxonomy): domain Eukaryota; kingdom Metazoa; phylum Arthropoda; class Insecta; order Orthoptera; family Acrididae; genus Schistocerca; species Schistocerca americana. Next base: position 229,914,423 of record NC_060125.1, on the reverse strand, counting down.
CGTTAACTTACATTTTTCTACATTTAGAGCAAGCTACCATTTATCACACCAACTAGAAATTTTGCCTAAGTCATCTTGTTTCCTTCTACTCTAACGATGTTGACAATAAGAAGTGATGTGAAGTTGGATTGCAAAACTAACACCTCTCTCCCATAGGTTGACTCACTTGGTATGTACAGTTGATCTTGTTCTCTTGAATTACGGCTAAGTCGATCTCCAAAAACTACTTCTCTGAAGAATACTGCTGGTTGTTGTTGTTGTTGTGGTCTTCAGTCCTGAGACTGGTTTGATGCAGCTCTCCATGCTACTCTATCCTGTGCAAGCTTCTTCATCTCCCAGTACCTACTGCAACCTACATCCTTCTGAATCTGCTTAGTGTATTGATCTCTTGGTCTCCCTCTACGATTTTTACCCTCCACGCTGCCCTCCAGTACTAAATTTGTGATCCCTTGATGCCTCAAAACATGTCCTACCAACCGATCCCTTCTTCTGGTCAAGTTGTGCCACAAACTTCTCTTCTCCCCAATCCTATTCAATACCTCCTCATTAGTTATGTGATCTACCCACCTTATCTTCAGCATTCTTCTGTAGCACCACATTTTGAAAGCTTCTATTCTCTTCTTGTCCAAACTGGTTATCGTCCATGTTTCACTTCCATACATGGCTACACTCCATACAAATACTTTCAGAAACGACTTCCTGACACTTAAATCTATACACGATGTTAACAAATTTCTCTTCTTCAGAAACGATTTCCTTGCCATTGCCAGTCTACATTTTATATCCTCTCTACTTCGACCATCATCAGTTATTTTACTTCCTAAATAGCAAAACTCCTTTACTACTGTAAGTGTTTCATTTCCTAATCTAATCCCCTCAGCATCACCCGATTTAATTTGACTACATTCCATTATCCTCGTTTTCCTTTTGTTGATGTTCATCTTATATCCTCCTTTCAAGACACTGTCCATTCCGTTCAACTGCTCTTCCAAGTCCTTTGCTGTCTCTGACAGAATTACAATGTCATCGGCGAACCTCAAAGTTTTTACTTCTTCTCCATGAATTTTAATACCTACTCCGAATTTTTCTTTTGTTTCCTTTACTGCTTGCTCAATATACAGATTGAATAACATCGGGGAGAGGCTACAACCCTGTCTCACTCCTTTCCCAACCACTGCTTCCCTTTCATGCCCCTCGACTCTTATAACTGCCATCTGGTTTCTGTACAAATTGTAAATAGCCTTTCGCTCCCTGTATTTTACCCCTGCCACCTTCAGAATTTGAAAGAGAGTATACCATTGTCAAAAGCTTTCTCTAAGTCTACAAATGCTAGAAACGTAGGTTTGCCTTTTCTTAATCTTTCTTCTAAGATAAGTCGTAAGGTTAGTATTGCCTCATGTGTTCCAACATTTCTACGGAATCCAAACTGATCTTCCCCGAGGTCGGCTTCTACCAGTTTTTCCATTCGTCTGTGAAGAATTCGCGTTAGTATTTTGCAGCTGTGACTTATTAAACTGATAGTTCGGTAATTTTCACATCTGTCAACACCTGCATTCTTTGGGATTGGAATTATTATATTCTTCTTGATGTCTGTGGGTATTTCGCCTGTCTCATACATCTTGCTCACCAGATGGTAGAGTTTTGTCATGACTGGCTCTCCCAAGGCCATCAGTAGTTCTAATGGAATGTTGTCTACTCCTGGGGCCTTGTTTCGACTCAGGTCTTTCTGTGCTCTGTCTAACTCTTCACGCAGTGTCTTATCTCCCAGTTCTTCTTCATCTACATCCTCTTCCATTTCCATAATATTGTCCTCAAGTACATCACCCTTGTATAAACCCTCTATATACTCCTTCCACCTTTCTGCCTTCCCTTCTTTGCTTAGAACTGGGTTGCCATCTGAGCTCTTGATATTCATACAAGTGGTTCTCTTCTCTCCAAAGGTCTCTTTAATTTTCCTGTAGGCAGTATCTATCTTACCTCTCGTGAGATAAGCCTCTACATCCTTACATTTGTCCTCTAGCCATCCCTGCTTAGCCATTTTGCACTTCCTGTCGATCTCATTTTTGAGACGTTTGTATTCCTTTTTGCCTGCTTCATTTACTGCATTTTTATATTTTCTCCTTCCGTCAATTAAATTCAATATTTCTTCTGTTACCCAAGGATTTCTATTAGCCCTTGTCTTTTTACCTACTTGATCCTCTGCTGCCTTCACTACTTCATCCCTTAAAGCTACCCATTCTTCTTCTACTGTGTTTCTTTCCTCCATTCCTGTCAATTGTTCCCTTATGCTCTCCCTGAAACTCTCTGCAACCTCTGGTTCTTTCAGTTTATCCAGGTCCCATCTCCTTAAATTCCCCCCTTTTTGCAGTTTCTTCAGTTTCAATCTGCAGTTCATAACCAATAGATTGTGGTCAGAATCCACATCTGCCCCTGGAAATGTCTTACAATTTAAAACCTAGTTCCTAAATCTCTGTCTTACCATTATGTAATCTATCTGATACCTTTTAGTATCTCCAGGATTCTTCCAGGAATACAACCTTCTTTCATGATTCTTGAACCAAGTGTTAGCTATGATTAAGTTATGCTCTGTGCAAAATTCTACAAGGCGGCTTCCTCTTTCATTTCTTCCCCCCAATCCATATTCACCTACTATGTTTCCTTCTCTTCCTTTTCCTACTGACGAATTCCAGTCACCCATGACTATTAAATTTTCGTCTCCCTTCACTACCTGAATAATTTCTTTTATCTCGTCATACATTTCATCAATTTCTTCATCATCTGCAGAGCTAGTTGGCATATAAACTTGTACTACTGTAGTAGGCATGGGCTTTGTGTCTATCTTGGCCACAATAATGTGTTCACTATGCTGTTTGTAGTAGCTAACCCGCACTCCTATTTTTTTATTCATTATTAAACCTACTCCTGCATTACCCCTATTTGATTTTGTATTTATAACCCTGTAATCACCTGACCAAAAGTCTTGTTCCTCCTTCCACCAAACTTCACTAATTCCCACTATATCTAACTTTAACCTATCCATTTCCCTTTTTAAATTTTCTAACCTACCTGCCCGATTAAGGGATCTGACATTCCACGCTCCGATCCGTAGAATGCCAATTTTCTTTCTCCTGATAACGACGTCCTCTTGAGTAGTCCCCGCCCGGAGATCCGAATGGGGGACTATTTTACCTCCGGAATATTTTACCCAAGAGGACGCCATCATCATTTATTCATACAGTAAAGCTGCATGTCCTCGGGAAAAATTACGGCTGTAGTTTCCCCTTGCTTTCAGCCGTTCGCAGTACCAGCACAGCAAGGCCGTTTTGGTTAATGTTACAAGGTCAGATTAGTCAATTATCCAGACTGTTGCCCCTGCAACTACTGAAAAGGCTGCTGCCCCTCTTCAGGAACCACATGTTTGTCTGGCCTCTCAACAGATACCCCTCCGTTGTGGTTGCACCTATGGTACGGCCATCTGTATCGCTGAGGCACGCAAGCCTCCCCACAAACGGCAAGGTCCATGGTTCATGGGGGGGTACTGCTGGTTAACAGGAATTTATAAGATCTGTCTCTCTACTTTTGAAATAATTTAGTACTCGTAGAATACTTTTAGTTCAGTCTTGGTATATTTCAACTTCTACAAATAATATATTCACCATTTCTCACATCAGTATTTGAATGTATACAAATCAACCGATTCATCTTGCATTAGACTTGATAAAATACATCTGCAATAAAGTATGTTTAACAACTACATAATTTATGAATCCCGTCTTGCCCCTAGTGAGTCCAATACGTGAAGTACATTTAACAATGTTTCAACTGTTCATCTTTTTTCTCAACGATATAAAACACTATAAGATACATAAACAGTCCTTGTTCTTCCAATACAACTTCCATGGCATGAGCGGCAAGCACTTGTCAATGCTGTTCAACTGTCGGGTCTCCGTTAAGCTCATGACTCCTTTCGAGCCTGCACACACAAACATGTGTCGCACAGTATGTACGTTCTCTCTCACTTATTTTTAAAAATATCATGTGCTCGAGACGGTAGAAGGGCAAGTGATTCTAGAATTTACGCAGTAATTCTTGAATCACTACCTATACATACTCATTACCTATACATACTCATTATGCACATTAGTATACATTCCACATTTTTTTATTATCCATGCATTATCCTTTTATTTACTATTTAACTCTTCTTTTTTCATTCAACTTTGATAATAACAACTTGAGCATTTCACCTAATTTTGGAGTCAGTTCTTTTATATCTAAGAATCGTGCGGACAACATTTCTGATTTTCAATCGTAAACTCCAGGTGTTATATACACTTGATTATTTCATCCTTTATTCTAATTCTTTGTACTATTTTTTCTTTAGCTCATACTAGTTTCATTATTCACAGTAATTTGTAGTCTGGAGGAACTCTGGGCAAATGAAAGTGTTCTTTCCGACACTCATGACACATAATAATGCTAGTGGTATACAGAATTCAAACTTACCAGAATAATTCCTATATAATGTGTGACTTCTGTCATGAATACTGTCCTTTTCCCCTAGGATCAGTACCTATACCTTACATGTGGGTTGATCCTATGAGTGCACTTCCTCCTTACGTTCCAGTAGGGACACCCCTTTATAACAAATCGCTAGTCTTCAGGCCACAGGTCATCCTATCTCTAAGTAGGTACGGCTGCCCTATATTCTTAGCAAATGCCCACCTTATCCTTTGTGAGTAGGCCTCGTGGTTCATTGCCCTAGTATATATCTTTATGTATACTATAATTAAATATTTCCTAGTAAAAATAAAAATCTATTTTACTCTTCACTCTCACTTCTTAATACTTCATTTAGTCCCTGGAGTCATCTACTTTTCGACTTCTTTACTCTTAACAGATACTATGTCTACCTATGCTTAAACTTGACATTCCTTAATAATTATCACAATTGATTCTTCTCAGGTTTATGCTCTCTTTCCTTACTCACACCTCCTCCTTATATACTCGATGTGGAATCCTTCTAGTTTTTTTATATGTACATATAAATGTGATACTGAATCATCTTAGTTCTTTTATGTATATGTACATTTTCCTATATATACGTGCGATGTAGAATTGTCACAGTAAACAACAATGTGTGCATATTTCCCGATGTACATAAACCTTCCCCCTCCAACACTTGACGGTTCTCACCTTTTGACAGGTTTCTAGTCAGTAGTTTCATTGTTTGCATACCCGTGTATCTTAGTGTGTATGCTGATGCGTGTTTGTGCAGCCTGATTCTTCAGTCTGCTTATCTGAAGATAAGTTGTAGGTTATTGGAAACTATGGAAACCAGGAAGGAATTCTGCGATAGAAGTAGATGAATATGGAAAGAGGGAGAAATAGATAGGTCCACGAACGAAAACTAAAAAAGGAAAAAAATAGATGTGGTTGCAAAGATCGAAGAAGAGAAAGAAGACAGCCCCAAAGCCAGGAGACACTTCCCACCCACCCCCTTCCCCAGGACCTCTACCTTACCGGTACTTGAGTGAGAAGCTGGAAGAGGTATGGTGTTAAATCATCTCCTACAGAATGAACATTTCCACCTTTACCTTTGAGGTCCCCGAAGAAAATCTTAGCAACCCTATGGAAAGGGCAAATGGTGAAGAATCAGACACACTTGTTTGCGAGGGTTGTTTGAAAGGTGTGATGTGTTTTTGTGTTAGTCATGATTTATCTGTTAGTGTAAATCATGCTTTTACCTACACTACCCACCCCCTTTCAAAATCGATACAAACCCTTCCGTCTACGTCACATCCCATGAAGTATTCTGTACCAAATATAAAATTATATATACCTTTATCACAGTCATTTAACTAGTCATATAATATTATGTTTTCCACAAATATAATAGTCCATTCAGTTTACTAGAAAAATTATGCTTCAATGACTTTAACTCGATTATCTTACATTCAGTGTGAGAATGGTATTCTCACGAAATCGGAAATTATTTCAAAAGTTATGTGCCAGGTATGGTTCTCCCTATTTACTTAGGACTAGGATTACCAGGCAGCTTTCAAGAAAACTATTTTTTAGAATCATTCATAGTAATAGATTTACTGACGTTGACTTTAACCAGACTTCTGTTGACAGATCTGTACAGAAGCTGGTGAATCGATTACTTACAAAGACTAATTCGGGCAAAAATAAAACCTAACTATATGTGGAGAGCGGGAGAGACTGGTTGGCCAGGCAGATTTAGTCCATCTTACCTCAGGGGTAATGTGTGCACCAATTCCCATCTCATGTCGCCGTCTAGCAAGTCAGAACAAGTTTGGATAAGATGGGACGAGTCATGAGGACAGGTAGGGGCACCCCTGGAATAACCAAGGATGATGCAATCAAAATTCCTAGCAGGCACAGCTCTCTAACAGCTGTTTTGATCAGCATGATAAGCTATGTTAAGGACTTGTTCCAAGAATTCATAGACAGCTGTTTCAAGTTCAACAGTTTTTTCTGAATCATTCAGACCAATAATGAGTATTGTGTTGTTGAAGCTCCCAGGTGTTGAGTTTGCTGATGTCACAGAAGCTTTCCCATATTTTCATGGAGCATCTGTTCACCTCCAGGCAATGATATTTATTTTTGCTGGAAGATCCCATCATGCTGCTTTGGTCTACCTATACATCCAATATTTTCACATAAAAGTGACAGACATGATTAAAAATCCTTAAACACCACAACAAAATTCTTATTCAGGAGTTAAAACATTATTTCATACATGTCTCCTTCATGTACTTTAAAAAAGCTATATATTAACTACCCTGCTGCTCAGTTGTATATGTCATCCTGTCTATAAAATGATTTTTATATTGCTGAAACAGTAATAGAATTTCCAAGTTCAAGGCCAATATTTATGATTCAGTGAGCTGAATCGGTGTTGTCTTATCTTTGTTTAGTGGTTGTGTACGGGAAATCATCACGGCAGTGGGATATTAATTAGTGCAAAATTGCAGCAGCTATTTAAAGACACTTAGAAGTGCAATCTTGAATGTAACAAAGAAGTGAGCAAAAGCATCTCAGTAACTTTGCCAAAGAATGTAAGCTAGCCCAATTGTTGTTCTGGACAATACTATAGCTTAAAGCTGATTGAACACAGCAGAAATGTAATTAAGAGAATCTCACTCCCTTATTTAGAAATAAATCACACTCTCCTGGCCATTTATACTTAAAAAACTGGACAAAAAATTATCCAAGGAAGTCTGAAAACTTGTTTCCAAGTTTTCAGAATGAGGTAAAAGGTCCTACTGTGCACGTGTCAACTGCTTGAAGACATGTATATGAAGAAGTAAAAGTTATTGTGGTTACTATGTAACACAACTGTCTACTTCCTTTTCACACTATTGGTACCTGAAGAAAAACAAGTGAGTTAATTCCAGTGATAACAGATACCCTAAAAAAGTAATAGTAAGAGAGGAATTATTGTCTGTTTCTTATGTTCTTCTCTCTTGATAGCTTCTGAGCTCCTTTCATTGGTTCTTCTTTCTCTTTCTATGTACATAACTTTGAATACTCCAAAATGTACAGAAAAGCCATTCTACAAGTATTAACGTACTAGAAACTACTAAACAAAATAATGTAATCAGTTTAATTGTGAATAATTTTTTCCCATGAAAAATCTTGCTTTACTGTAGATGAAGATTTGTCCTTTCTGCACATATTGGTGTTTGTAAAAAATTTCGGTGTTAATTTAATCTATGTTGCTTTATAATAGTTGACCATTAAAGAATGTGCACACAACTTATTGTGTCATGTGAAATGTGCAACAGTTTGAAATCCTGTGCAGTCTCAATGAACAAAACCAGATATCAGTCTATAAGTTGCTTCATTTTTATTTGTTTACTTACACATGTCTAGAACAAACTATATTACAAAATAGATATACATAATTACATTCCATGTGGTGCCCAGAATACCGCTGTATGAACTACCTTGTCATTGGAGACAACAGTTCATCCATCGAGACAAGTTGTGCCAGTTCGGTGCAGTTGAGTAGGTGCTGGTGGTGTTGAGGTTCACCACACTCACATAGCTCATCCTCTGATATACAGGGTGTTACAAAAAGGTACGGCCAAACTTTCAGGAAACATTCCTCACACACAAATAAAGAAAAGATGTTATGAGAACATGTGTCCGGAAACGCTTAATTTCCATGTTAGAGCTCATTTTAGTTTTGTCAGTCAGTACTGTACTTCCTCGATTCACCGCCAGTTGGCCCAATTGGAGGAAGGTAATGTTGACTTCGGTGCTCGTGTTGACATGCGACTCATTGCTCTACAGTACTAGCATCATGCACATCAGTACGTAGCATCAACATGTTAGTGTTCATCACGAACCTGGTTTTGCAGCCAGTGCAATGTTTACAAATGTGGAGTTTGCAGATGCCCATTTGATGTATGGATTAGCACGGGGCAATAGCCGTGGCACGGTACGTTTGTATCGAGACAGATTTCCAGAACGAAGGTGTCCCGACAGGAAGACGTTCGAAGCACTTGATCGGCGTCTTAGGGAGCACGGAACATTCCAGCCTATGACTCGCGACTGGGGAAGACCTAGAACGGCGAGGACACCTGCAATGGACGAGGCAATTCTTCGTGCAGTTGACGATAACCCTAATGTCAGCATCAGAGAAGTTGCTGCTGTACAAGGTAACGTTGACCACGTCACTGTATGGAGAGTGCTACGGGAGAACCAGTTGTTTCCGTACCATGTACAGCGTGTGCAGGCACTATCAGCAGCTGATTGGCCTCCACGAGTACACTTCTGCGAATGGTTCATCCTCATTTCAGTGCAAATGTTCTCTTTATGGATGAGGTTTCCTTCCAACGTGATCAAATTGTAAATTTTCACAATCAACATGTGTGGGCTGACGAGAATCCGCACGCAACTGTGCAATCACGTCATCAACACAGATTTTCTGTGAACGTTTGGGCAGGCATTGTTGGTGATGTCTTGATTGGTCCCCATGTTCTTCCACCTATGCTCAATGGAGCACGTTATCATGATTTCATACGGGATACTCTACCTGTGCTGCTAGAACATGTGCCTTTACAAGCACGACACAACATGTGGTTCATGCACGATGGAGCTCCTGCACATTTCAGTCGAAGTGTTCGTACGCTTCTCAACAACAGATTCGGTTTACGCTTCTCAACAACAGATTCGGTTACCGATGGATTGGTAGAGGCGGACCAATTGTGTAGCCTCCAAGGTCTCCTGACCTCAACCCTCTTGACTTTCATTGGTGGGGGCATTTGAAAGCTCTTGTCTACGCAACCCCGGTACCAAATGTAGAGACTCTTCGTGCTCGTATTGTGGATGGCTGTGATACAATACGCCATTCTCCAGGGCTGCATCAGCGCATCAGGGATTCCGTGTGATGGAGGGTGGATGCATGTATCCTCGCTAACAGAGGACATTTTGAACATTTCCTGTAACAAAGTTTTTGAAGTCACGCTGGAACGTTCTGTTGCCGTGTGTTTCCATTCCATGATTAATGTGGTTCGAAGAGAAGTAATAAAATGTGCTCTAATGTGGAAAGTAAGCGTTTCCGGACACATGTCCACATAACATATTTTCTTTCTTTGTGTGTGAGGAATGTTTCCTGAAAATTTGGCCGTATCTTTTTGTAACACCCTGTATATTCCCATTTATTCATGTTTACCTTACACCGAAATGTTCCAGTTCTCAGACTATTGAAGACCTTCCATGTCTTGCTTCACTGAAAACGTTAGATATTGATCCCATTTTATACTCAGCCCACAGAGGGGGTAAAATGCTTTTCAGAGGAGGAGTGTATATAGTTTTAAGAAAACCTATTCAGTTATCAAACTTTGTGAGCTTCTTTGAAACATACTACTGTTTGGTCAAAACTGGCTGTTAGGTATGCACTTTTAGTAGCCTGGGAATTACATGTTTTAGGCAGACAGCACGAAGACTTTATGTGGAAAGAGACTAAGATCCACAAATAAATAAAGTTAGAAGATAATAAGCTAGTTTCTGAGTTTGATGAGAAACTAGTTAGCAGTCATAAAACAGCTAGCTTTAGTGATATAAAGGTGGAGAAAATAAACAAATCTGGAAAAGTAACACATTAATACACTACAACAGATAGCCCCTTAATAATGTGAGCAGTCTTGTTTCTTTTGTGTGGAAGTGGTATATTTAATTCCTCGGTACACTGACTGTGTATGACAGCAACTGACATTACTGTCCATTTCTCTTATTAGTATTCAAATTTCATATGCAGTCTTCTTGTACACAAAGTACCTCTGGTACTCTCAGAATGACACAGCACACTAGATGTAAAGTTTAATAGAGTTCTGTTGTTCAGAGGATTTATCTAAATGACATTCCATATCTCTTTGCAGTAATCTGGAGGAAGCACTCAGAGAATTTCATCCAGACATAATAGTTTATAATGCAGGAACAGATATCCTTGATGGAGATAGGCTTGGTCTTCTGTCTGTTTCTTCACAGGTAAGGTAAAGTGAATGGAGCAGTAATTTATTTAGTTTTTAGCTGTTGCTGCAAATATCTTTCTACAGTGTAGACGTCAGGGGACACACATCTTGGAAATTTAAAACTTCAAGTGACCCAACAGGTGGAGTGACAAAGCATCAAAATTTGGCAGACTAGAAATGGTCAATAATTTTGTGGTAATAGGAGGCACATACTTCTGTGAAGCACTGTACTAGTTATCAAATTAGAATTAATATGATTAATGCACTGACAGTTTCAGCGACAATTCACTATATATTGAATGCGTGCAACCCAAGAATTCTTCAGAAGAATTCGGATTCAAGGTTCATTTTTGTTAGCCGTTGTAGGGGAAGGAATCTGTTCTGAAACTCACAGCAGTTATCCATTAATGTTCAGGTTAGCTTATAATGGACTACAGAAGGTGTGGCACCTCATTCTCATACTTAAAAATAATGACCGAACAGAAGTCATACATGAAATGATGCTAAACTGTTTTTGAGTGTTTTTGAGGATTATTTCTCTAACATGGAGCAATAACTGTCCCTTAAGATACACCTTGTCAAATTCATTGTCAACCATCTGCGAACTTATGCTTAGGTCATGTGAATCCCATGTCAAGAATTATTTTAAACAGATGCAGAATGCACTTTGTGGTGTTCAATTACTCTCCATTTCAGTATGCACTCTGTTGCTGCCACAATTATATCACTTGTATAGCAGACTTTTAAATTTAATTCAAGGCAATCAAGGTATGCACAGAAAGAATGTCTTCTTCGTATACTACCCTGAGGCAGGTGTTTAATACTTCATTAATTAAATGTATGTCAGTACTTGGCTACCAAACTTGTCTCGTGTAAAATCTCTTTGATATTTCATGTAAGGCTTATTTGTCATTTAGGAATTCTAACTTACACTGGTCAGTTTGTTTGATGATAACAGTACAGCTGATGTATCTTACAGACTCCTATTTGTCAATATTTTTTGTGTGTACTACCAGCGGTTCTTCTGCCAAGTTTGCACTACTAACCTGGAAAAGGAGGGGGATGGGGGTGGAGGCACTATGTGGCAGAGATTGGCTTAATACAAACTAAGGGTTTAGTGTTAGTTCTAGAGCTTTTTCTATCAAACAAAGTGTGAACTTAACCAAACCATTATGCAAGGTTGTAATGGTTTGCAGGATGTGAGCAAAAACAATTTCAGAATGTCTGAGGCTATATGGATGTTTAACATGTAAATATCTGTCACAGCAGATGTTTTGATGCTTTGTCTCATTTCTGGAAATGTATTCTTTATTTCAAAGAGAAAAAACAAAAATATGGTTGTCCCTCTTTTTCTTTTTCCTCAGCTATATTTATTGCTGACAAGTTTACAGGGAGAAAAACACTTTTTGCATTTTTTGCAACAAAAATTTTAAAAAAATGAGTGAAACAAGAGGCAGAAGTTGGGTTTTCCTGTAATTATGTTTCACTGAAACATGCCAGATTTACTTGCTATGAATATGAATATTACAGACACCTTGCTCCTTGCTTGGAAGGTTGAATGAATAAAACTGTGTGTGTGTACACATATGATAGGAAGGAGAGAGGGGGAGGGAGGGGGGGGGGGGGGGTTTGAAAAAGAAGAAATTGAACATAAGTATAAATCACTGTACACCATCTGATCAAAAGTATCCAGACACCTATTAGTGGACATTAATATGAGCTGTATCCACCATTTGCCCTTTTGGTGGCTTGAACTCTGCCTGGGACACTTTCAATGAGGTGTCGGTGTCTGGAGGAATGGCAGGCTGATACAAACAGTCAGTCATCATCTCAGAACTGTTTCTCTACTGTTTGTGGTATACAGTTTCTCAAATGTGTTCACATCTTTATGCATTTAATGCTTTTTTTTTTTAAGCACAACAAGGTAACAACATTCATAACCATGAAAACCACCCCTGTACTGTAACACGACCATCTCTGTAGCACATTCTAAATTTAGATGAACAAAAAAATTCTACAGCCACTAGTAATATTAGATTTAGGCACACTTCATCAGTTGTTGCTGTGGGTGTTGTGCTTCTTCATTGAATAAGGTCACTGGCTCCAATGATAGTTTTAATCACATATGTTTATCGTAGTCCTTTTTTATACTATGTGGTCAGAAACAGTCTGAAAAGCTTGTAAGAGTATTGCAGGATAGGTTGTGCTGAGAAATAATTGTTAAGAAAAAAATTGATACATTGTGCCATTTTTTGAATTAATTAGCATTGAAGTCAGCCATTCCGGCTGCTGCGCGTGCATATTCAAGCAACCTGCCAGAGGCAATTTTGTAACACATTCTTTGTCTGGTTTCCTAAAACTGAACAAGAGAGTGATACAAAAATTGGACATGGTATGGTAGGAAGAATCAAACATGAGCTAAAGGCTGAGCAGTTTCATGGGTTATCATCATACTGCGTGAACAACTGACAGGAATTGCATCTGGCGGGCCACTTGAATTTGCACACACAACAGCCTGATTGGCTAACTTTGTTGCTAATTAACTCAGAAATAGTGAAATGTGTTGGATTTATTTTTCATGCCACTTATTTCTCAGCAGAGTCTACCTTGTAACACTCTTACAAGCTTCAGGACTGTTCCTGATCACCGTATATTTCTCCAATGCCATAGTGAAAATCACTTTCTTACTTCATTGAACTTCCAGTGGAATAGTGGTGTGCATACACCAGCACTATTTTGTGAAAGAACACATTAATCTCAGATGCAGTGAGACTAGACACCGTATTTATAATCCTGTTTGGTAATCATTTGCAAGTATTCCAATGTTCTTGATGAATTATGTATGCAGTAAGTGACACTCAGTCTCTTTTTGCAGGGTATTATACGCAGAGATGAACTGGTATTCATGAAGGCTAATGAGCGTCACATACCTGTTGTAATGCTGACGAGTGGTGGTTACCTCAAGAGAACTGCTCGTATCATAGCTGAATCCATTATCAATCTCTATGATAAAGGCCTTATTTCAGGGCCTACTGTGTAATTTTTGTCCCCCACTGTCTTCATTCTGTTGTTCAATTATGCTTGTAATTAATGTGCCAAAGTCCGTACCTTCAAAAAAGTGCAGGGGGCTCATTAATATTCACCTATTACATATTGGTGTCAACAACTCACTCTTGCACAGATATATTAACTAATGTTTATAGAATTGTTTACAAGAATTTATTGAAGGATATAAAAGCTTTATCATCCAAAAGAATTAGTTGTTTATTGAATATAAAAGAGTAAGTGTTCTGCCATCTACATCAGGGTTGTGAAATTTCATAAATGTAGTAGATATTTTCACAATAAATAGTTTGTTAACATAATGTTTGCTCATGGCTGGAATGGCCAACCTGTAGTTGACATGATGCCTTATATATTTTCAGTATTTAGTGTTTCAAACACAAAGAAAACTAATTGGTGATGGGCCTAACAAATTAGGACAAAACTTTAATTGCACATTATAGACTGTATCAACAGATAATTTTATAAAACCTTATGTGTGAAATAGCCATAGCATTCTTGCCCAGATTTTTAAATCCTTGTATTTTTATTGTAATAAATAAAATGTTGGTAGATTGCATAACCTGTTTTTCTTATCTGTTAAGAACCTATTTCCTGATTGATCATTCTACGAGGGCCAACGGAAATACAAAACAACTAATTAATTGTAGAGGTTGTCTGATATGTCCCACTTTGGTATCTTGTTTTTGTTTGAGGTAATCAAAAAAGTTCCATAAGTGATTTTATTCCTGGTATATAAGTGATGTCGGTGCAGTAACTATGGTGGCAGCTTGAACTAAAAACTGTAAATAGCAGATGTGCATTCAACCAGTCAGTTGCAGCAGACAGTGTTAAGCAGTGGACATGTGACCATTGTGTGTTAATGTTCTATCATAAATCACAATGAAGCAACATTTCTGAATCAAGTGTTCAGGACATTCTCCAGAATATTTTGAAAAAGCGTAAATTGTATGCAAAGTTTGCCCTGTACACCTTGACTCCCAAACAAAAACAATATGCAGACACCTGTCGTGACTTGATTGAAATGCAAAACATAGACAGTTCTTTTCTTGTTAAAAATCAGCATGGGTGATGAGCATGCCAGGCTGGTCCCGGCGGAGATTCGAATCCTCCCTTGGGCATGGCTGTGTGTGTTTGTCCTTAGGATAATTTAGGTTAAGTAGTGTGTAAGCTTAGGAACTGATGACCTTAGCAGTTAAGTCCCATAAGATTTCACACACTTTTGAACATTTGATGAGCATGCCACAAAATGACAAAATGTGGACATTCACATTAAAGTGTCTGACAACATAACTGACATTCAAGCCATTGTGACATGCGAACCGAGTAACATTACAAAAAGGAGTTTTAACATCTCACTTACACAGTGAATTGACATCACTTAGTTCCAGTACTACGGATGGAGAGAAATTATGGGCAAAGTTTAAGCACATTATAAAACGTGGTTTGGAGAGTTATGTGCCTAATAACTGGATAAAGGATGGAAAAGATTTGCCATGGTTTAATAATGAAATTCAGAAGATGCTGAGGAAGCAGAAAGTGTTGCGCTCTCAGCTCAAAGAGAATGCACAAAAGACGATAAGCAAAGGTTAGTAGAGATTTGTGCATATGTGAAAAGATCTATGCGTGAAGCATACAACTACCACCATCACACCAGAGCAAAAGATGTGGAGAGAATGCGAGAAAATTCTGATCCTATGTAAAATTGTTAAGCAGATCTAAAGCTTCCATTCAGTCCCTTGTTGACCAGTTTGGTGTGACAGTTGAAGATAGCAAAACAAACACTGGAGTTTTAAATTTCACATTCAAAAAATCGTTCACACAGAAAAATCGTGCGAACATACGCCATTTGACCACCAGACAGACTCCCATATGGATGACATAGTAATAAGCATTCTTGTGTACACAAGCAGCTGAAAGATTTGAAAGCAAATAAATCACCAGGTCCGGATGGGATCTCAATTAAGTTTTACAAATAGTACTCAAAGGCATTGGCCCCTTACCTTGCCGGCATTATCGTGAATCTCTCGCCTAGCACAAAGTCCCAAGAGACTGGAAAAAACCATAGGTGACTCCAGTATATAAGAAGGGTAAAAGAAGAGACAAACAAAATACAGATCAGTATTCCTAACTTCGGTTTGCTGCAAAATCCTTGAACATACTCTAACTTCCAATACATTAAACTTTCTTCAGATTGAGACACTTATCTCCATGAATCAGCATGGTTTTAGAAAGCATCGCTCACGCAAAATTTAGCTTGCCCTTTTGTCACGATATGCTGCAAACTATGGATGGAGGGCAACAGGCAGATTCCATATTTCTAGATTTCCGAAAGCATTTGACACAGTGTCCCACCACAGGTAGTTAATGAAGGTACAAGCATATGGAGTAAGTTCACAGACATGTGAGTGGCTCGAAGACTTCTTAAGTAATAGAACCCAGTAAGTTATCCTCAACGGCGAGTGTTCACCAGAGACAAGGGTATCATCAGGAGAGCCCCCGGGAAGTGTGATAGGACCGGTGTTATTCTCTATATACATAAATGTTAATGGTATTGTCAGTACATTAGATAATGAACAATTACTGGATAACAAACACTTCATCACATGGTAGAGACTACTAAGAAACACTAACAGTATGAACAGTATTGTGCAGAGTGCAAAGCATATTTTTAATTTGTTTAAATTTGTTGCAATATCATTTGTATTGTAATTTACTTATATTGTAAATTTGACACAGTTTGTCCAGCCACACCTGGTGAATGACACAGACCAGGTACTAAATGGCAAATGTAGATAAGTAAGGGTTGAACTGAATTGGATTGGATTGAATTTTATTTGATTCTATGCCATTGTATTGTGTTCAATAAATGTACATGTAATATAGGACACATCAAAAATAGAAAACATTCATTAGTATTTATTTCCTAAGGAGCCACCATTTTCATCACTCTCTCTAACACAACTCATTATAAAGAGCAATACATACAAATTTAACACTTTAAAATTGCTTTCCAGCAGATGGTCTCTTAATTTCTTTGTGAAGTTCATGTCATGCATATTATCACTCACAGGTTGTTTGTTTTTAGTAGCTTCATAGCCAAGTATTGAGATCCTTTCCCAATGTTTGTCAGTCGGTGGGTTATGCTTTGTATCTTGTTCTTCCTCAACTGCCTGTGGGTGTAAAGAATACCATTGTAATCCTCTCCCAACAATCTTGTGTGATGCATGTTATCGTTGCCGGTACAGTTCAAAGAGTCCATGGTACACTGTGCACAGAAGCTGTCCATCATAGTGTGATAGCTGCTTCATTATGAATATGACCAAGTTGAGTTTCTTAAAGACAGAATTAAAATATATTGTTTCCATTTCGGCTCATTATCCACAGTAATACCCAAGAATCTAGTGGATTCTAGTTCTTCCAGCTTTGTATCACCCACCTCGTAATCCACATGCTGAGACATCTCTCTTTTTCTAAACATCACATACATAGTCTTACAGGTGCAGAATAATTTCATTTTTCATGGCCCACTGAGTTGCAACATTTGTAGAAATACGTGCTCTTCTCTCAAGCTGTTACACATTTTTGTCACTGTTCAGTATTGTCATGACATCTATATACAATATTTTAATCTCTTTCTCTTTGACACCCATATCATTTATAAAAAGGTTGAATAGCAATGGCACTGTTTGTGAACCCTGAAACACTGCATATTTGGTAGCTTTCATTTCTGATTGGTATGAGTTCCTTATTGACATATAGAGTTTCCTGTTGCACAGGTATGATAGTATCCACACTCCTATTTGCCCTCAAATGCCGAGTTTTCCAGTTTTTGTATCAGTATTTTGTGGGCTGTGATGTCAAATGCTTTTGAGAGATCCTAAAATATTGCAGATATAAAATTTTTTTCATCTAATGATTGTAGAACATGAAAAGGTTTATCAGTGACCACCAGCAATCACAAATTTTTGGTGAGTTACTTAAATTATCTAATAACGTAATGTGTTTTGAGGTACAAACCTCAGTTGTCGTCGTTCATTTGAAATGGGTGTCTTCTAGTCACGTGTTCAGAATCACCATTGGCCTTAGGATGAGTATTATTTTATTAAATAATTTAAATATGTCAACGAAAAATTTGTGACTGGTAGCAGTTTGTAAAATAAACCTTTTCATATCTTTCAAACAGTCACAGTCAACTGACAGTTAGTATGGTGTTAGACTGTATAACATATTCTGTCAGATTGGCAATTGCTGAGTTTGTAGATTTACCCTTTCAGAAACCATGATGTGATGGTACAAGCAGTGCCAGTTTAAGGCCCAAAAGACACAACCCACCGCTTGGAACGCCACACGGAGAGGGGTGCCACAACTGTAAGATTTCTGTGCGGGGTGTACCACAATAGTAGTGGCCACTTGGAGTGTCAAACTGACGGGGGGACTTGGGGTGCCCAAGTGCAAGATTTGTATACAAGGTGTATCACCACTAGTGGGCAAGTGGCAGAGTGAAAATGTACAATGGAAATAGTGGGAGGGAGGGGCAGGAGGACAGCCAAACAATGAGGCATTTGTGTGGCAAATCGTTTCTCAAATAGGCCATGTGTACAAGAATGTTGTGTTTGTCCAGAAAGACAAGAAATAAATTATACATAAGCATTTCCAGGATTTTAGAGAAACTTCATATCAGTGAAACTGTTCTGTAGTTGTGAAACTGGTCTGTAGTTGTTCGGGTCATTGTTATATTGTAACATGCTTACATGTGTGTGCATACACTTTCTTTTAACATATGAGTATGTTGTTTTTATATATACCTGTGTAGGAATATACTGAACTCATTGACAAGTCATTAACATTTCAATCAAACAAGGATGGAATTCAACAATACTATGAAAAGCATAGTTGCTACTCATGATGTAGCAGAGATGCTGAGTTACAGATAGGCACACCAAAAAGACTGTCAGAAAGTGAGCTTCAACCGCCTGAGATTGTGATCATGTGCGTGTGTTTGACAAAAGCCTTGTTGGCTGATAGCTCACTTTCTGACAGTCTTTTTGTTGTGCCTATCTGTGACTCCTCATGTCCGCTATATGGTGAATAGCAACTATCCTTTTCATAATGTTTCAGTCAAATGATTGTACATGGGATGTCACGTGACAATAAAGAATCTGTACTGTTGTACTCTATTCTGTTCCCCTTCCTTGTACAAAGGCAAAACCCTGCTTTTTCTGCCAAAATTGTATCTCTGAAACACCTGTTTGCTACATCCAGCAATGGTGTGATTATTTGCTCACTTACTGACCATATTATGCGATTTGATTTTTCATAATCACCAGCTGACCTTTTTTTCTCTTTAGTTTCTGTACAATTTTATTCAGTCCATCTTTTGTGACAAGTTCTGAGAACATGGCACTGTATGATTTTTTTTATATCCTAGTATCCTTTGTTTTTGGACTTTTTCTTTCCAGTTGTCTACCACATTTACATAATTATTATTGAGCATGTTTGCTTTCTATACCATCTGTAAACGTTGAGTTGCCTATTTTCACTGACCTTACCCCTGTCTCTTTGTTTGATACATCTTTTTGTTTTCTTTCGGCATTAATTTTATCCCAAGCAGCCTTTATCTTATTTCTTGGGTTCATTATATTGGTGTTAATTTTTCTTACTTTTGCCTCTGTTTGTTCTGCACTTTTTTGTAACATTTTATAGTTTTCACCTATACCTATTCATTTCATTTCCTACAGCTTCCTGAGCTGTTCCAATGCTTCATTGCTCATCCATTCTGTTTGATCCTACAGCTTTTCTTGTCCCTCTACTATGGGGAATGCTATGACATTCAAATTATATTTAATTATTGTAATAGGAGATTCTCTATTTTAATATCCAGTATACACAAAATCCACCATCTTAATGTTTAGATCTAAAGAAATGACTGAATAACATAAAGTCCTTCATTGATGATGATGTTTTGGACTGTGGGGTGCTCAACTGCACGGTTAACAGCGCTCGTGCAAATTCCCAACCTTTTCTCAGTCCAATCTTGCCACTTGCATGAATGATGATGAAATGATGAGGACAACACAAACACCCAGTCATCTCATGGCAGGACCTTCGTTGTCAAATTACCTATCTGACTCTCAGTTAGACCAGGTTCAATGGCGCATAATGTCTTGTATTTCACATAGGAATACTGCTTTTCGTTTCTTGTTACCAACGTACTGGATATACTGATAAACTTTTATGTAATTTTACTTTTGCTTACTTACATGTTGTGCACAGTGTTATAATGCATATCGTGTAGTGCATGTTCTTCGGAGGTTCTTATATTTGCCTTTTTCAGTTATAACATCTGAGTTTTCAAATGTATCATGCCATATAACGAATAATGTTTCTAATGATTTTGCAGATATCTGTAAACATTTTGCTGAGTCCTGAGCTCTCGTTTAGGCAAGTTACCTTAACACTGATTATCCATCACGGAGACGGTAATTACTGTAGTGTTCACCGTAATCGGAATATTGCTTACTAGAATCTGTTAATAGACGAACAGTACAGAGTGCCGTTTATTATTTTCAGGAGCTGCCTTGATGATGCACGTATTATGGGATAATTAAACTTCCAGTAATCGTATTTTACTTACGATTATCTAAAGTGCATTTATTTATCGCAGACATCCCGCCATTAATCCCGTGTATTTTGTTTACTACAGAACCGCGTAACTCTGCAATTATAACATTTTTCTTTCGCGCCGAAAACAGCTGCTGCAGTTTTTGCAATATTCTCGACAGATTGAGACGGTCAGTGACAACAGCGGTTTGTGTTGGCAGCACTGCAGAGCAGAAAACAGAAGCATGTAGCCAGCGCTGGGGCTCGCAGACAGTGTTGCGTTTTCGCTGGAAGCGCGTGTTAGGTTAATTTACTCGTTCACCGTTAACGACGCAAGACGTGGTAACGCGGCGCTATTGTTTGTGAGTGAACGTGTTATGTTTTAAGAGAAGTCTGTGTGATAATGACTTCTAAGAAAACATTTGGGAATAGAAGATTTTATTCTTTGCCGGAAGAATATCCGTTGCGTGCTAGAAAGATTAGCTCCACCACCCCACCAAAGAAAACTGAAGAGACATCGAAGTTAATAAAATACATCGATGAAAATGTTATTGGGAAGAATACGACGTTTGCCGGGCCCTACGGACGAAGAAAAGGTAACTATCTCTCTTCTGCTGTTGCGTTTTTGTTTAGAAAGTGGCACGAGTTTGCTGTTTTACTATTCACTTCAAAAATCCATGGTATTATTATTATAAAATCCATGGTATTATTATTATATTAACTAATGAACAGTTACTGGATAACAAACGATTCATCATTTCATAAACATGACTAAGAAACACTGATAGTACGACTCGTGTCGCGCAGAGCATATCATAACAGTTCTCATGTTTCCGCCTTTATTAGTGTCAGAAGAATTTTATTAGTCAGGATTGAGTAGAATTTGTGTCATGTTTTGTAATAAAGCTGGTTGTCATCTTTTTCTACTGACGCGCTATGATTCCAATGCTGATACGACGAACTCCCGCCCACGGTTCCCGTACTTTAGAAGAACAAATTGCATGTTATAATGCCGCTTTGCCCTGCTGTACCTTAAAAGTGTTCAGTGACTGCAACAATGTGTCTTTCATCCAAAATACAGACTTGCCGGTAGCTGCGCGCTCGCAGGGCCACCTGCGCTCTCTGTCACACAAATTTTAGTGGTCCGCAAACCTATACGGTGCGTGTAGAAGCGCCTTTGTAGTCGAGGTTTGCAATTCATATTCCTAAAAACAAGAAACACCTTTCGTGACACACTCATAATCCTAAATCTTTTTGATTTTGTGTGGTTACCGTATAGTGCCGCGTTAGCCGCCAGTAATGCGGTGCGCCACCTGAGAAACTTTTTTGCTGGATCTTCTAAGTAGTAAAATGATCTTACCAATTTTTGCTTTTTTACACTTGGATATATATAATCCTTAATCGTGTGGATAGTGACTTTGATACGACATGATGACCGCATCACCGCTGAGACCGCTAATCATCGTACGACACAGGGCATTGTATATCGGACATGCAACACATAGCCAAGAAAAAGACATGCCGTTTGCATGAGATTGTATCAAGCTACAGCGAATAACACAACGTCGAATTTAATGTGAAACGAAACCAACAACACACCTTTCTATGGTTGTAATCCACATGTAATAATCCACATGGAATTTATTTACCTTTCAACATATTTACTTGTGTCGTCACTGAAGAGTATGCAAGGAGACTCAGCTGCCCCTAGCGATGTCGATTTATGCAGTCCACAATGTTACATCTGGCCTTCAAAAACCAAGCGCGAGATTTTCGTATTCATTCGTGCGCTACGTGCTAAGAGTTAGTCTTGCAGAAAAATTAGGAAATTTAATGTACTTAATTTTGTACTGGGAGACTTTTTCGCTAGAGGCGTAGTTTTTTAGTTAACTTAACGAAAGTTATCTTCAGACGCACTCCTAATCCAACACAAAGCCTCCACCGGTCAGGGTTTCTAGTAAGTTGCTCATGGCGCTCCCTCCTACCACTCTCCAAAAAATGTTCGACTGCACGAATTATTTCCCCACATTCCACCTTTTTTGGTCTTCATTGATTGCCCGTACTACGCCACTGACTTAATCGAGCACTTGCAAATTGTAAAATTAAATTGCATTGTTGTATTCGTCAGGCCTTCTGACTTCGAATCTTCTATGCTTGTAAGGGTTAATTTTGGACGAATAGTCAACGTAATTAGTTTCAACTTAACGTTTACAAAAGTCTTTTTTTTTTCATTACCCTCACGGACACGTTTAAATTAATAATGTTAACGAAATAGCCGACTATGCTGGTGGCGTAATAGCCCAATCAATAGAGACCAAAAAAGGTTGAATATCGGGAATAGTTAGCGTAGTCAGAAATATTTGTACTGTGGTAGAAGGGAGTGCTACCAACATGCTACAAATTTTGACTTGTGAGGGATGAATATGGGGTGGAGATGCGTTTGAAGGTCGCTTTTGTACTTCGGCCTCTAGCGGAAACGTATCCCAAACAAAATTTAACTACATAAAATTTGCTGCAAAAAGGCCTTGTTTATTTTCAGAACGACTAAAAGTTTGCACGTACCAACCGCTCGCGTGTGGTTTTTGGTGACTTTAACATTGCGGGTTGCATGAAACGGCATAGAGAGGGGCGGCTGAATTACCCTCTACACATCCCTAAATTTAGTAACAGAGTACACGTAAATATGACATTACGTAATATAAAAGCTTAAAACAGTGAGTTCACCTTAGATTGTATATCCATTGATTGCAGACCCATAAATGACATTGAATGGTCCGGTACTTTGTTCACTACGTTGCAGGTAGAGAGCGAAAGAAATTTGCCCAAGAGATGTATACAGGCCTGCATTTTGTTGGCGAACGATTAATAAATGAAAAGAGTAGGTCTACATTAAAGAAAAAATAAAAAAAGAATATGGGAAATTTTGAGGGTAACGGTTTCGTAATTCAGTGTCGTTTATTGTATCAAAATAATATCCACTTCACTTTTATAGACCACTCAGGAGAATTTTTTTCTGATGCTTGTGCAGTCTAAAATCTTGCGCTGCAGAAGCCCTCTCTAAGCAGAAAGCCCAATCCAGTTTAGGAAATTTTCTAAACTAAGCTCCGTCCGAACAGAGGGGTGGGGGGGGGGGGGGGGGGTAACGGTACCGACCGGCCGCCGTGTCGTCCTTAGACTTCACTCATCCTCAGGCTTCACTAGATGCAGAAATGGAGAGGCATGTGGTTAGCACACCGCTCTCCCGGCCGTATGTCAGTTTACGAGACCAGAGCCGCTACTTCTCAATCAAGTAGCTTCTCAGTTTGACTCACAAGGGCTGAGTGCACCCCAAGTGCTAGCCCTGCCCGACAGCGCTTAACTTTGGAGATCTGACGGGAACCAGTGTTACCACTAGCAAACTTTCACTTGTTGAAAAACAAGGCAAACGGAAATACGAGAGGATAAACACTGTAGCCAGAGTTGGTCTAGTCGAGTATGAAGCTGAAAAGTGCTAAAATGATACAAAAAGCTAAGTGTTCCTGTTTTTTTTCAACAAATTATGAGTCCTGCTGTTAATCTTCGATAGCTGGTTTTAAATGTACACTCCTGGAAATTGAAATAAGAACACCGTGAATTCATTGTCCCAGGAAGGGGAAACTTTATTGACACATTCCTGGGGTCAGATACATCACATGATCACACTGACAGAACCACAGGCACATAGACACAGGCAACAGAGCATGCACAATGTCGGCACTAGTACAGTGTATATCCACCTTTCGCAGCAATGCAGGCTGCTATTCTCCCATGGAGACGATCGTAGAGATGCTGGATGTAGTCCTGTGGAACGGCTTGCCATGCCATTTCCACCTGGCGCCTCAGTTGGACCAGCGTTCGTGCTGGACGTGCAGACCGCGTGAGACGACGCTTCATCCAGTCCCAAACATGCTCAATGGGGGACAGATCCGGAGATCTTGCTGGCCAGGGTAGTTGACTTACACCTTCTAGAGCACGTTGGGTGGCACGGGATACATGCGGACGTGCATTGTCCTGTTGGAACAGCAAGTTCCCTTGCCGGTCTAGGAATGGTAGAACGATGGGTTCGATGACGGTTTGGATGTACCGTGCACTATTCAGTGTCCCCTCGACGATCACCAGTGGTGTACGGCCAGTGTAGGAGATCGCTCCCCACACCATGAGGCCGGGTGTTGGCCCTGTGTGCCTCGGTCGTATGCAGTCCTGATTGTGGCGCTCACCTGCACGGCGCCAAACACGCATACGACCATCATTGGCACCAAGGCAGAAGCGACTCTCATCGCTGAAGACGACACGTCTCCATTCGTCCCTCCATTCACGCCTGTCGCGACACCACTGGAGGCGGGCTACACGATGTTGGGGCGTGAGCGGAAGACGGCCTAACGGTGTGCGGGACCGTAGCCCAGCTTCATGGAGACGGTTGCGAATGGTCCTCGCCGATACCCCAGGAGCAACAGTGTCCCTAATTTGCTGGGAAGTGGCGGTGCGGTCCCCTACGGCACTGCGTAGGATCCTACGGTCTTCGCGTGCATCCGTACGTCGCTGCGGTCCGGTCCCAGGTCGACGGGCACGTGCACCTTCCGCCGACCACTGGCGACAACATCGATGTACTGTGGAGACCTCACGCCCCACGTGTTGAGCAATTCGGCGGTACGTCCACCCGGCCTCCCGCATGCCCACTATACGCCCTCGCTCAAAGTCCGTCAACTGCACATACGGTTCACGTCCACGCTGTCGCGGCATGCTACCAGTGTTAAAGACTGCGATGGAGCTCCGTATGCCACGGCAAACTGGCTGACACTGACGGCGGCGGTGCAAAAATGCTGCGCAGCTAGCGCCATTCGACGGCCAACACCGCGGTTCCAAGTGTGTCCGCTGTGCCGTGCGTGTGATCATTGCTTGTACAGCCCTCTCGCAGTGTCCGGAGCAAGTATGGTGGGTCTGACACACCGGTGTCAATGTGTTCTTTTTTCCATTTCCAGGAGTGTACATTCTGAATGAAAGCAGATGTACTCTAAATATTTTGTTTTTATCTCACGTAGCAATTGAAGTGGTGCTGTAACTTTGTACAATGGACTTTTATTCAGGAGTAGTGGTGTTCGTACCCCTTCGGCGATCCATATTTATGTTTATCGTGGTTTCTGTAAATCACTTGAGATTTGCACTGTGGTTCCGGACAGATCACATCCGACTTTTTACTCTCACCCCACCGCTTGTTTCCTTCTTGAAACTTACTCATATACACTGCTGACCAGTAAAATTGTACCGCTACATTCGCGCCGCGCAAGAAACGTTAAAATTGACTTAGTTTTGTATATAAATAATTCGTATTGCAGTGCAACCGGGCGCTATGAACATTCTGTTTGTGTAGAAAGATTATCGTAAGCAAAGTGTTTCTCATTCAGGAATTGCATTTGAATGTTGGTTAGTTGTGAGGAGATTGTGTTATGACCCATGTGTGGAGGAAAAACTTGTCAGAATTCGACAGCGGCAGAATCTTAGTATATTGCTAAGTAGACTGCTCTGGTCTGGATCCTGCAACTGCGATGTAAATATTGAATAGATCTGGGGTCCATACTCAGTGTCATGTAGGATCGCAGCAGCCCGTATGACTAGCGCTCGAGAGGACAGACTTTGTTTGCTCGCCCGTGCAGCATCCTACCACAATGTCACTAGTTGAGCAACTGAAACAAAATTTGCAATAAATGTTTAGTTATTTGATGACCAAGATTCTGATTAAACTGTGTTACAACTAGGCACTGTTTATTAACAGGTCAGTGTTTCATTTATATAAGGTGTGATCAGAAAGTACCTGTTTGAGTGTGTTGCTGCAGTTTGTATGCAGTGTAGCGCGAATCCGATGCAGGTGTATAAGCACGAACATGTAGGATTATTGTGGCACTCATGTATTTCCGACGTGCGTGTGGTAAATGCGGAAACGTGAACTGTGGCAATGTTATTACCAAATGCGTCGAAACAGGACCAACGTGCTGTTATTCTTTTCTTGGCTGCCGAAGGACAAACACTGTAGACATACATCAGAGAATGAAGAATGCGTATGGGGCAACATGTCTGTTAAAATCCACTGTTGTGGAATGGTGCACCAAGTTCCATGCTGGTCGCGATTCGACACAAAACGGCAGTCAATCTGAGAATCAGCCTTCTCGTTCTCCATTACTGGGAACGGTACTGCGCAATGCTGGAGAAAGTAATGCATGCAGTTATGGAAAAACTGTGCTGCAGCTTCATGATAACCCGCGTCCTCATATCGCAAATGTCGTAATGCAGAACTACACGCCGGCCGCTGTGGCCGAGCGGTTCTAGGCGTTTCAGTCTGGAACCGCGCGACCGCTACGGTCGCAGGTTCGAGTCCTGCCTCGGGCATGGATGTGTGTGATGTCCTTAGGTTAATTAAGTTTAAGCAGTTCTAAGTTCTAGAGAACTGATGACCTCAGATGTTAAGTCCCATAGTGCTCAGAGCCATTTTTTTTAGAAGCTACATCGACTTGAGTGGGAGACACTCGAGTGCCTGCCCTATAGTCCTGATCTTTCCTCATTGGATTATCATGCCTGGGTCCTTTAGAAAAGGCCATGAAGCGCCGATGATTCCTGTCTGTCAAGTATGAGCAACAGCGGTTACTGACTTCTTCACACATCTGTACATGCTGTTTCACTTATCAAACAGGTATCAACCAGGTGAGTTGCTGAGATTATTGCCTCCGTGCTCATGGCGATTTTCCCCGATTGACATACCAATTCTGGTCTATATGACCTTCAAATGGAAAGTTTTTGATCATCCTGTTATAATTCAAATTAACACTGACGAGCCAAAACATTATGACCACCTGCTTACCAGCATATTCGTCCACATTTGAAACGAAATGCAGCAGCGATTCTCTGTGGCATGGTTCTACAAGTTCTTGGCAGCTTGTCCGGAGGTGTGTGGCAACAGATGTCTATGCACAAGCTACACCGTTTCCACATATTATGGGCGTGTGGTTCGTAGGTACAGAGGTGGCGCCCATTGGCGTCCCAGTTAAGATTAAGCGAATTTGGTGAGGTGACATGAACAGTCATCCTGCTGGAATACACCATCGCCATTGAGGAAGACCTCAAGCATCAAGGGTTGCAGGTGTCCACAGTAATGTTCACGTAGCCCACAGTTTTTATGGTGCCTGCAATTACTACCACAGATCTCATGAAGCCCAGGTGAATGCCCCCCACCAACCTGCGTCAGTGGTATGGTCCATGTTTCGCGCAGCTGTTCGCCTGCATCATGATGTATCTGGACACAACTGTCAACATGATGTAACAAGGTATGGGATTCAACCAACCAGGGGACATGACTCCATTGATACACAGTCCAGTCTCGATGATCTTGTGCCCACTGCAATAGTTATTGACTATGTCTTTGGATCATCATGGGAATACGTAGGGATTGTCTGTTGCAGGCTCAATGTTCAACAATGAGCACACGACGGTGTGGTCCAAAGCACGTGGGCAAGCCTTCAACCTCCACTGTCTATGACAAGGCATGTGGACAAACAAAACCTGGTCTCCTACTCGTGGTTTCATTGTGGTTCAGTCATTTTCAGAGATGCTCAAGACAGTAGCACGTGAATAGCCAACCAGTTTTGGCATTCCCAGAAGCCAAGCCGTAACATTTTGCGCCAAGTCAAAGTCACTTATATCTGCAGATTTCCCCTTTGAGTCCCACGTTATCACTAGAATAATTTACCAATGGCTTCTGATCGGGTTATATACCGGATGATCACAAAATCCCATTAGGTAACCCCTGTATCATGTCCACATATTCATACATGGCTGCATTGTATTAATGTGAGATAATGGCAGTAGCTTGACGACTCTTTAATATTTATTCCAATTTGTGTGTACACCGCCGTATGATTCTCCTCCATGTACAATGTGAAATTTTCCTCAAAATAGTGCTTGTGATCGGTAGATGCACCTCGAGCAGCATACTTTACCTTTAGTTCGTCAACTCTCTCTTGATGTGTGGCAGCAACCTTTTGTTTAATGAACCCCATAATGCTTTCTCACAAGATCACCAATTAGGACTTTGGGGGGTGGGGGCACTCTAAAAGTTTAGGCAAATGGCCTCAACAACGTCAAATCCATTTAACAGGAAATATCAGATTGAGAGTAACATTGTGAGATACGCATCAAGGAAATATGGACCTCCCAAGTGGGTTGCAGACACTGTAACCCAGATCACGACATGTGGTGGGAAGTGTCCAAGTTTTTCATAAAACTGTGGGTTTTCCGTACTCCAAAAACAAACGTTTCTCGCTTTTGCACAAGATATATCGCAGACTTGTCCGAGAAAAACACTTCCCCCTTGAAAGAAGAGTTGTAAAGACATTGGGCATTCTCCCACAAGCCTGATGACGTTTTCTTATGTCATTATCACTCATTTATTTTACAAAGGAAGGTTTAAAGGCATTTAACTTCAAATCATTCTTCATATGTTTTTGTAATGTCGAGTATGGAGTCCCCAATTCCTGTGACCACTTACGAATTGACTTTTTGGCGAACGTTCGACAGGCACTGCTACTCCCAGACAGATTTCTAGTCGTCTTGGTGGTCGTCGTGAGCGGAGCTTATCTTTTAAGTAAAACTTTTTCTCCCACCAAAAAGTTGTTGGTTTCGATGGGAAAGGTTTCCGAAACGTTATAGTGAAATCATGCTGAATACCTCTCATTGATTTACCCATAAAGGATCATCTACGAGGGCAGTTCAATAAGTAATGCAACACATTTTTTTTTCTGAAACAGGGGTTGTTTTATTCAGCATTGAAATACATCAGGTTATTCCCCAATCTTTTAGCTACACAACACTATTTTTCAACGTAATCTCCATTCAATGCTACGGCCTTACGCCACCTTGAAATGAGGGCCTGTATGCCTGCACGGTACCATTCCACTGGTCGATGTCGGAGCCAACGTCGTACTGCATCAATAACTTCTTCATCATCCGCGTAGTGCCTCCCACGGATTGCGTCCTTCATTGGGCCAAACATACGGAAATCCGACGGTGCGAGATCGGGGCTGTAGGGTGCATGAGGAAGAACAGTCCACTGAAGTTTTGTGAGCTCCTCTCGGGTGCGAAGACTTGTGTGAGGTCTTGCGTTGTCATGAAGAAGGAGAAGTTCGTTCAGATTTTTGTGCCTACGAACACGCTGAAGTCGTTTCTTCAATTTCTGAAGAGTAGCACAATACACTTCAGAGTTGATCGTTTGACCATGGGGAAGGACATCGAACAGAATAACCCCTTCAGCGTCCCAGAAGATTGTAACCATGACTTTACCGGCTGAGGGTATGGCTTTAAACTTTTTCTTGGTAGGGGAGTGGGTGTGGCGCCACTCCATTGATTGCCGTTTTGTTTCAGGTTCGAAGTGATGAACCCATGTTTCATCGCCTGTAACAATCTTTGACAAGAAATTGTCACCCTCAGCCACATGACGAGCAAGCAATTCCGCACAGATGGTTCTCTTTTGCTCTTTATGGTGTTCGGTTAGACAACGAGGGACCCAGCGGGAACAAACCTTTGAATATCCCAACTGGTGAACAATTGTGACAGCACTACCAACAGAGATGTCAAGTTGAGCACTGAGTTGTTTGATGGTGATCCGTCGATCATCTCGAACGAGTGTGTTCACACGCTCCGCTATTGCAGGAGTCACAGCTGTGCACGGCCGGCCCGCACGCGGGAGATCAGACAGTCTTGCTTGACCTTGCGGCGATGATGACACACGCTTTGCCCAACGACTCACCGTGCTTTTGTCCACTGCCAGATCACCGTAGACATTCTGCAAGCGCCTATGAATATCTGAGATGCCCTGGTTTTCCGCCAAAAGAAACTCGATCACTGCCCGTTGTTTGCAACGCACATCCGTTACAGACGCCATTTTAACAGCTCCGTACAGCGCTGCCACCTGTCGGAAGTCAATGAAACTATACGAGACGAAGCGGGAATGTTTGAAAATATTCCACAAGAAATTTCCAGTTTTTTCAACCAAAATTGGCCGAGAACAAAAATGTGTTGCATTACTTATTGAACTGCCCTCGTATGAGCATACGAGCTCATTACGATCTGTTCCCCCATCGTGTAAGATTACTCATCAGCCATGATTTTGATGTATGGAAGATTTCACTTCTGGGTGTAAAAAAAGTTCCAATAACAGAGATGAGGTGGTTGTGGGCAGGCAGTACTTTATTGCGATCGAACGATGTAACAGCGTGACTGCATGTGTCACGGCACACGGAATTCTTTGTTTACTGCCCAGATATTCCTGTCCCTGCCAGCAATTCTTTGCCTGCAAGCAGCGCTATCGATGTTGGTATCCCCACAGATGTATATCAGACGTACACTTATTTCCCAAGCAGCAAATTCTTTCCGGGCAAAGATACTCACTGTTGCTACGAGGGAGCGAGCTGAAACCAGCCGAAATTCTGTTTTTCCAAGCAATATGGTCTTCCACTCGAAGATTCTCTTTAGGAAGAATGATCTTGAAACATGTCACGGCCTAACAGACGACGCTGATCTGAGTTGAAAAATTTGCAATAGAAATTTAATCTATCCTCTTCAAAAGGTTCCTGGATAACTACACCCTCGGAAATTGCGACATATTCGAAAATAAACAGCCAAATCTTTGTGACAAGCAGTGAATATCTGCCTAACCACACCCTCGAAAACTGCGAGATATTCAGAAGTGTACGGCCAAATATCTGTGGCAAGCAATGAATATACAGGTCACACGTGTTCGTTTCGCTCTCAGCAATTTGAGCGGTGTTCATAGGTTCCCTCGTAATCATACCTTCGGAAATCGTGACATTTTAGGTTCAAATGGCTCTGAGCACTATGGGACTTAACTTCTAAGGTCAGCAGTCCTCTAGAACTTAGAACTACTTAAACCTAACTAACCTAAGGACATCACAGACATTGAAACGTCCCCTTTTTGAAGAATTATACATGACTGTGCTTATCCTGACACACAATATTTTTAGCGCAACGCAATCTGACTTTCAAAAAATCCCTACAAAAGAATGGCCCTGACTAACATTAACCTATACCTTTCACAAATCACTTACCTCACAAAAATCTTCGTTACTGGAACTACTGCAATACAGCGAGCGCCACTACTGCCAGCTAAATAAAAGATTCAAACTACGGAAGGCACTAACTACTGATAGGCATAGTTAACAAATGAAAGATTTTAATAGAGAACAATGCAGAGTGAAAATCTCATTCTGGAAACAATGTATTTACCTTAAAAGTCATAATTTATATAGCAGTTCATGACAGTCTTACAAATTTCAAAACTCCGCCATCTCTCTCCCCACATCCACCACTGCTGGCGGCTCACCTCCAACTGCGCAACGCTACGCGCTGTTAACATCCAGCTGCCGCTGCCCAACACTACAATGGCAGACAACAATGCAAACTAGCCACAGACTGCACACAGCACAGCCAGTGATTTTCATACAGAGCGCTACATAACGTTTCCAATAAGAAAACATAAACAGCCTACTTACAACATCCATGCCCGAGGCAGGATTCGAACCTGCGACCGTAGCGGTCGCACGGTTCCAGACTGTAGTGCCTAGAACCGCTCGGCCAACACGGCCGGTTGACATTTTAAGAAAAAAACGGCAAAATATTTGTGACAAGGAAGAGTAGGAATGTCATTGCTGGTCATGTCATCTGCAGCAATTTAATCCATGATTTCTATCAGACAGAAGCTACAAAACCGTGGTAAAGAAATTCGCTAAACGTCTTACAAATGCTAAGAGGAAAACAATATTAGCATATAGCAGGAGGTGACTCTAATACCTTATACTCCATTAGACACACTCTCCAGAGCTACCCGTATCCTGTGCCGAGAACTTGCAGTCTGGAGCTTCAGTGTTGTTCATATTTGTCTGTTGAGGCTCTTACCGCTGATGCATTATTATTGACATTTTATTATAAGAAATCGAGCAGATATTGTGATAAATCTTCAGTGTGCCGTTGCCTTGAAATGGCATATTGCAGGCTATAAAACCAAAACTGTGAAATACGATAAAATATGGCGTCTAAAGCTTGGACGTTCGCACGACATGTCATTTTGACATCACTTTCTAGTAAGTCGAGCGCGGCGCTAGCTTCTCCTGCTACAGAAGCTCTTTACCTATGAAGCCACTCATTGGCTAAGAGCATAGAGTGTCTCATTGGTGGAAAGAATTTTATGCTAAGGATATAAGAACTCCTGTTTATAGAATTAAATTTTCACTCTGCAGCGGAGTGCGCGCTGATACGAAACTTTCTGGGAGATTAAAACTGTGTGCTGGACCGAGACTCGAACTCGGGACCTTTGCCTTTCGCGGGAAAGTGCTCTACCATCTGCGAACCTTGCAGTTCTGCACGACCCGTCCCCACAGCTTCAATTCTGCCAGTACCTCGTCGCCTACCTTCCAAACTTCACAGAAGCTCTTCTGCGAACCTTGCAGAACTGCAAGAATTGAAGCAGTTCTTCAAGGTTCGTAGAAGAGCTTCTGTGAAGTTTGAAAGGTAGGAGACGAGGTACTGGCAGAACTGAAGTTGTGGTGACGGGTCGTGAGTCGTGCTTGGGTAGCTCAGATGGTAGAGCACTTACTCGCGAAAGGCAAAGGTCCCGAGTTCGAGTCTGGGTCCAGCACACAGTTTTAATCTGTCAGGAAGTTTCACTCCTGTAGATGATTGACGGCGACAATAAGAAATAACGATTCATTAACGCCTGTGTAATAAATACGGGGTACTGTACTTCTCGCCGCGTCACGTACCCACAGCGTCAGCAGGCGGCATTCAGTCTAGGTGGTCAGTGGTCATTATGCTTTGGATTGTTGGTGTATACTTTTGGGCATTAACGAAATGCAAATCGATATCAAGCGTCATGCTCCAATACACCACGTAGCTTTCATAATTTTAGCGAGTAGAGAGACAGATACCCACAGTTGTCGTTCGCGAAGGCCATCAGTATACTTCCAGATGGGTCTTCCCCTTTCCGTCTTCTCGGCGAACACGTGATTCCGCGTACGTGCACCGTCAAAGCAGGCCAGCCCATACCAGCTGCGTGAGCCGCTTTGTTAAGTAGATAACAGGAAGCCATGGAACTATTTAGAAACTATTACGCATTACGTAAGTGAAAGGCTGGAAGGGGACGTGTACGAAAAGAAGTAACGTCGAACAGAGCATAAGTGAAGAGAGAGCGATGAAAGCAAAGAAAACTCTGGACTACGTACGAGTAATTTCACGCCCATGTAAGGAAACCTGGCTATGACTTTTGGCTTTTCGCCAGACAACGAGATCGACGTACTAGCAAGACAGGCGAGATGATGCTGTTGTACGAATTCATGTCTATTCGAGTACGACAGCTCCGTTTTCTTAGTCTGGTGTGTGTGTGTGTGGTCCACAACAAGATAGCACACTAATCCATATCGACAAGAAGCAATGAAGGAATTAATCGTATTCTCTATGACACAGCCAACTTGATATCGAGGCGCGGAACCAAGGTATATCAAAAATATTGGGTTGGTGCATAAATCCGTAGCGTTTCTCCATAATTTTAGTAAACGCAACAGATGTTTTATATCCCGGCGGGGTTAGGGATTTTTCTCTGCCTCGTGATGACTGGGTGTTATGTGATGCCCTTAGGTTGGTTAGGTTTAAGTAGTTCAAAGTTCTAGGGGCTGATGACCATAGATGTTAAGTCCCATAGTGCTCAGAGCCATTTTTAGATGTTTTATACGCGCAAATAAAGTTGACACTTGGCGCGGTGGCAGATGGAAGCGACTGTAAAGGCATTTCCCATTTACAGTCGCTCCCATCACCCAGCGCGCCGAGTGTCAACTTCGTTTGCACGAGTCATACATGATAAAGACTTTAGTCACCGATATTACACTACTGGCCATTAAAATTGCTACACCACGAAAATCTTTCGTTACAGACGCGAAATTTAACCGACAGGAAGAAGATGCTGTGATATGCAAATGATTAGCTTTTCAGAGCATTCACACAAGGTTGGTACCGGTGGCGACACCAACAACGTGCTGACATGACGAAAGTTTCCAACCGGTTTCTCATACACAAACAGCAGTTGACCGGCGTTGGCTGGTGAAACGTTGTTGTGATGCCTCGTGTAAGGAGGAGAAATGCGTACCATAACGTTTCCGACTGAGATAAAGGTCGGATTGTAGCCTATCGCGATTGCGGTTTATCGTATCGCGAAATTGCTGCTCGCGTTGGTCGAGATCCAATGACTTTTAGCAGAATATGGAATCGGTGGGTTCAGGAGGGTAATACGGAACGCCATGCTGGATCCCAACGGCCTCGTATCACTAGCAGTCGAGATGACAGGCATCTTATCCGCGTGTCTGTAACGGATCGTGCAGCCACGTCTCGATCCATGACTCAACATATGGGGACATTTGCAAGACAACAACCATCTGCACGAACAGTTCGAAGATGTTTGCAGCAGCACGGACTATCAGCTCGGAGGCCATGGCTGCGGTTACCCTTGACGCTGCCTCACAGACAGGAGCGCCGGCGATGGTGTACTCAACGACGAACCTGGATGCACGAATGGCAAAACGCCATTTTTTTGGATGAATCCAGGTTCTGTTTAAAGCATCATGATGGTCGCATCCGTGTTTGGCGACAACGCCGTGAACGCACATTGGAAGCGTATATTCGTCATCGCCATACTGGCGTATCACCCGGCGTGATGGTATGGGGTGCCATTGGTTGCACGTCTCGGTCACCTCTTGTTCGCATTGACGGCACTTTGAACAATGGACGTTACATTTGAGATGTGTTTTGACCCGTGGCTCTACCATTCATTCGATGCCTGCGAAACCCTACATTTTAGAAGGATAATGCGCGACCACATGTTGCAGGTCTTGTACGGGCCTCTCTGGATACAGAAAATGTTCGACTGCTGCCCTGGTCAGCACATTCTCCAGATCTCACACCAACTGAAAACGTCTGGTCAATGGTAACCGAGCAACTGGCTCGTCACAATACGCCAGTCACTACTCTTGTTGAACTGTGATATCGTGTTGAAGCCGCATGGGCAGCTGTACCTGTACACGGCATCCAAGCTCTGTTTGACTCAATGCCCCGGCGTATCAAGGCCGTTATTACGGCCAGAGGTGGTTGTTCTGGGCATGGATTTCTCAGGATCTAAGCACCCAAATTGCTTGAAAATGTAATCACATGTCAGTTCTAGTATAATACATTTGTCCAATGAATACCCGTTTATCATGTGCATTTCTTCTTGGTGTAGCAATTTTAATGGCCAGTACTGTATTATCATTCCACGATCGTGCGACATTGCCATGCAATGTGGAAGGTTCAAAAATCGCATGCTCTAAGCCAAAATCACAAAAATGAGTGGGTGGCCATATGTGCATTCTGCTTGCTCGTCATCGATTGGCTTGTGAACAACTCCGACCTTTCCAGTCCTGTATCGTTACTGTGGCGAGAAATGTGTCTTTATGCTAACATAAGAAAAAGAAAGGAATTGTTGAGCTCAAACAATGCAACAACTCCCCTGTACAAAGACCTGCACGCATCCACAAAAGATAAGCTTGGATGGCGTGTACAGGTACAGCTACCCATGCAGCTTCAACACGATACCACAGTTCATCAGTAGTAGTGACTGGCGTATTGTGGCGAGCCAATTGCTCGGCCACCATTGACCAGACGTTTTCAGTTGGTGAGAGATCTGAAGAATGTGCTGGCCAGGGCAGCAGTCGAACATTTTCTGTATCCAGAGAGACCCGTACAGCACCTGCAACATGCGGTCGTGCATTATACTGCTGAAATGTAGGGTTTCGCAGGGATCGAGTGAAGGGTAGAGCCACGGGTCGTAACACATCTGAAATATAACGTTCATTGTTCAAAGTGCCGTCAGTGCGAACTAGAGGTGACCGAGACGTGTACCCAGTGGCACCCCATACCATCACACTGGATGATACGCCAGTATGGCGATGACGAATACACGCTTCCAATGTGCGTTCACCGTCATGTCGCCAAACACGGGTGCTAGTGATACGAGGCCGTTGGGATCCAGCACGCCGTTCCGTATTACTCTCCTGAACCCACCGATTCCATATTCTGCTAACAGTCATTGGATCTCGACCAACGCGAGCAGCAATGTCGCGATACGATAAATCGCAATCGCGATAGGCTACAATCCGACCTTTATCTCAGTCGGAAACGTGATGGTACGCATTTCTCCTCCTTACACGAGGCATCACAACAACGTTTCACCAGCCAACGCCGGTCAACTGCTGTTTGTGTATGAGAAATCGGTTGGAAACTTTCGTCGTGTCAGCACGTTGTAGGTGTCGCCACCGGCGCCAACCTTGTGTGAATGCTCTGAAAAGCTAATCATTTGCATATCACAGCATCTTCTTCCTGTCGGTTAAATTTCGCGTCTGTAGCACGTCATTTTCGTGGTGTAGCAATTTTAATGGCCAGTAGTGTAGATAAAAGGTGCCTTTTGTATGTTGTTGCGTTAGTATGTTTGCTAATTAAGAAACGCAATTTTTCTATAGTCGCGAGTTTTCATTTGAAAAAAAATTGTAGTTCCCCTCTTCAACCCTTCCCCATCCATGAAGGTAATGTGGGTCCTCTTCCCGTATCTTTGATTCTTATCTTCACTTTCTTAATTTTTCTATTATTTTGTGATTTTTGGCTGTTGAACTTACATTTATGAATGAGAAGTTCTCAGAATCACAAGCTTCCACTCGATAAACTGCTACCAGAGAAAAGAGAGAGCAACATTTTTAATCTTTCGTCGATGACGTGTGAAAATGACTCGGAAGTGGGCTTTAATTATTTGTGTTGCACGGCTATTTTCTGTTTAACTTTGTGTAGCGCTGCGCGCTTCGAAAATGTTGCGCCTATTTCAGACGTGTAAACATAAAGACGTAGATATTATTTAATGATAAAGTGCCTTAGTTAATGTAAATTAACACCGTAACATAATAGCTACAACGTTGCGCAGTATACATTCGATGGAGTGGCTCTTGGATGCTGGTGAGGGGGGGGGGGGGGGGGGTGGACGTTCATTATACCTGGTGTGGAGCTCAGCAAATTTCTCTCGTCCGCTGAGGTGGAAAACACAGACTATGTGGGAGACGTGCAGGTAGTTTTGCATCAGTTACCCGTGTATTATTTCTGTGATACAATAATATGGAAATGTCAGTCGTTCACGGAGGAATTCGGCGTTCCATAGCTTCATTCGCAGTGCGTTTCCATCTGTTACTCAAGCGGTACTATTAAGGTACATTACCCTATGCCACTGTCAGTGGCCTAGGTGTATTTCACTACACAATATGTTTGTTGGTGGAAGTAAACAATACGCTCTTATAACAATATGGCGGTCTTTCAATGTGTGGATATCGACTGTCGTTTCTTTCTTCACGATATTCCTGATGGCGTTTGTTTCGTACTGGCGCGTTTTAAATCTGTCGCATCAGAATTCGCTTATGTCGATTCAACTATTCTGAGTTTTTAAATTAGGTTTCCTCATTAAGAATATTTTCATTTCCTTACTTTTTCCGATTTCATGTAATATTTCTAGGGTGTCTTCGATTTTCAAGAGTGGGCTGTGTCTTTAATATGTGTTGCTACTGCTTATTTTTACATTTCCTTGGTGTATAGCAATCCATATGTTCTTTAAATCTCGTCCAGAAATTTCTGTCAATCTGGCCCATATATTTGTTGCATTGGCTTCAGTAATTCTGTAATTATCAGATGTGTCCTGATCCGTCGGGTTTATATTGTAAATAATCTCCTGGTGGTGGTCCGAAACTGATTTTTACGTCGGTTCCTGACATTACACTAAGACATAACATTTTTACTTGCTTAATTTCTCGAGTATCATCGTATATGGGTGGGGTTTGCTTTTGTTTTATTCAGTTTTGCCGGCCGCTGTAGCCGTGCGGTTCTAGGCGCTTCAGTCGGGAACCGCGCTTCTGCTACGGTCGCAGGTTCGAATCCTGCCTCGGGCATGGATGTGTGTGATGTCCTTAGGTTAGTTAGGTTTAATTAGTTCTAAGTCTAGGGGACTGATGACTTCAGACTTTAAGTCCCATAGTTCAAAATGGTTCAAATGGCTCTGAGCACTGTGGGACTCAACTTCTGAGGTCATTAGTCCCCTAGAACTTAGAACTAGTTAAACCTAACTAACCTAAGGACATCACACATATCCATGCCCGAGGCAGGATTCGAACCTGCGACCGTAGTGGTGCCGCGGTTCCAGACTGCAGCGCCTAGAACCGCACGGCCACTTCGGCCGGCTAAGTCCCATAGTGCTTTGAGCCACTTGAACCATTTTTTATTCAGTTTATTTCCTATCTGTTTTTGCATTGTATTAACGAGTGAAAGGTCATATAAGTTGTTTACTGAAATAATGATTTGTATTTCTGTTGTTTACTGTGTGCGTGGAAATTTGTGCATTCTCTATGACATCGCTATGTAAGGACTTTTCTTGCGGGTGATGGGTTGCGTGGAAAAATGCGGTATAGTGGTATCTGTAGCAGTAGGTTTTCTGTAGTCATTGAAAGATGTCTGCTTCTTCTTTTCCATATCCTCATGTCGAGGTATATTTTACTCGGGGGAACGCATCTGCAAAATATATGAACAAAAAAAATGGTTCAAATGGCTCTGAGCACTATGGGACCTAACTTCTGAGGTCATCAGTCCCCTAGAACTTAAAACTACTTAAACCTAACTAACCTAAGGACATCACACACATCCATGCCCGAGGCGGGATTCGAACCTGCGGCCGTAGCGGTCGCGCGTCTCCAGACTGTAGCGCCTAGAACCGCTCGGCCACTACGGCCGGCAAAATATATGAACAAGAAATTAATAAACATACTACGGTATTTTTAAAATTATGGAACTAAACGTACAAAGTTATGTTGTAGATGGAAAATTTGTGCGCCCTTGCAAGGGAAACGAACTGTAAATAACACGCCACACACTCGCCGTAGTTTTGTATGCTGCGCAGCGCAGATCAGCGTTTTCAACCGCTACAGATCGCCGTTAGCAGCGCACTTGCGCCACTGTGAGTTGTTTTTGCGGTATCCGTATAGTTCAGATTTCTTGTTCACTTGCTGGAGACTGACAGCGACGCGTTGCGTACGTCAGCAGCTCAGTGGCAAGACAAAGAAACTCTAGTGCCAAGAAAACACGTGTACCGGTGATCTGAATAACAGCAGCGTGTAACACCACAATACAGCCTCGAAACTCGTCCTGAATAAAAAAAATAAACCTAATTTGACTGATTGGCTGGCTTTTCTCCAGTGATAAAAGGAATCTAGGCCGTGATGCCTGTTTTTAACCATAGCCAATGCATTCTCGACACACGACTCGTTGACTTGCTAAGGATGGCAGTAGTGTTGTGTATACACGAAAATACAAAGTTGATTTAAATTCTCTTACTTTTCTTTCTGTTCTTCTCTCGCAGTATCCGTAACGAACTGCACCCGGTCATAGTTGGCTATCCCGCTAATAAATGATTTTGGGTTGAGTCATCGATGTTCTTTGATTTAAATTCGAAGGAAGAATGTGGTTTAACGTCCAGTTGATGACAATGATTAGAGAAAGGGATGGCTGCCACTGAACTGATGGAGCAGGTAATCGGTTTTAACCATTTCAAGGTTTCATCCTGGCATTCGTATTAAGACGCTGGAAATATATTTGGGAGGAATAAAAATCAATATGAGCTTCACAAAAGATGACTCGACGACAGGCAGTTAAAGCCAAAACTACCTACATTACTTTCTTTGTTTTACGAAGCAATAACCCTGCCTATCCCCGATGTCATTCAATCTGTATATTGAGCAAGCAGTGAAGGACACAAAAGAAAAATTCAGAGTAGGTAGTAAAATCCATGGAGAAGAAATAAAAACTTTGAGGTTCGCCGATGACATTGTAATTCTGTCAGAGACAGCAAAAGACTTGGAAGAGCAGTTGAACGGAATGGACAGTGTCATGAAAGAAGGGTATAAGATGAACATCTACAAAAGCAAAACGAGGATAATGGACTGTAGTCGAATTAAGTCGGGTGATGCTGAGGGAATTAGATTAGGAAATGAGACACTTAAAGTAGTAAAGGAGTTTTGCTATTTGGGGAGCATAATAACTGATGATAGTCGAAGTAGAGAGGATATCAATTGTAGACTGGCAATGGCAAGGAAAGCGTTTCTGAAGAAGAGAAATTTGTTAACATCGAGTATACATTTAAGTGTCAGGAAGTTGTTTCTGGACGTATTTGTATGGAGTGTAGCCATGTATGGAAGTGAAACATGGACGATAAATAGTTTGGACAAGAAGAGAATAGAAGCTTTCGAAATGTGGTGCTACAGAAGAATGCTGAAGATTAGATGGATAGATCACGTAACTAATGAGGAGGCATTGAATAGAATTGGGGAGAAGAGAAGTTTGTGGCAAAACTTGACTAGAAGAAAGGATCGGTTGGTAGGACGTGTTCTGAGGCATCAAGGGATCACCAATTTAGTATTGGAGGTCAGCGTGGAGGGTAAAAATCGTAGAGGGAGACCAAGAGATGAATACACTAAGCAAATTCAGAAGGATGTAGGTTGCAGTAAGTACTGGAAGATGAAGAAGCTTGCACAGGATAGAGTAGCATGGAGAGCTGCATCAAACCAGTCTCAGGACTGAAGACCACAACAACAACAACCCTGCTATTGACATTACTTCATGCACTCCATGTCGATATGCAGCCGGACATCTTGCCGAGCGGTTCTAGGCGCTTCAGTCCGGAACCGCGCTGCTACTGCGGTCGCAGTTTCGAATCCTGTCTCGGGCATGGATGTGTGTGATGTCCTTCGGTTAGTTAGGTTTAAGTAGTTCTAAGTTCTAGGGGACTGATGACCTCAGCTGTTAAACCCCATTGTGCTCAGAGCCATTTGAACCACAAAGTCTGGGAACACTTTCAACTACTTATTGCACAAGAACTAAACATTGTACAGATGTCACACATATCGCATTTCGAAGAGAAACTCTGAAAGATTTTTTTTTACAAACATTCGATATGCGAACCATGAGTGACCCGTCAGACGTCAATACGGTAATCGAATTCTTGCCAAGCCCGTCCCAGCATGGCATCGTCGACTGTCGACTATGGCAGTGGCTTTCTGTATTCTCTCCCGCAGCTGTTAGCAGAGCATCACGTGGTAGAGGCGGTACATACACCAGATCTTTAATGTGTCCCCACAGCAGAAAGTCACACGGAGTGAGATCTGGTGATCGGGGAGGCCACTTCATGAAACAGCTGTCCCCTTCTGTAGCACGGCCGACCTATCGATGTGGCAGTTCCGTATTCAGGTGCCGACGAACTTCACGATGAAAATGGGTTGGAGTCCCATCCTGTTGAAGGATGAACAGAGATTCCGACTGCATTTGAGGCATCAGCCACTGTTGCAACATGTCCAAGTAGGAATATCTAGTGACCGTGCTCTTGCACCTGAACTCGCCGTGTTTGCGACTAAAGTGCGCGTCATTTACGACGGCGGCCGAGTTTAGGTTCGTTCTGCGCATCTGACGTCACAAAACACAGTCAGCCAATGAACAGAGAACGACGTTGCCAGAGCTCGACTACAGAGCAGAGCACGGACGAGTGTCTTCAGTTTTAGAAACGTTCAGTCATAAATAAAGTAATTGAACAGAAGCAATGTCTTG
Source organism: Schistocerca americana (assembly GCF_021461395.2). Lineage (NCBI taxonomy): Eukaryota > Metazoa > Arthropoda > Insecta > Orthoptera > Acrididae > Schistocerca > Schistocerca americana. Next base: position 229,872,478 of record NC_060125.1, on the reverse strand, counting down.
ATAGCAGACTTTCTGTAAAAGAAAGTTTGGAAAAAGCATTCTCTATACCAATTGCTTCATATTCTATCAATTAATTAAACCAAACAAGCAATAAGCCTCCTAATTCAGGCGATAACAAGGAAATTCATTCTCACTAACCGCTTTTTCGCAATAAAGAACAGCGGTAATTGTTTATTTCCTATTGTACTTCGACGAAACGTGAGTAATTCATAGTCATACCAACAGTGTGAGTCGGTATTTTGCGTGAGCCTTTAAAGTCCTTCAGGAGCTATGTTGAATGTTGACTTGCGTTAGTGTAATGGTAATAAAAAAACTGAGTGGAAGGATCAACAAACGAACTTTAACGGATGTCATGTGACGTCCGCAACGACCAAACACAACGATCAACAACGAACAAAAAAAAAAAATGGTGAAGGTGTTTGACTGCTAAGCATAAGGTTCTGAATTCTAACCTTATTTGGTGCTTAATATTTTCTTTATTTAAAAACAATATCGATGTGACTTACTTCATGAATTTTATTCGTTTGAATGTAATTTTTTGAAATTTCTAGTGGCAACTTAAATCGACCATATGGAAAGTATATGCTGTGGACTTTTACCTCTGCAAACTCCTCAAAATTTCGTGCAATGGTTTACTACATTTAATGCTGCACAATAACTGCGTTGAACATCGAAACAAAATTAAATTCATTTATGGGGGAAGGTATCGGTCAAGAAGATGTGTGAAAATCAAATTTTTGGGCCAAATAGTTTTTGTGAAACCGAATGATAAGTGTGTCAAATCAGTCGGAACACCATGTGTCTGCACAGGCGAGCAGTGCAGTGATGACAAAATCGCGTACAGCGCGGAATGTGGGGAGTACGTTTCTGCAGCAGCGAAAGGGTTAATGCGACCGTGGTGGCTTTACTTCATAAACTGCGCGCTCCCCCCTAAAGGTAAGTTTGCGAACTATACTATACTATGGCGCTGCTTCTATTGGCGCGTGCGACTGGCAACGCAGCAATCTCCCGCGTCTGGGCGGCATGCGCGAGCCGCCAAGATAAAAGAATTGAACTATAGCGCTGACTATCGGCAAATTATCGAACTATACTGTGGCGGTATACACGATAAAAAAGCTTTCAGGATTTCTCTTCAAAATGACATACGTATGGTATCTGTACAATGTTTGGTTCTTGTGCAATAAATAATTGAAAGTGTTCCCTGACTTTATTTACACCCTTTCAACGGCGTACCAACACGCTATAAAGCAGAACGTCACCGGTATACACGCGGCAGCATGCGGGCCTAGTGAGGTCCAAAAGCAATTTTCAGGTGCTCATACCTAGGGTTCTGTTCGTGATAAGGTACGGTCAAGTGTTTGGGATAGTCCTTGGGCTAGGGACCATTTGTATACCCAATAGAAGGATCGTCTTAGTGTCAATGTCTTACATTACAGGGTCAAACTTTATCCTGTTTAGCCAAATGGAGCAAATCGGTTGGTTCTTTCTGCATTTGGTGTGGTCTACGGAGGGCTTGATGGCACTTATGGCGGCACCAATAGTTCATTGGCAGTTCCTCTGAAAACCCCACAAAAAGGGTTTTTTAATATATTTTTGTCGTCATCAGTGGACCAAAACCCAGCCGACGATTCCAAGACTGATGAAATTTTTACGATGTATGGGGTAAGATCCCGACTGGAACAACCTTGAAAATTTGCTTCGTATCTTTCTTCGTTTCCGAGATACCGAGGTCCAAAGTTAGCCTAACTGTACACGTAAAATACGTACGAAAAATCCGATGTGCGGCGAAAATGTAGTTTATAAAGTGACATAACATGGAGCAGTTTTCCATAAAGTGTGTCCGTTGTCATCTGGGGAACCCCATGTTGTAGTACTGAAACACATGCAAAATTTTTTTGCACGTGAAATCCGGTCTGAAGTGTAAAATTAATTTTGCGTTATTTCAGTTTGACGTAAGTAAACTACCTAAATTTTACTGGCGAATACATTTCTTTTAATATAAGTTACATGTCCTGCTCCAGCACGGAAAAGAAGGCAACAAGCGGAAAAATGCTCCTATCGGGGCACAAAAACGGCTAATATGCCCCTAAATCCGTCTTGATTGCAAATTTTTTTATTATTCATATGACCGGTTTCGGTTCATTCAGAACCATCTTCAGATCTGTAAAAATAATTATACTAATTTACTATTTCACGAAAGCAAATCTTTTTCATCCTATCTTATCAACATCAAATGCACCAGAACGTACCTGATATTTAAGTTACAGGAGTAACCCGTCCAATTCAGCAACTTTCACATGCTACGTCACATAAAATTGGTTGGCAGAGTGCACGTCATTTATATTAATTATGACACTATTACCGACAGGTGGCGTCTGGTACATTTGTTACATTCCATTTGCACATACTGTATTCAGTAGATCTTTTTTATATTAAAAATATTTAATTAAAATATGTAGACGTCAAAGCTAAAATCTGTACTTGTCAGGATTAAAAAACAGTAAAATTATCATTTTTATACGATCTAACAGGCATAGGGCGATTTATATATCTATGGTGCTGTAAACAATATATAGGGCAGACTGGTAGGAACTTTGAAACCAGATTCAGGGAGCACACCTACTCTCAAAACAAAACAGCTTTTGGGGCGCATATGGCTGCGACAAAGCACTCAGTCACGAATATTGAAAACAACTTAGACATCCTGCATAGAGCTCACAAGGGACGGTTCCTTAACATTTTAGAAGAGATCGAAATATACACCCATAAAAATAAAGACCCGGATTTAATCCTCAACGAACAAAGCGAATTCAATCATAACGCCTATTTTAGCATTTATGACGACCTACTAAGATGACAACTGTTGCGTATGGAGATCCAGGCCGAGGGATGAGAGATGGTGCGCGGTGGAGAAGCCGGAAGACGCGTGCAACGCCTGGCGTCGTTGACGGGGCCCTCCTGTGCGGCCCTCTTGCCCGCGGCGATGGACAGCAGACGACTGAGCGGCCGCGGCACAACACCAAAGTGGCGGGAACCACGGAAGCAGACCGTAGAAGAAAACAAGTTCACACCAGCACCATAGATATATAAATCGCCCTATGCCTGTTAGATCGTATAAAAATGATAATTTTACTGTTTTTTAATCCTGACAAGTACAGATTTTAGCTTTGACATCTACATATTTTAATTAAATATTTTTAATATAAAAAAGATCTACTGAATACAGTATGTGCAAATGGAATGTAACAAATGTACCAGACGCCACCTGTCGGTAATAGTGTCATAATTAATATAAATGACGTGCACTCTGCCAACCAATTTTATGTGACGTAGCATGTGAAAGTTGCTGAATTGGACGGGTTACTCCTGTAACTTAAATATCAGGTACGTTCTGGTGCATTTGATGTTGATAAGATAGGATGAAAAAGATTTGCTTTCGTGAAATAGTAAATTAGTATAATTATTTTTACAGATCTGAAGATGGTTCTGAATGAACCGAAACCGGTCATATGAATAATAAAAAAATTTGCAATCAAGACGGATTTAAAGTAACATAAAATCACTGATTGCTGTTATCCCAATAGACATTATGTCTGTTTTTGCAAAATAATACGCCCCTGTTTTAAACTGAAAAATGGGGTACCATCTGCCTCATTTACCTTCCTCAGCACCTTTAAATTTTTTTCCAAAAATTTTAACATGCGAACATGTTCGCGCTTTTTTATGCTGAGAGAGAAGGAGACAGTGGCAGTGGAAAAGTGATGGAAAGGTAATAAATACTGGAAGATAGTAGGCAGTGGTTGTGGTATAGAAAGAGCGCCTTCGCAGTGGCAGTTTCAGAGAAAGAGAGAGAGGTAATATCAGTTGAGCAAAGATAATGACATTGAATTGAGCTGAATGATCGAGAGAGAAAGGGCAACTGGGAGTGGATGGATACGAACGACTTACGGCGATGGACTAGTGGGTGTTATTGAATTACAGTTTGGGAGCTTGTGTGAGTTTCAGGTGAGATGCATATTTAAAAAAGCGCGAATGTGTTCGCATGCCAAAATGTTTGGGAAAATTTTTAAAGGTGTTGAGGAAGGCAGAACGAGGCAGCTGGTATCCCACTTTTCAGTCAGAGTCTTAAGTTAATAGGAACATATTAGAATTTTTTATTTTCCGATAGGAGCATTTTTCCGCTGGTAGTTTTGGCTCATCACAATATGTAAATGTACACAAATGGAGTTCTTAGCCAGCTGCTTACTTAAATATCGCACATCACGCATCCCTTCAATAGGACATTGGGATTTTTATAGAGATTGACATGTAAATTAATGAGAAATCTGTGTACCACAGCTCTCTGGTTTAAGTTGCTCGACCTGAAAAACTGCCAGAAACCGCTTGTGAACCGCTTAATTGGTCCTCACATTCACAGCATGTTTGCTCAGAGATTTCACAAGCCTAGGATAAATCTCACGCTTAATGCTAATCCTAACCTGTGGTTTCCTTTGTCAGCCAGTGAACCGTCTTAAGCACTTGTCGCTTGTCAGTTTTGTTGATAACACAGCTCAGTCTTTCTGCGTCGCTAAATTGCGCTGTTATTTATACATCAATGAATAATATAAAGAACTAGTTTAGCGTCCGCTGCTTCGCTCGCGTAGAATGTATGACCTGTTATTATTTAATCGAATTTTTATGTTTTTCACAAACTACAACAACTTCTAAGTTTTTC